>NC_060166.1:27313819-27323955 GCF_021292245.1 Micropterus dolomieu | reverse complement strand
CATGTCACTCACACGTCACATGTCACTCATGTTGGCATCACACACGTCGCATGTCACTCACACGTCACATGTCACTCATGTTGGCATCACACACGTCACATGTCACTCATGTTGGCATCACACACGTCACATGTCACTCATGTTGGCATCACACACGTCACATGTCACTCACACGTCACATGTCACTCACACGTCACATGTCACTCATGTTGGCATCACACACGTCACATGTCACTCACAGGTCACATGTCACTCACACGTCACATGTCACTCATGTTGGCATCACACACGTCACATGTCACTCACACGTCACATGTCACTCACATGTCACATGTCACTCATGTTGGCATCACACACGTCGCATGTCACTCACATGTCACATGTCACTCATGTTGGCATCACACACGTCACATGTCACTCATGTTGGCATCACACACGTCACATGTCACTCATGTTGGCATCACACACGTCACATGTCACTCATGTTGGCATCACACACGTCACATGTCACTCACACGTCACATGTCACTCATGTTGGCATCACACACGTCGCATGTCACTCACACGTCACATGTCACTCATGTTGGCATCACACACGTCACATGTCACTCACACGTCACATGTCACTCATGTTGGCATCACACACGTCACATGTCACTCATGTTGGCATCACACACGTCACATGTCACTCATGTTGGCATCACACACGTCACATGTCACTCACACGTCACATGTCACTCACATGTCACATGTCACTCATGTTGGCATCACACACGTCACATGTCACTCATGTTGGCATCACACGTCACATGTCACTCATGTTGGCATCACACACGTCACATGTCACTCATGTTGGCATCACACACGTCACATGTCACTCACACGTCACATGTCACTCATGTTGGCATCACACACGTCACATGTCACTCACACGTCACATGTCACTCATGTTGGCATCACACACGTCACATGTCACTCACACGTCACATGTCACTCATGTTGGCATCACACACGTCACATGTCACTCATGTTGGCATCACACACGTCACATGTCACTCATGTTGGCATCACACACGTCACATGTCACTCACACGTCACATGACACTCATGTTGGCATCACACACGTCACATGTCACTCATGTTGGCATCACACACGTCACATGTCACTCATGTTGGCATCACACACGTCACATGTCACTCACACGTCACATGACACTCATGTTGGCATCACACACGTCACATGTCATCTTTAGACGTTTAGGGCGCCGCAGTCAAGTTAGCAACTTGTAGCAACAACTAATATGCAACGTCCGGTTAGATTTTCAAAATAAAACGCTAGCGTTTTGAAATATCGCCGTTTTGAAATATCGCCGTTTTGAAACGGTTATTAAAGTCGTGAAACGTTGCAATTTTGTTGGATTTGGTTTGGATTAAAATAACAACGTAGTAAACACGTAAGTTAACTAATGTCACTTGCATAACTTACGCAATTTACGTAACTTGCGTAACTTAAATAAAAATATTTCACCAGTGTCTTACATGTTAGCTACAGTAATCCTACAGCATTGTAGCTATGTAGTTATAGAGTGAAGTTATATTTTCAGTTATCATTGTATGGTGCTTGAGACTCATTTAGATTTTAGTAACTTTGCTAATTGTGTTTCATCTCAGTTTCACCCTTTCTCTGTCAATAAACTGACATACGACGGTCCCAGTCTTCAGTGCTTGATGGGGGAAAGGGTTTAGCCTCTGGTCACATTGCACTCTGCGTTGATTATCCAAATTATAGGCTAAGTATGGGAAACACCGCTCTCACTACCACCCCCCCTTCACCCCTAAACAAAGCGTCTCTCACGACTTTTTAACTAATATCATATTCATAACAGCAGCGAGGAGTGTGGTTTACAGAGCATATAGCCTGGGTCTGACGTTTCCTAACGCCACCGGCTGAAATAAAAAAATAAAGCAAGTAAATCCCGACTTTTAAACAGCGGTTTTAGCCTGTAGCAGTTACAAAACGTTACGTTAACGCCGCTCTCTCACGACGAGTCCAGCATCAGTGACAGCAGCTGCCGGAGTTTCTTTCTGAAAGTTTCACGTCGCTGCTTCAGCAGATGCTTCAATAAATCTGATGTTGAAATGTTCACGGTTGAAAGATCTTTGCTGGAGTTTACAATAGACGAGAATGTTCTTTGCATCTCAGACTGTGACACAACGCACTCTCGGGGAGTGAGAACGGGTTGTTTGCGGACGTATGACAAGGTTGAGCGCTAAAGTCAGTTCAAACCAAATAGAATCCCAGCTGGTGCAGGACTTCTTCCTCATCCTGGGTTGACTTTAATGGAAGAGACTTCCTCTGTCAGAGTGATTTGTGTTTCACTTTTCACCCACCTGACATCCGACTAGTTCCCACCTTAAAAGATTTTCAACATTCTTCCTGCGAACGGATTTTATGAGCTGCTGAGTGACTGAAATCCATCTCTCCCTCCTCCTGCCTGCCTTCCCTCCATCGTGTCTCTCTTTTCCTACAAAGTGCGTCCACCCCTGATCCGTGACCTTCACTCTAGCGTGTCGATGACCGGGAAGACAACAGGAAGTGGCCTTGACATGTGTGGCTGAGAAACGTGATGCTTTGAGTTTCCTTTAGACTTAAAACAACACTTGTGGTATTAAAGTTAGAACAACTTTATTGCAACAACAACATTACTGTCAGGCTGACATGTTTCAGCCATTATCAGGGTCAATATACAACATTTAAAAAGCTATAATATGCTTTTAGGGCGTGACGCTGTATGTGTGCCTTTTTATTTCACCAAAATATCTGCGTTCTGATTTATACCGGAATTGTCCAGCGACTACACTAAAGTTTTCTGCTCATGTCTAACGTTTCTACTCCTCGTGCGTTTATGTAAATATCTGGCTTCTCACTCGCAAGCTATACCAATCTGTTCTCATCCCAGAGTGTCACATGTGGACGCCTGGTCAGGACCCCTTAGGCCCCGTCCACACTGCTGCGTTTTCATTTTAAAACGGAGACCTTCTGCTACGTTTGCTCCTCCCGTCCAGACTAAAACGGCGAAAACAAAGACCTAAAACGGAGATGTTTGAAAACGCTGCCGACCCCGTTTTTCCTTTTGAAACTCCGGGTAGCGTTTTAGTGAAGATGGGCAAAAAAGGAGGACTTTAGAAACGATGATGCAGACAGATCTGAATGCTTGCAGTTGCTGACGACTGTGTGCTGCTGACTTTTATACCAGGTAGGCTTTGTTAAATGTAGGTTTCACATATTGTCATTGCATGAAAATCTCGCAATTCCCATGATAGAATTTATTGTGGTTTGTGTGAAGTGAAAGCTTTTGTTGGCTACAATGTACGGAAGCCCTAAGCAGCCATCGATTCATATCTTTATTTTACTCCGTTTTAATAATTATCTCGTGATGTCGAGATAAGGAACTAGCTGAATACAGGGGTCGGCAGGTGCGTTTCTTTGGGATAATTGTAGACCAATTTTGCTGCGTCAGTAGCAAGTAGCAGTAGTAGTAGTGTAAGCTGAGTTGGTAGAGTGCAGGACTTGTATCCCAAGGGTTGCAGGTTCAATCCCTGCTCTTTGAAAAGTTTTTTTATTCTTTTGCGTGTTTTTTTAATCGTTCTCTTCAACATTTCCCAACGGCTGTTTCAAAGGCTCTGAAGTAGCCGTCAGGATATGTGTAGTTAAATGGATTCCCCTGAATGAGATGCGGATGAATCTCCTCGGCCTGGGAATGATGGGTAATGAAAAGTCCATAGGTTGATGAATGTGGACCAATCGCTCGGATGCAATTGGTCCACATTCATTCACATTGTGAGCATGTGAATCAGTCATCTTCATAACAACTTTGTTGAACAGGAATATGAAACAGTCCAACTCACAATCTAGAGACTAAACCTTGAATTTACCATTAAGAAACGTTCTTGCCAACCCCTGTGTTAAACTACTGTTTTGTTATCTCGAGATCACGAGAAAATGATCCCGCTATCACGGGAAAACGGAGTAAATGTCACGGTTTGAGGTGCGAGCCCAAATGCAAGACACTCAGAGCCAAGATAAAGTTCAGGGATTTAATCCAGTTAGCAGCAACACAAAAACCTGGCTTACAGGTAGTTAAATAAACCACAATCCAAAACAGCAGAGAAACAGGCAGTACGCTTCACACATAACACGACAGAGTGTATTCACACTACAGTGACAGAAACACACACACACAGGGACTAACGAGCTGGGCGGCAGTAACACAGGTGACAGAGATCAAGGCTAACGAGGCAGGCAGAGTGATAACTGGCAGAGCAGACAGACAGAAACTGAATAAGACAAGAACTTGAACTTAAGGCACAGGCAACTGAAACAAGAGAAGAAACATACAACAGACTAAAACCTAATCATACCGACAGACTACAGACGTAACAGGGAGAACAGACTGAACTAATAACAGAACGCAGAGCAGACATGGGGCAAAAATAACAACCAACACAGACGTACACAGACCAGGAGTAACACTAAGACATGAAACCAAAACCCAGAGAAGGTAACAAGTATTATAACACAGACAAAAACAGAGTAGACAGAACCCAAAACACAACAGACCAAAATAACAGATAAACTGACCAAAACTGGCAGACAGGCAGAATGTGGCAGTAAAATAAAGATGTGAAAAGATGGCCGTTTTGGGCTTCTGTAACAATGAGCTAATTATTTTTCCTCATTAAAATGTTGTGAGATTTTTGTACAATGGCAGTAAAATGTTGGATAAGACATGAAATATTGTTCCTTTAAATGTCTCTGGACAAAATGTTTATTTAGACTGTTTGAGGATTTTCATTGTGAACATAAAAGAAAACTGCTCGTCCACCACTAAACGATCCTGCGTTTGGTTTATACTAGTATGGACAGAAGAGGACTATAATACTGTTGCAGTGTGAAAGTGTATTTCATATTAGTCTTTCAAAGGAAGGAGATATGAATGCTTGCAGTTGCATAACATGTTACTGACGACTGTGTGCTGCTGATTTTCATACGAGAATAAAAGAGGAACCAGAGTGAGCGAAGTCCTGTGTGGCCCTGCCGTCCCTCTACACCATAGACACAAGGGGACACGTTCACCATTAAGTCCACAGAGAGACGCAGAGGGTTACATTTACACCGGCACGCGCGAACTAGACGTGCATTATCAGTCCTTTTAGTACAGACGGAGATCAACTCTGATACGCAGCTAAAACGCTGCTGTGGACGGAGATCGTATTCGTTTTAATTCTCCGTGTGGATGGGGCCTCTGTTGCTTATTAACAATACATAGACACGTCCAGTTAGACTTTCAAAATAAAACTAGTCTTTTCGTTGCAGTTTGGTTAAGTTTAGGAAAAGAACATGGTGTTGGTTAAAAAAAAAAAAATGCAAGTTCAGTTCCATAACTAAAACTGGCCTCCTGGGCGAAAGCCCGCTTTGTGGCATGTTTTTATAACAAGCCTACTTTTAGCATTTATCAATGACACTAAGACATCAGAGACACCAGACCCATCGGCGTCGCCAGGTCATTTTTCCGGGGCCCCGAATGTAACTCAACAACAACATCAAAATATGTTCCGTATTAATATTCAATAATCTCTAGTCTCGCAGGTCTTCAAAGAACGGAGGCTACTCGCAGTAATAATGTTAGAGAGGCATTGCACAAAATTATTTGAATATAAATGTTGCCAGTCAGTGTTTGCTGCACAAACGGTTAACAGTCCGCCACAAAGTAGCGAGAATATAATATAACGCAGCTGACACGTGTCGCTCGCTCTGCTGTCTCTGTCCCCCTCGCTCAGAGACACTTTGCTCTGTTTGACCGTCTCTCTGCTCCAGGATGCTTCATTCCCTCTGAAGCGAGTGAGCTAAACTTCATCAGAGGAGCTCAAGTTTACACGTGTGTGGATCTGTGGCGAAACGTCTGTCTGATCACAAGTGTTTTAACATTTCTACCTCTGAAGAAGAGCAGTGAGCTCGTCTCATCGAGGCTCTGTGTCTAAAGGGGGCGGCCTACCACCATATCAGCACAGCAGTACCGCAGGGGAAAGCAGGTAGATTTAGTTCAAATATTATGACTTCACTCTCATTAGACTGCGATTTTATTCCCGTAATATTACGACTTTTGTCTCAAAAAATTATTCTGCAACTGTCAGAGAACACAGATCTGTGCCAGAGAATCTGACCTGCTGAAAAACAGGAGCTATTAAAAGTCCAGGAGTTTATAACTGAATTAAAATGAATGAATGTATCATTGAGGTGAAAAAGTGCCACATGCACATTTAAATATAGTTTAGGCTACTTCAGTCATGCCTGCATGTGTGTAAATGTATGTATGTAGCAGGGATTAAATTAAATGGGAGAAGTTGATATACAGGAGAAACATATGTGGCAGCGGCACAGAATGCCCGAGAGCCTTTCTGCATTATATTACACTATATTTTCACTGGAATTTTGTGACATTAAAGACATTTCCTCAATAAATTGGTGCAGAAACATTCACCAGAATGTAGAAAATTAAGTGTTTGAAGCCCAAATTGGGGCAAATTGGGGGGGGGGGGCTGACCAGACCAGACCAGACCCGGTGTTATGGTTCTGCTATGCACAGACACAGGAAACGGGGGGTTTTAGGCCCAGATGAAGACACTTACCCAGAGGAGGTATAGTTATTGAACAAACATGTGAACACTTACAGAGACGGAGGGGTAGTGCAAAACCAAACAACTTAAACCCAGAGACAAAAAGGTGAAAGTCCATAAATCCATGTGCCAGAATGAGTAAACTCCACAAAACACTGCGAAACACGAGACGCAGGGAGAGACAGTGAACTGGCAGCAGATCACTTAAATTCACCAAGAGACATAACGAGACGAGACGAGGTAAAGCAAGACAATGACACCAGGGACAGGAAAACTTCAAAGAAGCAGAAGGATTATTCACACAAACTGTATGTAGCTCTGGATGACTTCCTGTAAGTTTATGGCCGTGTGGTTTTCAGCATGGTTCTAATTACAGGGAGGATTGGGGGGGTCTGACCCCCCTAAATAAGGCTTGGACCCCCCCAAAAGAAGCAAAATCAACAGTTAATAGGGGTCTTTCTTAACTGTAATACAATATATTTCCCATATTCATGCCTAATATTCACTTAAAATACGATTTCAGACACCCCTAAAATGGACCGTACCATTTCTGACAATGACGTTAGTTGAGCGTCTTGTCTGCCCACATCACTCACGGAGACACTTAGTTTCTTCCTTTAGAGTTTTACCATCTGATGATAGCTAGCTGATCTTTATGTCATTTCATTTGAAACTGAAGATTAGTTATCGAAGAGATACATTTTGACTTCAATGGAGAGTTTATTATTTAATTTTAAGTCTTTTGTGGGTATTTTAACATTAGGCTAAGCAGTCGCATGTTTTCACTCTGGAACTCAGGAGTTTTATCTTGCTTGGTAAATGTTAAAATTCAGGTCTCACGCATTCACCATGAGACACACGCGTTTCAGCCAGTTCACAGTTGTGCACAGAGTTGTGCCGCTATGTTCAATTAATGGACGATGATTTTTGTGCCGAGTTCATAGCTTTCTCTGTAGCCTACTAAATGCCAGAGCCGATTAGCCAATTAGAAATTAAAATGTGTTGTTTCCGGGTAAACTCCGTGATGCAAGCATGTTCGTTACCAGGCAACATGGATGCGCGTGCACACACGGAGTGGAAGTTGGAAGCTTAAGACCCGATGAATACGATTATATATAACTATTATACTATCAATCCATCCATCCATCCATCTTCATCCGCTTATCCGGGATCGGGTCGCGGGGGAAGCAGCTCCAGCAGGGAACCCCAAACTTCTCTTTCCCGAGCCACATTAACCAGCTCTGACTGGGGGGTCCCGAGGCGTTCCCAGGCCAGTGTGGAGATGTAATCTCTCCACCTAGTCCTGGGTCTCTCCCGAGGCCTCCTCCCAGCTGGACGTGCCTGGAACACCTCCCTAGGGAGGCGTCCAGGAGGCATCCTTACCAGATGCCCAAACCACCTCAACTGGCTCCTTTCAACGCAAAGGAGCAGCGGCTCTACTCTGAGCTCATCACGGATGGTCAGGCTTCTCACCCTATCGCTAAGGGAGACACCAGCCACCCGCCTGAGGAAACCCATTTCGGCCGCTTGTACCCGCGATCTCGTTCTTTCGGTCACGACCCAGCCATAGGTGAGGGTAGGAGCGAAAATCGACCGGTAGATCGAGAGCTTTGCCTTACGGCTCAGCACTCTTTTCGCCACAACGGTGCGGTAAAGCGAGTGCATTACCGCCCCCGCTGCTCCGATTCTCCGGCCAATCTCCTGCTCCAGTCTCCCCTCACTCGTGAACAAGACCCCGAGGTACTTGAACTCCTTCACTTGGGGTAAGGACTCATTCCCTACTTGGAGTTGGCACTCCACCGGTTTCCTGCTGAGAACCATGGCCACAGATTTAGAGGCGCTAATCCTCATCCCAACCGCTTCGCACTCTGCTGCGAACCGATCTAGTGAGAGCTGAAGGTCACGGACCGATGATGCCATCAGGACCACATCATCCGCAAAAAGCAGTGACGAGATCCCAAGCCCACCGAACCGCAGCCCCTCCTCGCCACGACTACGCCTCGATATCCTGTCCATGAAAATCACAAACAGGATTGGTGACAAAGCGCATCCCTGGCGAAGGCCAACCCTCACCTGGAAAAAGTCCGACTTACTGCCGAGTACTCGGACACAGCTCTCGCTTTGGATGTACAGGGATTGGATAGCCCTGAGAAGGGCCCCCCTCACCCCATACTCCCGCAGCACCTCCCACAGTATCTCCAGGGGGACCTGGACATACGCCTTCTCCAGATCTACAAAGCACATGTAGACTGGATGGGCATACTCCCAAACCCACTCCAGGACAAATAATCGTTACTCACCAAAAACAATATACCAATATAGCGATTTGACGAGGCTGCATTGTAGACAAATGTGTGGCTGTTTCACATATATTTACAAATGTAAAACTCCTGACAGCCAATCACAACATCAAATCACATTTCTTGAAGTCCACACAATACATTGTTGAGATTTGGGAGGTGTCCGCCTCTGTGATCTACAGTTACCCAAAACTCCCCTCTGTGCGTAGATCCTCTGAGACGTGTATCTTTGAGCCATAATTCTAGCCTGAGACTTTGACACTTGCCAGTAACTCCAGTTCTTTGTTATTTTCCTCCAGTTTCTTTCCTTATACTTATTTTCTTTGTACTTCCTTGAAGTGCAGTCATAAAGCACACATTATTTGCTTAAGTTGAAATGTTTTAAACCCACACAGACCTCAGTTCTGTATGAACACACCTGATAATTGGTATCCCACCATTGGATGTGAAATGAAACAATATTCTATTCTGAGCCTGGATTTACTGTATAGTCACAAATTACCTCAGAATCCAGGCAAAAATGCCTTTAGTGCATGTAAAAAGAATGTAAAAGATTTTCCATATGGCTTCTTTGTTTTAGGTTAAGATGAAAGGAAAGACAAGCACAATGGCTAGCCACCATAGATCAATGCAGAAAATAAAAATTGTCTTCTCTTCTGTTCCTCCTGTTTTCTACCAATTGACACTGGTGTCCTGATGAGAAGCCGTTCAATACATTTCATTCAGTTCCACTCCAGGGAGGAGCTCCCTCTGCACTCCATTGAGGGCCATTATGTTGTTTGGCACAGCAGAGCTTGTCACACAAGTCAGAATTTACAATGGTTGAGGTTGTGAACTGTTCAGGGTGTCACTGGGTTGTTAAACACATGCAGGCACATACAGCAGACTAATGCACAATTCTGAGGAGCAATAAACCCTGACTCATCCCATACCCTGTAAACTGTAAGAAAATAGACATATAATAGACAGAACTGCATTTCTCTTGATTTAATCATGTGTGGTCTGAAATAGACCCTTGTGATTTAACTGTTTTATACATTCAGCTGTGCAGCATGAGCTCATATGCGCAAACCTGGCTTGAATGTTCAAGGAAAACAAGTTAAGTGACAACAACATAATCAGAGTTATGAAGCATACACCTTCTATTATATGTAATGC
>NC_060166.1:27313122-27313799 GCF_021292245.1 Micropterus dolomieu | reverse complement strand
AGTGCATTACCGCCCCCGCTGCTCCGATTCTCCGGCCAATCTCCTGCTCCAGTCTCCCCTCACTCGTGAACAAGACCCCGAGGTACTTGAACTCCTTCACTTGGGGTAAGGACTCATTCCCTACTTGGAGTTGGCACTCCACCGGTTTCCTGCTGAGAACCATGGCCACAGATTTAGAGGTGCTAATCCTCATCCCAACCGCTTCGCACTCGGCTGCGAACCGATCCAGTGAGAGCTGAAGGTCACGGACCGATGATGCCATCAGGACCACATCATCCGCAAAAAGCAGTGACAAGATCCCAGCCCCTCCTCGCCACGACTACGCCTCGATATCCTGTCCATGAATATCACAAACAGGATAGGTGACAAAGCGCAGCCCTGGCGAAGGCCAAACCTCACCTGGAAAGAGTCCGACTTACTGCCGAGTACTCGGACACAGCTCTGGCTTTGGATGTACAGGGATTGGATAGCCCTGAGAAGGGTCCCCCTCACCCCATACCGCAGCACCTCCCACAGTATCTCCCGGGAGACCCGCTCATACGCCTTCTCTAGATCTACAAAGCACATGTAGACTGGATAGGCATACTCCCAAGCCCACTCCAGGATCCTTGTGAGAGTAAAGAGCTGGTCAGTTGTTCCACGACCGGGACGAAAACCGCATTGTTCCTCTTCAATCT
>NC_060166.1:27308227-27313022 GCF_021292245.1 Micropterus dolomieu | reverse complement strand
CTGGAGATCCCCCACCCTCCTCAGAGAGGTGATAGCGAGGAGAAAGGCCATCTTAAGGGTCAGGTGCTTGGCCTCAGCCGACTCCAGGGGTTCGAAGGGGGCCTCAGCCAGCGCTTCGAGAACCACTGCCAGGTCCCAAGTGGGAACCCTGGAACGAGTCATGGGTCTCATCCTCCGGGCTCCACGGGAAGCGCATGACCAGTGGAAGCCTCCCCAGAGGCCTCAAGGAACCGGGCCCCCTCAGACCCACAGTCTCCACAGGGCGGGGCAAGGGTGAAAGACCTGGCCCTCCGCCTGAGACAGCAGGTCCCTCCTCAGAGGGAGGGACCATGGCGGGCCCTCGAGGAGCGATATTATGTCCGAGAACCACACTCGGGCCGGCCAAATCGGGGCTACTAGCAGTAGGCTGACACCGTCCTGACGGACCCGCTCCAGAACCCCCGGGAGCAGAGCGACTGGGGGAAAAGCATACAGACGCTGCCTCGGCCACGTCTGCACCATGGCATCCAGCCCTAGTGGGGCTGGGGGCGAGAGGGAGAACCACAGTGGACAGTGCGTAGTCTCTTGAGACGCAAACAGGTCCACATCTATAGGGTCGAACCTTTAGCACAACTCCACCACCTCGGGGTGGAGTCTCCATTCCCCGGGCCTCAGCCCCTGTCTCGACAGCAGGTCTGCTCCCTGATTCTGGGTCCCCGGGATATACGTCGCTCTGAGAGACAGCAGTCTCTGCTGGGACCACAGGAGGATCTGATGTGCCAGTTTGCATAATGGGCGCGAGCGCAGACCCCCCTGGTGATTCAAATAGGCCACCACCGCCGTGTTCTCTGTCCTGACAAGGACGTGGTGACTGTGGAGAGCGGGCAGAAAACTCCTCAGAGCTCTGAAAACCGCCAACATTTCCAGGCAATTTATGTGCCAAGAGAAATGATGCTCCTGCCAGGAGCCTCTCACAAAGCGGCCGTCCATGACCGCGCCCCACCCTGCGAGTGAGTCGTCTGTCGAAATAATTGTCCAGCAACATGACGCTCCCAACACGGGACCCTGGGACAGGAACCAAGGCTTCCTCCATACTGACAGGGAACGAAGGCACCTGCTCGTAACCCGTATCAGACGGAACGGATTTTCCCTCGGGGAGAATCCCTTGGGTTTTAACCACCACTGCAGGGCTCTCATGTGCAGCCGGCCAGATAGGATTACGCTGGACGCTGCCGCCATGAGACCCAAAACCCTCTGAAAGTGTTTCACAGTGATGGTGCGGCCTAGCTTCACTCTGGTCAGTGAGGACAAAATGGACCCGACGCGTGCAGGCGACCGGTGGGCCCGCGTCGTCGTTGACTCCCACACCACCCCTAGGAACATAGTCCGTTGGGCGGGCGTCAGCATGCTCTTCCTTGCGTTGAGCTGCAGCCCCAAACGCTGAAGATAGGCAAGGACGACATCTCGATGCCGAACCGCTAACTCCCGAGACTGAGCCAAAATGAGCCAGTCGTCGATGTAGTTCAGTATGCGGATGCCTTGGAGCCTCATCGGGGCCAGAGCTACATCCATGGATTTGGTGAACGTGCAAGGAGAGAGTGCTAGGCCGAACGGAAGAACCCGATACTGGTACGCTGCGCCCCCGAAGGCGAACCTCAGGAACTTCCTGTGAGAGGGACTGATGGAGATGTGGAAATATGCCCCTCGGGGCTGGTGGCCGGTGTTATGCGTAGGTCGTCGGCGGCACCCTGAAGTGGAGGTCCACCAGGGAAAACCCGCCGATAACCCGCGGTGTGTGAGCCAGAGCGCCTCCTGACTGCGGCCCCTCGGGGCAGGCAGAACGGCGCGTGCTCGCTGGAGGCTCGCGATCCCCAAGCGTTGACACGGTGGGATAGCAGCGCCTGCTGCCTGAGCTGCCACGAGGGAGGGGACCTTGGTCGCCTTCTCTCGGGGGGGGGGACAGCTCAGGACCTCTTCCCCCGACCCCGGCGAGACTGAAGAACGATCCTCAGATCCGTTGTCTCGGGGGGCTGTGCGCAAGAGCGCTTCCTCGAGTCCGGGTGCACTGAGGGGGACCCCGAGAAGCGACACTCTGCCTCTGGCTCTGGTGGTAGGTGCACAACTCGTCGTGCAAATCCGGGAAAAAAAGGAAGGAAGCGCTCATCCATCTTACTGGCAGCTTGTGTGTCTGGCACAGCCTGCGGCCAATCTAGCTGGAGCTTGCCCACTGCCCGTGTCTCCACCTCCAAGAGCTCGTCATAGCTGGGCGCTGACTGATGACGTTGCTCCGGCTCCCAGAAGTCTTCCTCCTCTATAATGCTGAGCACATCCAGCTCCTCAGAGCCGGACAACCACAGCTTCTCCGAGCTCACACCTGGAGCGGGAGAAGCCGAAAAGCGGGCTCCCGAATGGGGAAGAGGGGAGTCGGAGCCAGCAGACGAGGAACGGGAAAAAGCCTCTGCTGATGTCGCGATGGGAGCCCCATGACCGAAGCCACCGCGCCGCCTCAGCGACCATTGGGCCCATGCCACGGGGAGAACGCATCCGGCCGTCTCCGGAAAAGAGAGCCGCACGGGACCTCAGCACCCTCAGGGGCAGGGCCTTGCAATGGCAGCAAGCAACCCCTCGAGAGCTGCCTGGGCATGCGGCATCCCCAGACAGGAAACAGTGTCCCCAGCCGTGATGTAGCACGGGCATGGAAAAACACACTGCCTGAACTACTCACCAGCCATCTCCTCTGCTTCTTCTTCCAGGTAACTAGATCCTCTCGTGGTTGCTTTTTTCTGAGTAGTCACGAACATGCCAGAGTGCCTGCTGAATAGAAAAAAGCTAATTTGTCCGGTGTGCCGGCATACTTATATACGCCTCCAGTTACGCCGTCACACACTACCGTTCTAGCAACGCCAATAGGATTGGAGTAGTTTCATTCATGATTTCAGCCCTGCCACGCCCAGAGGCGTTCCCGTAGTGTCGTCACCGACGCAGTTCAATAATAATTTTACCTCTGTTTTACCCTTTTGATACACAAAAGGTCATTGAAATGAAAAATAGTTGAGAAGTTTAGAGGGTAAATCTCTCTTTGGTAAAACATGACAAGGGGCCTCAAGAAGACATTTTTTTTGTAAGGAGTCACTGTTAGCACTGTATTAATATTTAATAATACATTGTTTTTTTAAATAAGATTATCTTGTTTTTTAATGTAAATTCTTAATCTGAAAAATAACCAGTAACTACAGCTGTCACATTAATGTTGTGGAGTAAAAAGTACAATATTTCCCTCTTTAGTGAAGCAGAAGTACAACGTAGCACAAAATAGAAATACTCAAGTAAAGAACCTCAAAATTGCACTTAAGCACAGTGCTGGAGTAAATATATTTTCCACCACTTCTGATCAAATGATGTTAATCTGTTGCACTGAAGCTCATCTCTCGCAAATCCCAGCGCATAAGCTTTGGCTTAACCCATATGTTCCAGATCTATCTGTATGTATGTTTTCTTTTGGTGCAACAGATGAGCAGTGAGCATCTAAAATAAATTTGTTAGTTTATTGAACTGCCGCACCCTGAGACAATGATGGAGGGTATCTCAATAATGTCATCCTCTGCAATGACAAGATTAGTTGGGAGAAGCTGCTTTGATCCCCTTTGCAGAAACACTTAAGGATAATCACAGCAGCATCTGATAAGACCCTCAGTTCATGTTTTTTGTGTGACCTGGTGCAATTACTCTTTCTGAAAAGCTGGGAGTAACCATCTGAGGTTTTTCAGTGTGGTGAATGTACCCAAACAATTTTCATGCAGCTAAACTCTCCTAAATTATAAGTTTCAATGATATCTTTATACTTTTCTTTAGCCATGCTAGCGGCAGGATGGCATTGTCGGCCTGTCGGCTGGTTCACTACTAAGATCCAGACTGAAATATCACAGCAACTATTGGATAAATTGCCTTTTCCTCGAGCGCCACCATGAGGTTGACATTTGTGGTTTTTAGGAAAATGCTTTAAACATTTAATAGATTGCCATGATATTTGTTTGTTTTGTTTTTTTTAAAGGTTCTTTATTGATTTTCAAACATGACAGAGTACAGAGCAGTTCCAAAAATACACACCTAAATAGCCTACACATCACACACAATTAATAAGAATGATTAAAAAGGAACCTATACATTAATAAGGTGCTTACCCAACAGTAGAGAGTGCCAGGTGCTAAAGTGCTCAGTGTCGCTGCTCGGGGGGCTCTTTCCCTCATAAATCCAGTGAGCTCCAGGGTAGAGACTGCGTCTTGTCCAGAGTTCTCCTCCTGCGGAGTTCGGTCAGAATCTGCCTCACGACCATGTCGCTGTCTATGACAGTCTGGTGAATACTCATGGCGCATCTAGTTTTCCAAAGTTTTTGGCAAACGATGCTGATGACCAGTTGAAATAGTTCTTTTTTCTTTGTGGGCATGATTTCTTCAAGAAGTCCGTATGTAACAGATCTATAATTACATATGAAAGAGAGGCCAAGACCATCAAAAATGTTCCAGACCTCCTGAGACCTATAGCAGTCCATCAGGAGGTGCTGCTGTGTCTCATCCTCCTCACAATGTCTCATCGGACATTCTTTTGTTTTAACAAAGCAACACCAGGACACCACCGCTCTGACTGGGAGTCTACTGACTGACATGAGCCACCGGGCGTCCCGAAGGCTCTCCGAAAGTGACTTTCCCCTTAAAATTTTCCTCACCTCGGTGCCATCGCCAACCGCCAAATTCGTGTAATGAATAAAACCCCCATATTTGTAATCGTTAATTTTTATGAAAATAGATTTGCTGCTAAA
>NC_060166.1:27300403-27308207 GCF_021292245.1 Micropterus dolomieu | reverse complement strand
GAGTTCGGTCAGAATCTGCCTCACGACCATGTCGCTGTCTATGACAGTCTGGTGAATACTCATGGCGCATCTAGTTTTCCAAAGTTTTTGGCAAACGATGCTGATGACCAGTTGAAATAGTTCTTTTTTCTTTGTGGGCATGATTTCTTCAAGAAGTCCGTATGTAACAGATCTATAATTACGTATGAAAGAGAGGCCAAGACCATCTAAAATGTTCCAGACCTCCTGAGACCTATAGCAGTCCATCAGGAGGTGCTGCTGTGTCTCATCCTCCTCACAATGTCTCATCGGACATTCTTTTGTTTTAACAAAGCAACACATGATATTTGGTAAGGACATTCATGTCCCCCTCAGGATAAATTAAAATAACTTTGGTGACCCCTTAACGTTTCATCTAGCACCACCATCAGGTCAAAATGTTACTTAGTCCAATACTTTGGTTTATGACCAAATGCCTGCAAAACATTCCCACCAGTGTCAGTTTTGCATTAAGCGTGCTGGCATTAGCATTTAGCTCAAAGTTGTGCGTAAGTATAGCCTCACAAAGCTGCTAGCATGGCTGCAGGCAGGCAGTTTGTCTTGTTTACAGTTTGAGTGGTGGCTGAGAGACAGAACGTAGGTGCACATTATTATAAATAGTCACAGGAATATGTGCACAATTATTCAATAAAGAGGCTGTGTGAACTCAAACGTGACAGATATAATAAAAGTATTACTGTTCACTGTCTGTTGTGATATTTGCTTGTGCTGAGTAATGCTGTTAGATAAGCAGAAAATCGCATCAGCTACAATCTAAATCTTGTTGCATATGTATGGGAAGAACATGTTTAACTGTGCAAATGCAATCCCCGAGGACATTCTTTGGTTTGTAAATGCAGTTTTATCCCACAGTTAAGTCCACAGTTATTTTTTCCTTCCTAGTTTTTTGGCCTCAGGAGCAGGGTGATGAATTGTGATGCTTTTCTATCTCTTCTTTAGCTTAGAGTTCAGATCTGTTTCTGCAGACGCAGGCTTCTTTTCCCATGCAGACACCGAGGTACAACGATGGAATCTCCTGTTAAAGGACCATGCGTAATGCCATAGGTCGCAGGTCACAGTAGCTGTAACTATTTCTACAAACACAGTATAGTGAAGATGACAGCCGGGCCTGAACCTCAGTCTGCTGGAGATACTCTTAGAGAACACAAAACCAGGATTATGTTTTGAAATTATCATTGAAAGGGGAGCAAACTAGCCTATTTAAAGAATTTCCTGTGGGAAAAATGACAGAATTGCATGCATTCCTGCTACCGCTTATTTTTCTGAACAGGTTTCGTTTCCGTTCTGTTGGGTCCTTAATTTTATTATTTGTTAAATAGTCTCTGATACCCTGTATTCCTATGGGCACTATGTGTTTAAAACGGATATGGTTTAAAATATTTAGCCCAGATGGGATTAACTCACATTTTTGTGCTCCTTGGGGAGTTATTAAAGTGTGTATCTCCATTTTATGTGGCTAGGTTTATTTATTGCCATTCATTTGGCAGGAGACGCAAACACACTCATTCCTGCCTGTGCCCACCATCTGTTTCAGCCTCAGCTCAGCCAGCCCTGCTCACTCCCCCAAAGAGGAGTATGTTATCACCCAGTCCACTGACACCCCTAAAGAAGAAACAAGCCATGATCAGTTGGAGAACCAGGGGGAAACTCGGGATGACAAATCTGAGCTGACAGAGAAGAAATCTGTCACAGGTTGGTTGGCTGCACATCAACTCTTGTAGAGGAAGATAGTGGAGAAAAAAAAACTCCCTCCCTTCCCATCTCCCCTGTCCCCCCTTTCCTTTCAGAGGAGGTGTCTCTGTGTGGATTGTGTCCCTCCCTCGGGCACAATGGGCAGGAGGAGGAGAAGTCCTGGGAGGAGCAGCTGGACGCCCACCAGGAGCAGCTGGAGAGGGAGATGCAGGAGGCCAGGAGGATGGTGTTCCGCCTACAGGTAAGCCCTGGTGATGATACAACTAAAAAAAACACCTCTACAGCAAACACATTGAAAGAGGGCTCACAGACCACAGATGCACCGGAGGAAGGTCACAGCTCACATGTAACATATAGTGAGATTTTAGCCTGGTTCCACATCTTCAAACAGATTCAGATTTAATAAAAGAAAAATAATAAAATATGACTACAACAATAAAGATTAATACATTAAAATAATGAAATTAAAACAAAAAGGCAATTAAGGCCCATGATCAGGCTAGTAAGATTTATCGTTTAACACCTGACTCACTTTATACATTTGGCACAGAAAGGACATGATACATCCCTGTTAAAGTTGCAGTTCAGCTGAAGACACTTGATGATCACCAGATTTTATATAAGTATTTATATAAGTATTGCTTTTATATTACTGTATATTATGTGCTACGTATCAGAAGGGAGTAACAAACTAAACTTTACAACCTCTTGTAATGTGACAAATAATCCTATTATATTATAAAAATATTAGCACCCATTTCACATGTACACAGTGGTTATGCTACTCATGGGTTAAATGTATTTAAATATATGTAAGTATTATATGAAAGTATATGGTGCATTTATTATACGTATATTTTCCATATTTTGTAATATACTAGTACATCTAAATATAAAATCATAGGTGATGTACAGTCATTATATTTTACAATAATGACAATATGTTTTGTCATGTTAGTGGTGCAGCTACAACATGTCAACACATTGTACAGTACAGAAAAAGTGACAAGTGAGGTGACTTTCCTGACCACTACATACCCCATACTGTCTTAGGCATTACATGTCAAAAACGAATGCAGTGTCTTTCTATTTTTTTTCCGGGGTCCCAATAAGTTGGTTGGATCACCACCCACATCTCAGATTTGTCCAGTAATTCAAATTAATTCACACTTGTCAATTCCACATTGACATTAAAGGATTTATATGAACATACATGTACAGCAACACTTTTTACCCAGTAATTGAAATCAAACTTCAGAGCAAACAAGAGGATAATTATATAACTTAGTTTTATTCGGTAAACCTTCAATAATTTTGATTATTCAGTCAAGGTACAATTCTATACTTACTGAATATCTTTGTGTATGTAAATGTGCACTGTATGTGTGGGTTAGGGCAGGTGAGAGGCTGAAGTCTGTGTATACTTGCAAATACAAATAGAAATGCTTACAGGCCTTCGCTCTGTGTATCTATATATGTGTGTGTTTTTGCCCTCAGGCTTTGTTGCTCCATGGCTCCCTCCCTGAGGAGGACCAGGATGGATCTGTAAACTTTGGAGATAACCGGGCTAACACTGAACAGCAGCTGGTACAGTGCCCTCTCTCTGCATACTTGAGAAAACAACACTTGCTCACCACTCTGTGTGAAGTGTCAGTGTCAGCCCTTCTGTTGTGATAATGTTTGCAGCCATCACTCCTCTCGAGAGTGGCTACTGTAGAGCACAATTGAATCTCTCTGATCTGCTAGCCCACTGTCACGCAGGCCCACTGCCTCCTCATACGTTTAGACATTTTTCCATTCTCTAATTACTCTGCTCATACCCTCTCCCTTTGAAGGTCCTAATCCGCAGTCGTCTGGACCAAAGCGTGGAGGAAGCCCTTGATCTCAAGGTACAGTAAGTAAATGTAATTAGGTTTAATATAGACGAGCTGCCTTGTGAGCATATAGTCCCATTCTCTAATGCCTCTGTTCATTTGCGTGGCTCTTAGAGGGAACTCCTGAGACACAAACAGGAGGCACGCCACCTTCAGGCCATCAAGGTAAACCTCTTACTCAAATTTTGTCCTGTGTACGTGAGTAAAAGGATTAAAGGATATAATTCAATCTGTTTCACTGCTGTGTTTTCCTATAGGTTTATGTCTGTTGTTATGCACCTAGTAAATTCCATGTGTAAAAACTAGTTGGCGATATAGCTGTTTCTGATTTCTGTTTCTGACACAATATGTGTTTTTTAAATTTCTTTTAGAGTTGGGTGTATGCTGTCAGTAAGGCAGGTGGATGCAGCATATCTGCATTCAGGTCTTGTGCGGACGTGTCTTTGATCTCCCCCTCGTTCTCATTAGGATGCTCTGCAGCAGCGCCTGGCAGTGCAGGAGGATGCTGTTCTGCAGCTAAAGCAGGAACTACTGAGGTGCAGCATGGCCAAGGATCAGCTGGAAGGGGAAAATGTGAGACAAGTGATGATTTCCGTTTGACACGATAAAATAGTTGACCTGCTTGACCCGAGGATGCAGGTTTATGTGAGAGCAATGTAGCATGCATACCATGCTGATGTATATGTTTGCAGGTGGAGCTCAAACACAAGTTGAGTGAACGGAACAAATTACTCAGTGAATATGAGGTATTGTCTTTAATATTTACACTTCAGTGCATTCTTTGGATACATACATGCATATACAGACTTGTGTTATCCATCTTTATTGTCGCAATAGCAGCAACTCGGGAGGAAGGACAGAATACTGCAGCAACAGCAACAAAAGCTCGATGAAGCACAGCATAAAGCACATGAAGCCAACCTTGGACGGGTAGGGATCATGATATGTTTTTCAGCTATATATGTTTACATGCAAATTACATATAATAATAATAATGTATATAGTATTTATATTTATAGTATGTTGTATAGTATTTTTTAACACCAAGGTTACAAGGTACTTCACAAAAAGCGGTAAAATTAAAACACTTTAAAATCAAATAGAAAATCGAATGAGGTAAGAAAATACATTGACAGGATTATAATAAAACAGGTAAAAGCAATTCCAGTAAGATAAGATAAAAGAAATAAAGAGACAATTAAAGTCATAAAATCAAGTCAAAACACACTTCAGTAAAGGGACATTTAATGGATGTTTTCTGTATTGTTATTATCGACAAACTCCAAGAAGAATCATAACCAACGTCTTGCTCAATTTTTTCAGTTCTTCTTCTTCCTTTCTAAATGTTTAAATAAATCTCAGTAATTTGCTAAAACAGCTAGGTGCTGTAGTTTTTAGAAAACATACAACATTTGGTGAGTATCAACAGCAGCAGGACGGTGGGTCATTGATGTGTTTTAAATTGTTCAACTGCAGACTTGCAGTTGTTGCAGTAGCACAGATGAATATGCTTTGGCTACACATGTCTGATTTTATTGTTTTCATGGCATTTGTTGCTAACAACATAATTATAGAATATCATCAGCATCATCCTTAAAAAGATGAAAGTCAGCCAGCCTTGTTGTTGTACGTATTGACATATACTGTTTTACAGTCATTCAGGAGTGAAAGCGGTGGTTACAGTAACTCATTGGCTTCGACATCTCCTGCAGTATTCCAACACAGTGCACCGGTACGTAACCTTTTTGTGAATTAATACTAATAATTGCTTTTCATTGTGTTGATTTGGTTGGCTCATTGTATGGATGTTCATTTTTGGTGGGAAAAGAAAAAAAAATCTTGCATGACAAAACAAAAAAAAATAGTCACACTAAGTCAGAATTCTGAGAAAGTAAGGCTAGATGTTGACTTACTAAGTAAAAATTATTAGACACAAAGTCAAAGTTATGAGGTACTACGTTATAATGATGAGATACAATATAAAAAGTATGAGATACTAGGTCTGAATTATTAAGTCGAAATTTACTAACTAAAAATTGTGAGATATTAAGATGAAATAAGTCATAAATTGAACTTAAAATCTCATAATTTTGAGTATTTTTATTTTATCATGCATAACCTTTTATTAAAAGAAATTATTTTCTCTGTGGAAATGGCCTACATTTTAAGAAAGTGTATGACTATAAAGAAGCTGTTTGTCACAGGGGGAAGAGCTTCAGCTGGTCAGGGAGGCACTGCGTAGTTTGAGGGACAGCTTTTCTGGTCATGACCCACAACATCATACCCTGGACACCCTGGAGCAGGGTGTGTCCAGCCTCATGGACCGATTACACTCTTTGGACACCCAGCGCCGACAGGACAGAGGGGTACACACTCATACATACAGTCTTTTTCAGAGTAAATCTAAAAAATAGCAACATATCTCCCATCAAGTAAATAAGGAGTCAACAAGTGGCATTACCATGTGTAATTGGTTCTTCTTCTAGGAGGAATTTAAATCACCAGGACGTAGAGCCAACTCAACAGACCGTGACTCCTGGCCACCGAGTTCAAGTGAGACAAACAAAATCTTTGTTTTGTTTAGTATTTCTCATCCTCTGCAACATCTCAACTATGGCTGTTAAATCAAATTGTTCAGTTACAATGCTCTGCATGGAGAGGGCATTATGAGCTGTGAGGCTAGTGCCATTTTAGACTCTGAATGTGAAAAACAGTTTTACAGTGTTTTTGTATTTCCAGAAATGGCGCACTCACACAGCAGCCCGGGATTGGACACCGCCGTCTCCACTAAAGTGCTCTACTTCACTGATCGCTCGCTGACTCCGTTTCTGATTAATATCCCAAAAAGGTGAAAATAAAAACACTTTATGGTAGCTTTATATAACAGTGTTATTGTTTGTTCCCTCACTGTTGCCTGCATGAATTTTAAGCAAATTGCTGTTTGGGTTAGAGCTGCATGCTGAGGACACATGGCTACATTCAGGCATAGCTAGAGCTGCATATAGATGCTTCAGTATCTGTGCTGTGCTAAGTGTTTATTCTAGAAAAGCTTAATGTCTGTGTGGGTGTATGGTGTGCATAGATCATGACTGACAGTGCGCTCCTAACAGGCTGGGTGAGGTGACACTGCGAGACTTCAAGGCCGCTGTGGACAGACAAGGCAGTTTCAGATACCACTTCAAGGCCCTCGACCCAGAGTTTGGCACAGTGAAAGAGGAGGTAGGAGTAAAATTATGGCCCTTCTTCTTTTCACATCAGCTTCAGCAGGCAAATATAAAATAGCAGTTATAGAGTAAGATACGCTAAAAATAGCCGTGGCTGTGGTATACTTCAGAACACTACAGGACTTATTTCCACATAACACTGCGTAGTCGTTTTCCCTTTTTATCCAGACCTTTGTACATTATAGATGTGAGTGATTCTTCAATATGTAAATGCTGGATGTTTGCTGTTCAGGTATTTCAGGACGGAGCAGTCGTGCCTGGCTGGGAAGGGAAGATTGTAGCGTGGGTGGAGGAGGACCACGGAGACAGGAGGTAGAGCCCAAAAACCAGAGATCACCACTACAAACCTCAGTTGTTCCCACTGGACCAGGATTCCACTGAAACTACTTGTGTTGCCATATTAGGAAAAAAGGTTATAATACAGTTCACTGGGACCAATGGATCTAACACAATTTTGATACAAAAAGTGTCGAATGTTTTAAAAGTGAATGTTTCATATGAAGAATTTGACTTGACATTTAGTTACCACTTGAATGGATATTGTTTGCAGCTCATAAATTAACATGTGGGACTACAAACTAATGGTCAGTAATGTGAAACTTGAAACTGAATTATAAAAGAAAGTTAATGCTATTTACAATAAATAAAATGTTATATAAGCTGTGCTCTTAAAAGCTGTAACCAGTGCATAGTATGCAAACCTTAAAATAAAAGTGTTGACTGACATTTTTCACACGTTCCAGATTGCCAAACACTGATGATGTTCTGCATCAATTTTGATGTTTTAATAAACATGAATTATTGCATGGATCATTTTGTTGTCAATTATTCCCTGAGAGTACAGTAATGACACTGTACACCAGCTTCTAGCCATTATACACCTCCACTCATACACCCACACATTAATAAACAAACCCCACAGATTGTCATTAAAGCCAATAATTTTTTTTTTTGGTCGGGGGGGGGGGGGGGGGT
>NC_060166.1:27297522-27300383 GCF_021292245.1 Micropterus dolomieu | reverse complement strand
AGGTGTGTGGGGGGGGGGGGGGGGGGGGGGGGGGTTAAAAATTAGGTTTACTGCTGCACATCAACCCACACAGCACAAAGGGACACACTGACACATTTGTTTCTGTAAAAACATTTTGGTTTTGGGAAAAGATCAGTTTACAGGACAACTGTTTGTTGGACAGTTGAATGTCTGAGACATACAATATTGTGTTCACAAGGCTTTTCAGATTGTACAGCAGGGATTTAGTTTGTTTTGGTTATTTATTTTGAGGTATTCTCAGTCATCAGAATTTTCATCCAAGCCTCACAGTTTCTTAAGCCCATTCCCAGCAGTAGTGATCACCTCTATGTGCATTTGTTTCTCCATTAAGGCAAATGGTCAGAAAACATCCACTCTCAAAGTAAGCCTTCGTTTCTTCTTGTTAAAGATGGCTGACGCAGTGTCTTCATTTACAGTTTTTGGGAATTCCAAAAGCAGGTAGTAGACATCCTCCACTTCTAGTAAGACGTCATCCTGCAGAGAAAAATACATTCATCCCTCTGTAAGACTCACAAACGAGACATAGAAACAGGCCAATTATGTATTTTTTTATGACATCTACAACTGCGCACTGACTCACATTGGGTTCTAGAGTGGTTCATTATAACTGTTCAAGGGAGTGTGTAAGCTCTAACCTTGGAGATTCTCAGCTGGCACTCTGACATGGAGCAAACCCTTGGCAGCTCCACTGTCAACTCCACGCTGCGAGGCTCTCCTGCTGTATCAGTCTTCATCTCAAGTTGGTACTCTGGCTTCTGAGGCTGCACAAATGTGGTGGAGATGACCTGGATCAACTCCTTTTTGTGCTCCGCAGGTCTACAGATAATTTGGGCGACTGTGTCCTTGTCTTGTTTCTCTGAGCATAGTGAGGAGATCTGCTGCAGAAGGGCAGCTGGGGTCTGACTGGCTGTAAAAAGGAACACTATGGATTATTAGAAACTAGTTAAAGGTGAACGATGATGCATCTGCAGCAGAAAAAGGAAAATAGCTCGAAAATACAGGGCTAGTAGCAGCTTATCAGGGTACAAGACTTATTGCTCTACCTGTGTCTGGTTGTTTGGAGGTGTTAGGCCACTGCCAAAACCCAAGCCTGCGGTGCAAGTCATCGGAGTTACTTTTTGGGCTACAGCTGACAATAGTGTACTCCTGAGATAACCTCATCCCATACTGCTGCTGGGCAAAGCTCAGGACCAGCATATAGATTTCTGTTTTGTCTTTTTCACTTTCCTGTAGCACTGCAGGGTTTAAGGCCACATCCAACACAGTGTACCCACCTGCGAAGGAAAAACACCAATTTATTAGTTGTCTTGTTTACATCATGTAACACAAAGGCCAGTTATGTCGCTTTTGATGCAACACAGCTTTGTCTTGACCGTGACCTCCATTTGTGTCTGTTTCCAGGTTTCCTGCAAACACGGGTAAAGGCCTGCTGGGATCCTGAGGTGCAGGTACACGTTTCCAGCTGCATATGTTGATGTACAGTGACCCTTTCTTGGGCTCCTGTTAAGGACACAGATGTACTGTCTGTCAAAAAACCTTCAAAACACACCCTGTCGCTAACCTATAAAACAGGCACAGGTGTGGCAGCTTAACTATGTGTAGTAAAAGGCAGATGTTTTGCATGAAGGGGTAGACAGTAGAGTGGAAACTATTCAAGTTAAGTGAATACTCGATCAACAGAAAAGGAACTGGCGACAATGGCGATAATCCATAATTTGAGTAAATGTTAAGGAAAAATGTAGTTTCAGCTGCTCACTAAGAAATATGTCTGTTTTTCTGAGTTTTCAATGACAGGGAATGGAATAATTTTGAGTACACAAGACATTTGAAGATGTTACAATGGGCTTTGGGAGCTCAAGATAGGCCCTTTTCACTATTTGCAGGCTTTTTATAGAATAATCCAGAAAATAATCTGTAGATAAATGAGTAAGTAAAAGGTTGATAGCTCTCAAATTGGACACCTTAACTTAATAAAAAAGTGTAGATTAGTAATATCATTAATGATGGCTTAATTTCATGTTTGTGCCAATGCCAGGGGCCCAGACACCTGTATTGAGGTTATGTTGCATTCGCGTGATCCTGGGATGGTCCCATTTCCCGAGTTGTGAAGTCGTTATTCAGACTTCGATGTGTTCATGTGCTTTAAATCGGGATGTGGAAACAACATGGACGGCACTACAAAGATGTGTTGGTTTGTGATTGTCATCCAAGTATGCTTAAACAGTCTGAAGCTTTCTATTACAAAATGACTTTTGTTCCAGAGCTGTTACCGATCAAGTAGGCTACCTTACCATTACCTGAAACAACTAAAATATTGCTTATGCTGCAAATATGGCTAATAAATAACTTTCCTAATTAATCTAGGTTACTCTATATGAACAGCAAACTAACAGTTCTAACCTAAAACCATAATACCATATTGCAATTGACATATTATCAAATATTGTATATGCAATAGGCCTATGTGATTTCGCCATTTTCCTATTGTTTCTAACCATTAACCATGTTGGCCGCCATGTTTGTCCGTGTATGGTATTAGGTTATAACTGTTAGTTTGCTGTCCATGTACAGTGACTTATATTAATGAGGAATGTTATTTATTAGCAGCATTTGCAATAAAGTCAATATGTTAGTGGTTTCAGTAATGTAAGTTACTGGTGCAGCAACAACTCTGGGACAAAAAATAACTTTATAGGCTAACAGAAAGCTTCAAACTGTTTCAGCATAACTTTAGTTGGATGACAATGATAATGCTAATTCAGCACATCTTCATAGTAGCATCCATGTTATTTCCACATTCTTACTTAAAGCACATGAACACACCGAAGTCGAAGGAAGAA
>NC_060166.1:27282188-27297422 GCF_021292245.1 Micropterus dolomieu | reverse complement strand
AATGACTTTTGTTCCAGAGCTGTTACCGATCAAGTAGGCTACCTTACCATTACCTGAAACAACTAAAATATTGCTTATGCTGCAAATATGGCTAATAAATAACTTTCCTAATTAATCTAGGTTACTCTATATGAACAGCAAACTAACAGTTCTAACCTAAAACCATAATACCATATTGCAATTGACATATTATCAAATATTGTATATGCAATAGGCCTATGTGATTTCGCCATTTTCCTATTGTTTCTAACCATTAACCATGTTGGCCGCCATGTTTGTCCGTGTATGGTATTAGGTTATAACTGTTAGTTTGCTGTCCATGTACAGTGACTTATATTAATGAGGAATGTTATTTATTAGCAGCATTTGCAATAAAGTCAATATGTTAGTGGTTTCAGTAATGTAAGTTACTGGTGCAGCAACAACTCTGGGACAAAAAATAACTTTATAGGCTAACAGAAAGCTTCAAACTGTTTCAGCATAACTTTAGTTGGATGACAATGATAATGCTAATTCAGCACATCTTCATAGTAGCATCCATGTTATTTCCACATTCTTACTTAAAGCACATGAACACACCGAAGTCGAAGGAAGAAGGACTTCCCACCTCGGGAAATGGGACCATCCAAAGAGCACATGAATGCATTAACGTTACTCACCTAAACCTAAATGGAATGCAGCCATCATTATGAGACACACCTGTGCTTTCACTGCTTTGACGTAAAATGTTTGTCGTGAGAAGTCGTTTATGCAGGCTTGATAGCTAAAATAAAGTTAACTTGTTGCCATTTATTAAGCCGCTGCCACCTACTGATATAACTTACCACTATTTCAGTGCACAAACAAGAGTGGACTTCAGGCGGTGCGCTGAACTCAGCTCCTTCCTTCATCTGTTTCTCAATGAACTTGCGGTAGGCGTCAGGGTCATTTTGAGAAAGATCATCCAGCATGGACCAAAAGTGGTTGACCTGCTGTAAAACATTCCCTGCACTGCCAGTGGAGGACATCTTAAGGTGACTGTCTTAGCAAGCAAAGACTAGCGCTCACTAACCACTATCGTTAACTTTGGCTGTAAAAAAAAGAAAACCAGAAGCCCTCAAGTTTGTGAGTTGAAGTTAGATAAACAGCTTTTGTACACTGTTACAAATGAGTGTTGCTATTGAAGGAGGGTCTAAATATAAAAAAAATAGAGCAATATCGCGCAAACTAGTTCATTTCCATCAAATGAAAGAAACAACTAATGCTAGCTTAGCTAATGTTGTCAGTTGCTATGGAACCCAGATGAGAGGAAACGTTCCACAAATGCCACCTGGCGGCGGAGTGCAGAGCTGCAGCTCAATAATCACACAGGACACCGTTTTATAAGAGGAATAATTTATGTTCAGTACATGGAAAATATAACGTAAAAATGCATTTTGATGTCTGTTTTAATGTGTACATTATATAATGGACATTTAAAGGACTTATATTAACTATAATTTTCAAACTTCTCAAACAGAGGACTAAAATCAGTAGCGTCCTTTGCTTGCTGTGCCCCATTCGCACTCATCAGGAGTTCTGCAAAGAAAATCATTATTATCATATCATTATTAAGTCATTATTAGCAGTAAAAACTAGATTTATATTCCATTGTGCAGTTTCCAATTCCTTCCTGTTGCTGATAATATAAGAATAAACAATAATTGCTGTTTGTTAAATTAATTACGGCTCCCTGATACTTCTGAAATATTGTCATCTTTTACTAAGTAAAAGTAGCAATGTGAAAGTAGGCTACTCCACTGTAAATAAAAATGCATTCAAAAAGTCCAGAAGCAGGCCAGAAGCATTATCAGCTAGATGTATCAGAAAATTACTCATAAGGCTGAAAAAAAACAATTTATGTGTGTCTTAATGTTGGATTATCCTAATTATCGATGCGATAATGAACAGCAATCAATCGATTCATCATTTTAATAATTTTTCAAGCAAAAAATGCCAAACATTTGCTGGTTCCAGTTTCTCAAATTAAAGGATTTGCTGCTTCTCTTTGTCTTATATGATAGAAAACTGAACATCTTTGGGTTTTGGATTGTTGGTTGGTCAAAACAAGCATTTTGAAGATGTCACCTTGGGTTTTGGGAAATTGTGAGGGGCTTTTTTCACATATTGTGACATTTTCTAGACTAAACAATCGATTAATGGCAAAAATAATTGGCAAATTGTTAGATAATGAAAATAATAATTAGTTGCAGCTTTAGTCTAAATCACAATGCATCACATTTTATAAGCTAATCATATGTTTTCTATCTAAAATCATGATCTACAAAGTGTAAATGTATTTTTCTCTGAAATGTAGAATGGAATTGGAAGTATAAGTACCTTACCTCTGTACTGTACAAACACTTGGTTACTTTCTACCACAGAATTTCTAAAATGTCTGTTTACCTCCATCATGTCATAGATCCAGCCCAAGAATTCGGCCACTTTGGTATAAACTCCAGGATGGTTGGGCTCAGCACAGCCTGTCCCCCAGCTGACGACCCCTACCAGCCTCCACACATTTTCATCCTGGCAAACCAGAGGACCGCCACTGTCCCCCTGGAGAGGTAGACACAAACAGTGTCCAATGCAGACTCACCCAGCCTTTATTATGCCAGTGTTTCACTGTAAACAAATCACAGAGGAGAGGATGAATCTTTAAAACGCCTCTGCAAAGTACTCTTCAAAACATACATCTGACCTGACATGCATCCACTTTTCCCTCTGTGTATCCGGCACAAAGCATCCGTGGCGTGATCTCTCCGTTGTACATGCAGGAGCTGTTACACTTCTTTGTGTTTATTATGGGAACTGGCGCCTCTTTCAGGGTGTCAGGTGATTGAACTGAGGGAGAAGACACACATTAAAAGCTGCTCTTTAACACACCTGGCACAATCTGTCATCATGTGTGAATTAGACTTGCAGCAGATGTAAATGTGTTTTACAGCAATGCAGTAGCATCTTACCACCCTCAGGCTGTGTGTATCCCCATCCGGAGATCCAGCACTGTGTACCTCCTGGAAGATCATAGTCGTACTGAGGCAAGCAGACAGGCCTAATTGTATCTAGTTAAAGTGGGGAAAAAAGAAAATTAGCCTCTTTAGATTATATTAATTCTGACAGGTTGGAACATTGTAATTTGGATTTAATTATGATTTTTCATTCAAATAATTTTATAGGTCTAAAGGCTTTTCTTCCACTCTGTTTGAGAGACATTCTTACATAAGTTTACCTACCACTCTAAATATGGTTGGGTCCCCAAGTCATTGTTGATTAGGTCCCTTAAGGCCCCCTTCACTCGAGCATGTATTTTACTTATTGTTACTTCACTTGGTTGTTTGAGCTTTACTGTGCACAATGATGTATGCTGTTTGACACTAGAGGGCTGCATGCATTCATCTGCTGAAGAGGTAAAAAAGTTTTTATGCGCTCACCTTAAATCTCAGTTTCAAACCTTTACCAATAAGCATGATTTTATTAAATGGGATGTGAAAACTTGAAACCTCTAGTGAACATAAACTGAGAATCAGCTTTTCAGTGAAGTAGATGACTTCCGTCCAGTATTTAAACTTTTGAAATGAAAAATATTTGCATATTAAAATTAAAAAATTAAAAATTAAATTGGATTTTTCAATGAAGGAGAAGCAGTAGATGTAATCTAAGTATGTTTGGGGTTTTTTTATTTTTTTTTTTACATTTGGCTTTTTTTATGGAAAATTTATTACTCAGAGTAATTGTATGTAAAACATGTCTGGAGGGGATTGTTAAACTTTGTTGAGGTTACATGCCTACAAATTATATAAAGAATTGGTTCTATAAAATGTTGTGGGTGCAAAGATTGATTTTAAAGTGTATATCATTGTTCATTGTGGGTACAGAAGTTATACCCTACACCTGGCAATAAGCGCTTATTCTTTATAAGAGGAGGAGTATAACACTTTTGTGGTGGGCTGATTAAGCCTTGTTTTCTGAAATGTGTCAGCATAAAAAAATAAAACTGAGGCCATAGTATTACATATTTTAGTGTTTTTGAAGTGCTGCTATCTCACAAGGAGGCTCCCAGACTGACCCGAGAAATTCAGCGGTGTCCGCAGTTTCATCAGGGCAATATCACTGTCATGGCTCCTGTGGTTGTAGTTCTTGTTGTAGATGATCTTCTCCACAGCGTGTCCTGTGTGCTGAGCCATTTTAGCTGAGCTGCGGGTGACAATACCGGCATAGACCACCCAGCTGGACACCTGAGGTAGCCTGTAGCTGACATTTTAGGAAAGAAAAGAGGAGGCAGGTACTGATAAGAGAGTTGTTTGTCATGCTGTATGTGGTGCAGCTGTTAATGACTTATAATTCTCCTTCGTGGAGTCTGTAACCGTCGACCTTTAGCGCCGGTAAGGTCAGCAGTCTTACTTGTGCACACAATGGGCAGCTGTGACTACCCATTCACTGGTGATGATGGAGCCTCCGCAGGTGTGACGGTTGCTATAGTAGAGGCTGACCTGCCAGGGCCACCTGCCCAGCGTGGCCTCCACTCCCCCGATTATCCTGGGCAGTTTCGCTCGTGTTCCACACTCTGCACAGAGATCCAGTCATCAAAAAGGCGTTGCATTGGTCGGAAAGCACTGCAACAAGTGGCATCATTCACTCTGTGTGCCACTGAGATGAAGCTTTTTCTAAAGTATTATTAAGGAACTACAGGTCTCGGTCTTGGGTTCAAAGTCAAACAAAAAGTGAAGTTTAATTTGCTCACCAAAACATTGTAAAGCGATAACCTTCCCTGTGATACAGCTCCCCCTAAATGAAAATAAATTGAGTAACTAATGATGCATAATTAATGTGTTGGTAGCCACACATTTCTCTGCATCATTATGAGTATGATGTCCTCAGACAAATTGCCTTACCTGAATTGCCACATATTTTCCAGATTGCTCTTGTGTTCTGAGGTAATTTGTATAAACCCATCAGTATAGTTTGGCCCGATATCAGTTAGATTCACTCCTTTATGCTTGGTCAGTCTGGTAGGGGAACATATGCAAAATGGATGGGAGTGAGTATTATGATAATTCAGACTCATAAGGTGTGAAGCAAGATTGTAAATGAGGTATTAGAAGATCATAAATAAGCTGAGCCTTCAACCTCGGCAAAGCAGGCTAAGATTAAACTATAAGTTAGAGAGTGGGTGCTCCAGTCTCAGTCAGTGTAAAGCTGAGGTGTGTGATCCTGGCAGCAGTGCAAACCTCATATAACCCAGCTGTCTGCAGACCAGCGTTCCCAATGACGAGTTCCACCTCTCGTAGCACACTGGCAGCCAGGTAGGCAGCTTCCCCAGCTGGATCTCCAGGAGGGAGCTCTCCGGGCTGATTCTGTAAAACACTGAACCTGATTGATTGAAAATCCCTCCAGAGACAAGCTCTCAGTCAACAGTAATGAACAAGCCTCTTCTATGAGTGGGGAATGATTAAGAAAAAACACAAGTATCTATGCTAATGTAGTCAATACAAACAGATCATTATGTATGATATTTTTATGTCAGTCAATGGGCATCTCTCAAGAGTGCACAAAAGGCAACAAGGAGCAGCTGTTGAATGATGATTTTCCTACTGTTCAACTAAAAATCACTTCAGAGATGAACCATGACCCAGTATAATCACTCGCATAACAATTTGCAACCTGCACTTAATTCATAAAACAGTGAAACAAACCGTAATAAGAGGAACAGACACAGACCTTTCCTAGGGTCAGATATAGAAATATCCTCTGTCACATTGCAGAAAGGCGTCTCTTTTGTGTCCCCAAGTCCCACTGGACTTTGCGAGTAGGAAGGCCTCAGCAGAAGTTTGACTATATGTAGTTAAAGATACAGCAAAAACATGTTCCTTTTAACTAAATGTTACCAGATAATCAACATTAGTAGCCAGAACAGACACAGCCTGTCTGGTAGAGCAATACAGCTTTACTCTGCAGAAGAGATATATGTATATATTATGAAATATAGTATTTATATCAAGTAAAAAAAAAACTCACTAAAACAATACACAATACTACTGTTTTTTAAAATTTTCAAAAGCTGATATTGTATCAGCTTCAAAACTCCTGTATCTTCCAGGTTCTGTAGAGCAGCAGTGATCTGATAATACAGACTACAGAAGCCTGAGCAGCTGTAACTAGACATTTTGCACATTCGTTTCCATTTCCTAGTTACCATTAAACCAATTTAGCGACTCTTTCTCAACACAATGACTCACCTAGAAACCAGACACCTACAGCTAAGCCTCCCAGGAGTCCAACTGCACACACCGCTGCCAGCAGCCTCACCAGTCTGTGAGCTAAAGCAACAGTTAAGACTCAAGTTAATGCCTTATGATCCCAGATATGAGCTGAGAAGATTTATTAAATGTCATCTGTTACAGATATTGTACATTGACACAGAGGCAGAAATTAATAAGATATATTTTAGACATGCACAACACCAGAGAGCTGAAAAGCAAATCTGCACGCTTACATTTTTATAAGAAAGCACTGCTTTACTACTTATCACTACACTGCAGATGACTTGATTCAGTGCAAAGTGCTCTAATAGCTTGTTTTTTTTTTTTTTGCACTTATGAACCAAGACTGCTGTTTTAGTTTATGTTTGATGCCCATCAGGTGGTGCACCACTGGCACCTACCTTGAGTCATAGATTGAATCCCCTTTAACCATCCCTGCACTCCCTTGCTCGCTGCAACTCCTGCTGTTTTGTCTGACTGAAAATGATGGCTGACCGCCGCCGGGTTCTCAATCACTGATAATGTGTCTCCATCAAGACTCTATAAGAAATAAAGTTGGCACAACAGACCTCATTTACAGCTCGTTCCTATTTGATAAAATGTTGGTAAGTTTGCGTTTGCAACAAAAACTACCTGCTAACCATCTGTTCCTCAACAACAGTGCACCTGTCAGGCTCTGTCAGATTTAATTAGGAGCGCTGTAATCCTGATTATTAACCACCACTGACCAATCCAGATGTATGGTGTCAGAGCTCTAGATGCATACAGGTGTGTCTTTAAATAGTACTGTGCAAAAGTTTTATGACGCAGGTGTGGAAAAAATGCTGTAAAGTAAGAATGCTTTCAAAAATAGACATGTGAATAGATTATATTTATTAATGAACAAATCAATTCCAAACTTTTGCACAGTCCTGTGTCTCCTCATTGAGGTAGTCATAATGGGCAGGTTGAAGCCTTGTTTAGCCTCTGTTTTGTTAAAACACATATACTCTTCCTGTCTTTCATAAATGTTTATGACTCTGGTGTGTGTGTGTGTGTGTGTGTGTGTGTGTGTGATTTTGTTGGGCTCACTCTCCAATGAGCAGCTGTTTCCATAAGCAACATATTGAGAGTATTACAGTAATTATAATAAAGCTCTCTATAGATGTGAGATGCAGTTTTAGTATTATACAATTGCAGTAGAAAATCCATCTAAATAAATAGCCATACCATCTGCTCTCTTGTATTACTCTAGCAGCAGCTAAACATGTAATTTTAGATTTAGAATTGACATGAGTTGCATATAGCTCAACAGCAATTTAGAAAGTATGTACAGCTGTACAGTGCAGGTCAAACGATGCACACAAATTAGAAATGATAAGTAAATGTGACAGAAACAAGTATGATACAAGTTTGAAGAGAGACATACTACATGTGTAAACAGCAGCTGGTACCTGTGTACTGTTGTGAGCGTGTAAGCGAAGGTGACAGCGTGAGATATGTGTTGTTGTCAGGAGTGCATACATTAGACAGATGGAGCAAGGTGTAGTGAATATTTAGTCTCCGTCTCTTACCATGTTTTCCTTGCGTACAGTCCTGAGGAAAAGGCAGCAGTACCTGTGTTCATCTGTAGGCCCGTGCTAGAGGTAGAGAGGTCTGTCCCGCTCGCAGTCAACGCACCATTTGCCATTTAACAGATTGCAACTCTGGACTTTCCCTTCACAAAGAGACAATGAGGTCAGCAGTGGTGCAGAGAATGAGGCTGTTGTTTGTCCAGGGGGGTCATGGGGCCTGTGGAAGCAAGCTGAACCAGGTCTTTGTGAAGTGGGAGCATCTCCAGAGATACCTCCAAGCTGACTATTGATAGTACACCGGGGGTTGCTAGGTAACACTTTTTACCTGTGCCAAAAGATTGTCCGTTTTTCACCTGAGGCATGTTATTACCTGACAGTTTGTAGCTTCTGAGAAAAGGTCATTATTGCAGATTGTTGAAAAGTCTCACATCATGTCAATCCCCGTCATTTGGAATCCAAAGCTATCGTCTCTCAACACTCAAGAAAGAAATGAAGTCTTTTCTGTCTGCCCGCTGACAGATGAGACTTTCTCTTCCTTCTCACTCTTTAAACCAGCTCACAGTCAGACTGGTTTTGTCAGTATTGTTTTTCTGTATCTCAGTATCAGTATTTGTTTTTAAGTACGGTGGAAAAGGTGACTTGAGTGGCTTAAAAAAAAGAATGATTAACTCTTTAACTAAAAAAAAATAGTAAGAACAATTAACAGCTCAGATGAGGAAGGCATGCTCTTTGAAAATGGTAAAAAACTAGATTGAGGGAGATCAAAGCCTGTCTTCACATCACTTCTCGGAAGAAACACTGAATTTTTGATACAAAGGTTGTTTATGTATCTCCCCATATGCACAGTGTGGAATTAATCAGGGTCCAGGTGAGGGAACAGCCAGGAAGAAAATTCCTCCTCGTCCGACTGTCAAGGCAGAATCCAAGAAATGGCCCAGATCTATTTGGCTCATCTAACAGGTGTCATATGGAATTATTTGGAAATCAAACACAGAGTAATGAGCATTGCAGCAGTGGCATAAATTGCATGTGATGGAGCAACAGCTGAAACTCATATCACTAGGGTTGTTAGGTTAATAATGTTTGACAATATTAGCATTGCGCTGAATTGTTCTGCCGAAGCAAACAAGGAGAGCATAGCAGCTGTTTGGTCATTTTCACAGGGATTTGATGTCTCCCTCTTCTGGTGAAATTAGTTTTCTCAGACAGCCAAGTAAACAGTGATTTACAGAGCTGCCGTTCACTCGATTCACTTTGTTAGAAATCTTTTGAGGATCATCATTCAGGGTTATGCACGTACCTGATCAAGTCTTCCATTATTTAGACATAATGCATCCTTGTTTTGTGTTGTGATATGCAGTCCCGGATTTTAAGCCAGTTTCACTACAGTTTTATTTTGTGCTTTCCTCCTTTTGTAAACATTCCTCAACATTGTGCTTCATGATTTAAAGGCAAACTCCAATTATCTGGTCCTCACTTGAAAGGTGGTGCTTTATAAATAATATACTGTAGGTATTTTACAATTTAGTTTATTAGGTACACCTAGCTAAACTAATTCAGTCTAATACAACAATCATGTAGTAAACCCTGCCTTCATGAAGGTTATATAGATTAATAAAAGTGTTGATTAAACATAATAGTTATTCAGTAAGCTGCATGGTTTGTCGTACAGTTTAATTGTTTTGTGTTATATTTAGTGCTAAAACAATAAATCAATCAATCAGTTAGTCGATTGACAGAAAACAACTGCCAGCACTGTTGATAACTGAGTAGTCATTTTAGGACGTTGGTCACGCAAACATGCCATATTCCAGCTTCTTAAATAAGATGACTTGCTGCTGTTCTGTTTTGTATCAATATCACTTAAATATCTGAAATACATTAAATATTTATGTGCAACTGATGGGACAGCATAAGCAAATCAACTGGGGCTTTTGGAAAATATTGCAGGACATTTGTCATGATTTTCTGACATTTTATAAATGATTTATATTCAACATATTCATTAATAATGAAAATAATCAGTAGTTGCAGCCCCAGTAATACTTAGATGTTTCTAATATTTAATCTACCCTCTGAATTAATCCCTTTCTCTATCTCGTATTGTTCCTAAATGTAACCCTTGAAGCAGTCAGCATATTTGGTGAAGTTGACGTACGTACATGATTCTTGCAATTTTTGGATCGTATCCACATGGTTGAGTTGAACCTATTGTAAGTTGTTTTGGACAAAAGTCAGGTAAATAAATGTGATGTAAAAGGTGGACAAAATACTAGAAACACACCTTAGTGTATCATGGTCCGATTCAACAACGCCACAAAATAAAGCCTCCAAAATCATCATAAAGTTGAATCAACACTTCAAAAAAACTATTTAAACAACAAACTTATAGGTATGAGCTTCATGAAGGAAAGATTTATTGCAGGGCTGTTAAAACTTCAATGTTTGTAGTGATTGTAGAAACAACCACAGAATTATAGGCCAGTAAACTATCCCTAAAGCAAATATACTGTATCTTAATGAGTAACTGACTTTGGCTTAATTTCATCCTTTTGATCAGATTTTAATTTCATGAGTAAATCCCACCAACATGACCACAACAATAACTGTCACCTTGCGCAGGGGGTGTCATAGACGCCCCAGGGTGGACTCAATTTATTCATGTACCTCAGTCTGAGGCTCCACTGTGAAGAGGCTGGCTGCAGCCCAGTTTGGATCTACATCTATCTCTCTCTGCTCTGAAGGGGCAAGCAATCTCCCTGTTTGGTGTAGTGAGATTTGATCAGCTCTACTCTTATCTCAGCCGTTACTATGCGTGCCTCTCTGTGTCCAAATATTGAACATCAGATGCAGTCTCTCAGTCCCTGCTCAGAAATCCCACAGTAGGTTCTAACTGAACAGAAGAGAGAGATGCTTCTTTTTAAGGTTTGGCCAATGTTTGCCTCAACAGCTTTTTGCCAAAGTCCAGCCCACCAAGGCATTTAAAACTGATCCATTCATGTGTGGGCTGTCACGAGAGTTGTGCCATTGATGCTGTTGGCCGTGACCTCTCGTCAGAGACAGCCATTAAAAGCTGGAGTGCTCACAGATGCAGGGCAGAGTGGAGCATGTTAAAAGCACAATCCAAATGCAGTGGTTTCCAATTCTTTTTCAGTCTGACGTAGTACAACAGCCCTATTTGATGAGTTGGAGTACCACATAATTAACACTACTTGTCATGTTCCAAATGTGTTCATTTGAATGGATTTTAAACTGACTCTTACATAAAGGAATAGCAAGTTAGCTTAGCTAAATAGCTAACCTGGCTCTGTTCAAAGGCACAAAATCAGGCCACCAGCATTTCTATATCTTGTTTTGTTTAATCATACAAAACCAGAAATAAAAACACATTTGTAGTTTTATGGGGGTTATAAATGAATGGTTTTACCTTTGGACAGAGCCAGGCTAGCTGTGTCAAAAAGCTTGCTTCCAGTTTCCAGCCTTTATGCTAAACTAGCAACATGTACGCCATAACGCACAGATTAACTCTCTGCAAGAAAGGAAATCCAAGATATCAAATTATTATGTTAAATATATTAACGTGGATATTCTTACGACATTTGTTTTATCCATGACTGAGTGATCCTGGAATTGTCTTGGTCTCTTCATTTTTTCTTTTCTTGAGTGGGTTTGATAAAGTTTGTATTCATACTGCTTCCACTTGGATTGGCAGAAGTAGGACATTTCAACCATTTATCTGTTTCATTTAGCAGTCTTTCTCAACTTCTTTGCTCAGTTGTTAACTAGTTTTCAAGTAATCGCAGCATGTGGTGTTCGGGAGGTGTGTGGTGTGTCCTCTGCAGTTGGTCCGTCATAGCTAGAAATTTAATGGTTATTGTGACAATAAATATACCAAAGATTTGACACAATTTGTGAACCTACTTGGCAGGTTCACCTGTGGTGTTGTCTTTTTTTTTTTGGCAACTGCAGAAGTACCCCTTATGGACCCCTGTTAGTGGTTTAAATCTAATGAAAAAAGCTGGAACTTATACAATTGATTTCAGCTGTCTTTTGATATAATAAACACTAGACACAGAATGAACTGAAGTTTTTTAATATTTTAATTATAATTGTAGAACATAAATTAGCAACTAAACTGTTATTTGTCCAGTTGAAAATAGGACAGAAGAGGTTGCCAGATGTTGAATGTTTCTGTTGAATCTTGAGAAGTAGCCTATGCTTTCACTTAAACTTTGTTTACATTTTGGCAATGTTTGCATTGTACTATGGATTATTATTATTATTATATCACTGGATTACATTGATCCTAAAGAAAAGTTAAAACATGATGTTTCTCAGGCAAGTTCTGGAGTTATAAGGAGCGGATTTGCCGCTTTGCCAGGACATCCTTGTAAAAGAGATAAAAAATCTCAATGGATTTCTTTTCTGGTAAAATAAAGGTAAAATAAAAAAATTATGGTATTTTATTCGCTATGAACATTGCTATGAATGTAAACATGAACATGACAATGATATTCTCTGAAAGTATCAGTCACACTGAATCTAAAAATATGCACATCATGTCTGTGTGTTCAGATTTAATCCTCCACCTCCTGTCCACAGACAGGTCCAAACAATATGACTGTGAGTAAAATGGTTATTTTGATCTAGAAGCTAAACACTTCTATATTTTGAATAAACTAGGCCTATACATTAAAATTATGTGGTCAGCAATAACTAAATGGACCTTTAACTTTGCCAAGGCATGGCTGAGGTTGTTGGCTCTGCATGTGTGCAGTGTCATGACACAGTTGTCATGGGTTAAAGAAGTAAAGCCCACTGTAAGCTGTCCAGGTCATGATGCAGAACAGGGTGAGGGCAGAAGCCACTTATCTATGCCCCCTCTATTTCAACATGCGCACACACACACACACACACACACACTGCCAAGCCCTCTCCTCTGTGCTTCAATAATTGTATTGCTCTGCTGGCTGCCAGTGAGCTCTGCCTTCTGTGGAGCAGTAAATCCTCCTTGTATGAGCCCTGCCTGCGGTCTGGGCTGGATGTTAGCTGTGGTGGCATACTGCCCTCTTGTGGTAGACTTTAAGACTTCCATTTAAGATCTATGCAGTTACATGCAGGTCAAAGTAAAAGGTTAAATATTCAGCAATACCATGTTCAACCAAGCTTAAAATGACTTGCTCCTATAGACTTTTTCCTCTTTCACTATGTTGAATGTGTTGTTGTTACTGTTGGAGGTCATGGTTCATGATTCAAATGTGGAGCAGGAATGTCTAAAAAACAGCCAGATGCTGTTTCATAGAGCACCTGTGTTGGACAGTTTGTGGCTTTTATAGTCCTAAGTCTTTGACAACTATTGTAATTTGGATGTTTCAGTGTGAAGCATATTGTAATTATACAACAATACATTTATGACAGGTCTAAGCACGAGTATGGCGCCACCACAGTTGCTAAATGGTATGCAGTTGTATCTGTATTGAAAGTGGCAGGATGAATAAATAGGTGTCATGTATGTGTTTGTGTCTTGTCTTGTAGAGGCTAATGATAGTGAGGATGGGTAAGAGAAGAGCTGCTCCCCACCAGATGGTGGGTAATGTGGTTTGCTTTAGCTGCCCACCATGCTCACTCTAATTAAACAGAGGAGATTACATTAACATTGGCTCCCACTCAATCTGCTCCTCCAATGAGCGTGGCCGTGCTCTGAAGGCAGGGTTGGAGATCAGAGGTGGAGGGGTTACGGAGGTGATTGTCAAGTCAAAATTACATATTTGCTAAATTACTTTCTTAGTGAGGAAATGAAAGATGGAGAGGTTTAGAAGGAAATGCTTTAGACCACATGCTTGGATCCACTAGAAAAATCTAAACTTTCCCACACTCACCACTGCTGTTGTCTTTTTAAATGCACTCAACCTCCATCTGCTCTGATTATGAGTTCAGTGGTCAATAACATCTTAAAAGTGGTCAAAAAGCAATTCATTAATTTAACAATGAACAATAAAGCACATTATAAATAGAGATTTAATTTGACAATAAAAACAGATTATATTAAGATTTTACAGCTCAGTCTGTAAGTAAATATTTCAATTTAACTATGAGGTTACTGGTCACAACTGAATAGATAATAAATGGTGTAAATTAATTTGACAATACATTTTACCAAAAAGAAAGCAATACTTGATTTTACTAAAACAATAGCTCAGTTTTAATAGCGCTTTTTTAAAGGAAATTAAACAGGGAAATGGATATGTACTAATTTATTAATTTAGTTTTTCTATTCGCCAACTCCGCTATTGTCAATGTAGCACTCTGAGTCAAAGCTGTGTGTGTGTGTGTGTGTGTGTGTGTGTGTGTGTGTGTATATATATATATATATTTTGACCTCAAAATAATAAATAAATAAAGAAGAGTTCACTGACGGTGCATGGAGCTGTAACTTTGAAGATGGTTGAAGTGAATGATGACGTCTTGTCCGTTTGCCCTGCCAGCAAGTTAAGAGGTCTGAGTTTTGTGTCCTCCATCTTCCAGCCCTTATTGCTTAAGTCATTGGTTCCCAAACTTTTTGTCCGTGAGCTTAAAAAAGCAAAGCAAACAAAGCAAAACCATTTTTCAACCCTTCCAACTGTTTTGTATGTCTGTAAGTTGTGAGCTCTACAAACAAAGACTGATTCTTTCCATGTCACATTCACAGCATACTCAGAGGCTACTTGGTAAAATGAAGAAGATAGAAAAGGAAACCAAAGGAAGGAATACATTGCACTGTTAAATTGCAAAGGCATTAGGCGAACACAAAAACTGTACAGTAAATGCTGCCAGTACTTTCCACAGTACAGTACTCACTTTCACTGTGCTGTGCAGGGAGCAGTGGCTGACCTGATGCACTGACTCTTACGTCCTTCCACATCTGGGATAAAATGCAGGCCAGCTGTGGCTCTGGCAGAGTCCCATTAGAGGTCACCACAGAGCCTGGAGTGACTCCAGCTGTTTGCAAGTCGTCCAGATGACACATAAACTCTATAAACAGCTTGAGACTGTAAAGGTTTGTGGCATGAGCCAATAAACCGTTAAGAGGATCAGCAGCATTGTTTTTGGGCAGATGTCTGTAGCAGTGAAATGTTGAGGTTCAATTAGACCACATAGGCTACAGAGAGGAGTTAGCCAGTGATACGCAAGGGATACGGGTACCCAGGGGGTGCTTCTACAGGTGCCATTTTGTACATGAACAGACTCAGCTGATTTGAGAAAATAACAATTAAAACTAGTTGGCAAGCGAGCAGGGAAGCCTGAATAATTAGCTAAGATTAAAAGATAAACATATGAAATAGATAGCTGAAATAAATTGATAAACCGTAAGGGGCTGTGGGGGGGGGGGGGGGGGGGGGGGAAAAAAAAAAAAAGGAGGG
>NC_060166.1:27220208-27282168 GCF_021292245.1 Micropterus dolomieu | reverse complement strand
GGGGGGGGGGGGGGGGGGGGGGGGCAACAGACAAAAAAGGTTGGGAACCACACAGGCAAATGAGACAAGATGCATAAAATAGTAACTTGTTTTATTCTTTTTTTAACCATGCCACCGAACACCGACGCATACAGAGTTGTGCCTGAATCCACACTGAGAAAACACTTTCACACACTGTGTTACAAAGCTGTAATGAAGAGGGATTTTACTGCACACATGGCAAGAAGAACAACCCTGATTGGATACCAGGTCGAGCTTTGATCTGGCCCTGAGGTAGACAGACATTGACATAATCTAAACAATGCTAATCACATCCTTCTAGGACACATCAAATAAAAGGACATCTGCATTATCACAACATAGAAAGATCAAAGAAAAAACCCTTTTCAAACAAAAGTGCTCTATTTCTTTTGGTCCACCAAGGAAATCCATTTATAGTGCATGTTCATGTAAAATAGATACAGTGAATGTGTGTTTTCATGGCACTGAGTGTTGCTGGCTACTTAAGAAGGCATTAATGCCCACAGATGCCAAGATTTGCTATACACACTGTTTTCATCCAAAGATCTCAGTCCATTGTCACTTTGAAGGGAACAAATTGATGCAAGTTCCAAGCTATTCTGATGTAAAAGTACACACTTGTCTCAAACTATCAGCCACTATCACAGTATGTTGCTTCCAGTTTCAATGTTCAGACAGAGTGGATACATGGCAGTCTATCTTTAATTAAGTAACAATAAACAAACACCCAGAAACAACTACCAATAGCACAGACCCATGTACTCAAGCACATCAATGCTCTACTTATAAAAGAGGCACAAGGGAGGGATCTTAATCAAATCAGAGACTTATAAAACACACACATTAAGATGTTTTTCAAATCATACCAAATGTAAACAGATAGCAAATTACTGTAATACAAAAATACAACATGTTTAAATCTATAAGGCCTGTGTTAGGCTCACATAAGGGAATAACATACCATGACAGTTTGTACATTACAGCTACACTACAACTGACGATTACCTGCTCCTAGTGATTCAATGTCAGAATTTTCTTTTCATGTTTTGTAAAAATAAAAAAAAACTTCTTCAACTTCATGTTTTCTTCAATTTTCTCCTAGAAAATTCTGATTTGTTGATTTTATAAGACATCTATATATAGTTCATGATAAAAAACTACACGTAAAAGCCATGTTGAGGCTGTTGCATTTTTTTTACACTGTTTGACCATTTTAAATTATGATGCATTTGTTACAAAATTAAAACTACTGATGAATAGTTTGCAGTAGGTTCAAAACAAACGGTGAAAATTCAGTAGAGGTAGAGCTCGCTCTACTAGAAATCATCCCAAGAGACACCGACTGTGTGATGAAAACCAGCACATATTTGGTAACAAATAAACAACATATAAATAGTACAACCTATTACATTGCAAGAGAAACTCAAATTGTAAGCCAGCTACCTTGAAACAAAAACACCCACTGCAAGAAAGACAAGGCAATTAAAGAGATCAAGCATATGAGGTCAAAACGTGGCAGCCATTCAAGTAAAACATGCAGAAAATAAACAACTTCAAAATAAAAATCCAACAAAAAAAACAAAAAACAAACAAACAGAGAAGTCAAAGGAATTTAGGAGAGAAACTGTTGCAAAGTTCAGCCAATCGAGTCTTTGTGGAATTATTTTCAACATCTACTGCACAATCATTGAAGATGTCTCAGGTTGCCTGATGGTTTAGCAATCAATCAAAAAGCTCCTGCTACACACACAGGTCAGCAGTCGCAGCCGTTGTGGCATTGATTTTTCACTACAGTGGATCCATTAGAGATACAGTTAATATCAAAACTGTGTGTGAGGGAGAGAGAATGTGTCCTTGTATGTTTGTGTGCACTAGGGCTGAAACAAAAAGTTGTCAGGAAACTTAACTGTCAACAATGTTGATACTCAATTGATTGTTTAAGTCATTTTTCGGGAAAATGCTCAATATTTATGGTTTCCTGCTTCTCAAAATGTGACAATTTGCCACTTTTCTCTGTTTTATTTGATTCTAAACAGAATCTCTTTGGACTTGACTGTCAGTCGACCAAAACTAGTTATTTGAAATGTTTCCTGACATTTCTCAGACTAAACGATCACTTAGTAAAAATAATCTAATTGACAATGAAACTAATCATTAGTTACAGCCCTAGGGTACACACATTTGTACTCGTGCTAGCGGGTCTCTGTTGTCATGTAAAAACCTTGTATCTCCCAGAATGACAACTTCACATGACACAGTTTTTCTAAAAAGAGTCCACATTTTTTTCAACCTATAGAGAAACATGTAATCTTTCTGCATGAAAAATCAGCAACACTGGAGTTACGAGGTTTTGACCCAACAGTGACAATTTCTGTGTGATTGTGTGTGTGTCAGACTGTGGGTGGGGTCCAAGTCCTGCTCAGACGTAACAGACGTACAGGTAAGTCTTTTCTATCCTCCAGTCTGCCGGCACGTCCTCCGGTTTGTGGCCCTTCATGTGCTTCTGCATTGCGGCCAGGCTCGGGCAGAAGTCCTGGCAGATGGTGCACTGGTATGGAGACGCTCCGTTGTGAGTGCGCAGGTGCTTGATCATAGCCGAGTAGTCTCTGGACCGTTGGTGACACAGCTTACACTCGAATGGCTTCTCACCTGAAAAATTCAACAAAACAGCATTAACCTTGTAGAGCCAGAGCCAGAGGGCCTGCCAGGTGAAACTGGATTCACCTCTATTTGAGTCCACTGTACTTGTTGTGGTTGTGTGTGTGCGCGTGCGTGCGTGGTGTGAGTATCTGTGCTCAAGGATTAGACCTATATCGGTTTGCCTTCAGTTTGATATTAGATATTGGCCAGTCAGCATCATTCACCGCAAACACGACAAGAGTTTTCTCTGTCCTCAGCGAGGAATCAGATAGCTGTCAGTAAAATGTAACTTGAAACTTGAGGTCTCAATTTCAATACAAATTTTAATGCCCTTTATGCACCTTTTTTAATAAAAAATAATCTAGTTTTGTAGGACGCTACAAATAGTATAAAAGACATTTCTTATTGTCAACAGTCCCATGAAAAGACCAAAACATACATTTATTTGTATAACTGAGTCTTTCTAACTTCCCTACCCTGTCTCTGGCACTCGGCCTCAAGCCAATTTGTTCTAAGTAAATATGTTGAATCTTTATAAATGGGTCAAAAATATAGATGTCATTTTCTAAAACAGCTGTTCAATGTAGTTTTTAGCTTACTTTACTGAAATAGGAGTAAAGTTATTAATATACTATATATTAAAATAATATATTAATAATATATTAGTGAGTTTTTCTGCAGCAGGATGGTTTATGTGGGAATGTGTCAAAATAAATTACAGTGTTCATCATAATAAAAGGACATGTCATGTAGTGCAACAGTGTGGCTTATTTATGTGTTTTGGGGAATAAGCTATATTCGAGTTTGGCTGCATAGACAATATTTGTCAGTAGGATCCGTTCATTGTGGGTTTTGTGGGTTGACAAAAAAAAAAATACAGTATTACCAGTGTTGACCTTTTTTTTAATTTTAAAGATATTGAGTAATGGTACAAAATTACCCCTGTTAGCAGCACCAAAATACCATGAAGACCCTGCTCACCTTTACATCAGAGTGTGTTTTCATCTCTGAACTCTCACCTGTATGTACACGGTAGTGCGTTTCTAGCTGGTGTTTGAGGCTGAACCTCTTCCCACAGCCGTTGCACTCATAAGGCTTCTCTCCTGTGTGGATGCGTTTATGGCCCCTCAGCGTGCCGTCGTCTCTGAAACAGCTCCCGCAGAATTCACACTCAAACGGGTGATCGCCTGTAAACATAGTCGTGTCACCACAGCAGCCACAACACCAACACAGCCCTTTAGTGTGAGATTACATTAAAGGCTAACTATCTTGGGCATGACATGGTATGGCGCATATGTAGCTGCATAGGTCAAATATTCACAGAGCCCCTTCTGCACATGCATATCAAGCAGAGAAATAATGTGCTTTCAGACGTTGCTAATGTTATGCCACGAGGCCACTCCTCTTGGCTGTCTACTAATAGCTAATAAAAGTCCTCCAGGCATGTGTTGCTCTGTTCTCTATACTGTAGTTAATCTATTTCTCTCCTAGGCTGAGGATTTGACTCATCTCCAATGACCTATGTGCCTCATTATCTCAGTGTCCACAGCAACAGCCAAGTCAGAGGATACATTGCTCTCCTCATTACAGGCCGATTCTCCCCAATCCCCCACCCCACTGTGGAGCAGATGACATTTACAAAATGTTACTTCCAAGCAGAATGGCATACAAACAAGATACGCTGCCATGGCCAAAACTCCCTTCACTTCTGTCTCTTCACATCAATTATGTATTTCTCCTGTCTAGACATCAAGCCGTTGTGACAGTTGGGAGTGTTATTTAAGGTAAAAGAAGAAAGGGGGACATCTTTTCAGTAAATATCTCTCCGTCTCCTGCGGCACTAAGACTCACCCTCGGTAGAACACACAGACAAGTCATTTCCATTTGCTTTTCCTTCAATATTTATTTGGGTTTCCTCTATCATTTTGGGTGAACCACACTAGAACTGACAGCCGTGAATTGCAGAAGCCCAAAGGCTGTCTAAGAAACCAAAATATAAACAGGATGAAATTGCCCAAAATATGCACCGGCCATAACGGTACAGTGCTGTCATCAGAGAGGTGAGTCATCTTACAGAGAAGGGAAAAGGAGGGTGGGAGAGGATGCATGCAAATTGACTAAAACCTTAAAGCCAGTAACCTAAGGAAATTAACCCATATACAAAAATAAATACTGCCGCCTTGGTCTCTTTGCCAACATATGCACGTGTTTGACACCACATGCTTGTGTTTTACGACAGGTGATAACACCATAGACAGCGATGATGGTGCAAATGATCCGTCTCTTACCCGTGTGCGAGCGCAAGTGTCTTTTGAGGGTAGTGTGACTGGGGAAGGGGCGCTCGCAGTGGCTACAGATGTAGCTGTGCATGCCTGTATGGACCTCCATGTGCTGCTGCAGGGCCTTCTGGGTCTGGAAGCGCTTTGCACACAGCAGACAGAACACCGCCATGTCAGTCCCTGGAGAACGCACAAGACACAGACACAGTTATTTCAGTACCATACACAGACAGGGCCTTAAGTGGGGAAACTGGGTCACTTCAACTTTGTGCGAGTCCTCTGAGGGAAAAGCTTCTTTCAAAGAGCAAGTGCCTCTACCTAAACTAACTCCCCTAAAAGCCCAGAGGCACTTTCAACTGTGAGTCTTTATACTTTCTATTTTAAACCATGAAAGTCATTGTTTTCTTTAAGAATTTCCCACACAATGCACAGCATGCCAATCACACAATCAATGCCTCTTTCCTGGTGTGTTAGATGTGTAATTATTCTCTTCATTCCCCATCAGGAGTCTGCTCTAGCCTGTGAAGTCCTCTGTCTCTGTGCTCAAAGAGCGGCTGATAGTAGCTCCACCCTAAATGATGCCTACACTATGCGCTCTGTGCAGAATGTTAAGTAGTGATATCAAGCCATTAAAGGCAGGACTGCAGGAAAAAACACAATCCAGTTTAATCCTGTGTGTGACCTGGCATCTCTTTGGGGCTGCTTTCCTGTTGCACAGAGTGTGGAGAGGAATACAGATAGGGAGTCGCTGGCAGGGTAGCTCAAGTCAAAATGGCTATGTGAAGAAGATCCATTGGCTGTCATACAGTCAACACTTGATCTACAGGCTGTGTATGCCAGCACTCAAATCCATTCTGGCATTCACATCGATGCAAATTCATATGTGTGGTAAGACTGAGGGACTAGTTAATCAGCTGCATTGGACATAATGTGCATGTCCTGGAGAGTGAGGCTTTAATGTGAGATTATGAGGTCCTTATTTCTCTGTCTGCTCAGGTTGCAGATCATTTACAATGCTAGCAGGTCCCATTGCTCCTGACTCAGATTCAATCAGACATCTCCAGCGGAGGATCATTAGTAAACAGAGGACTGTGCCAGCACTTCATTGGAATTCAAGTGGGGTTGCTGTGTCGCATTTAAAATGCAGTCTGATGAGGTCCACTAAATCAAATCATTTGTTACTGTTATTGAAGTGCCTTGAGGCAACTGGCAATTAAATTGGAATTAACGCAGGGAAAGGGATACAGCACACTCATACTAAGAGGGAAGAGTGTCAGACACTTGCTTTAGGTTCTATCAAGTTAACAGACATGCCTGTTTAACGTAGAAAGAAAAAGAAACAAATCAAGCAAATTCACATTTTCAGGGATAAATCAAAAACATTCACTGCGTATTGTTTACTAATCCACGGATCACAATTTACTCAAACAAAGACGCTTTTTTAGACTTCACATTTCACGGATAAGTACAATTTGGCATAGAAGCACAAAGCCTCTTCTTTGAAATTATGGTGGTTCTTTTTTTTTAACCTACTTTTGAAATTCCCCCACCAAAACGGCACTAATGGAAATGATCATTCGTAATGATTAACAGAAAGAAGACAGGATGAAAGACATTCCCTGATCTTTAACAATCCTGCAGGGAGGCGATCCGGTGGAATGAACTGCACCTGTTCAGAGGCTTTAGCCTGTGGACTTTAGCACAAAGGGCACACAATGAGGTTCAGGCCCTCATTGACCAAGCCCATTAGTCATAGGCTCCTCACGCAGCTCCTACAGTCCCTGTCTTTATGCTGTCGACTAATGACCAAGGCCCTTTCTCACCCACGGATCACAATATTTTAGTTGAAGACAAAAGACCCTCCATTCTCAACGCCTCTGCACCCTCCCCATTCTCCTTATCCGCTGACCATACAGGAAATCCACTGTCTAACAATTTCACTTTCTGCCTTAGCCATACCTAACTAAAGCCAGATCACTGTGCACTGTGCAACAGTGGAGTCTGGATAATGATCTATCTAAATATGGCTAAAGACATTGAAGAAGCACAAAATGCAGTCTCTGTGTGACCCGTGATGTGGAGCCTTGATCCACTTTAACCAGTTTATTTTGTAATATTTGCTGCAGCCAGCAGGGGGAGTGATTTCTGTTCCAATGTGTCCAGGTTTGCAGGCAGAGCAGAGCCCTCAACCAACTAAATAACCTATTATCCACCTTGTAGACACTTCAGAGCTGCTTTAATCATCCTTTCTCCACTCTGTCTTATTAACTATCATATATTGGAAATGCTTGTTTCAGTGCAGCCTGCATACTTTGTTCTGTTCTGTCTGTTTAGCATCCCAGCTTCTTTATAGAGGTAAAGCATTACTCCCTGACACACTGGCAGACTCTTACAGATGTATATCCTGATCCTTCTGTCACCAACAATACTGAAACTTGAGTAAAAAAATATGACAAATATTCTGTCACAAGAATCTCACTCTTGATCTCAGGTTGACACACGGTGACAACAGCTCAGCAGTCGTTTTCGGTTTTATTCTGCGCAACAGACGCTGAAAATAAAAATAACAAATAATATCTTGAAGTGTAAACAAAAACCTTCGGAGGCAAGGAAGTGTTTGTATGTGTTCGTGATGGCATTTCGCCTCGCTGCGCTCTGTTAACTTTTCAAACAAAAAGGATTTGCAGTTGTAGAGTTTTCCAGTAAGCTTTGGTAATAAGTGCAGAGGAGCTTCTTTGAGAGAATAAGCCCTAAAGTTGGCAGTCATTGCCCCCTGCTTTCTCACCCTTAACCAGACAATGGGCTTGGGATTTGGGCTTTAAGGCACAGGATGACCCCTGACCCTTGGCCCTCAATGGGCTAAATACCATGTAATCAATGGTATTCCTCAAAGTCCAGAGAGTTGACTGAGCATTGTGTTTAGTGGGAGGGAGCCTGAACAGTGGGAATAATGATTTACTTTCAAGAAATTCTGCTATAATGCAGAACATATAAACATTTACTGTGTGCATTATATGACTGAGCTGCTTGTCTAATGCATTAGGTTGGTGCTTCAGGACGGTTTGAGGTTGTTATGTATGTTATTTCAGCATATCTCCAGTAAGACCATGTGTAGGCTCATGTGATTTAACATGGTCTGCCTTCATACATCTGCCACTTATTCAGTCCAACTGAGGTGGGAGCCAGCCACGCTCTCACGCTGCCTAAGAAACAAAACCATGTGTCTAGGCAACCAGATAGGATCATGGTCCTTGTTGGGGTGAAGTGTTCAAGCTAATCCCTTCATTCACAAATAAGCGCAGCCTGTTTCTTTTCAAGCGGCAAACAAAAGTTTTCCCACCCTGAGAATCTGGGAGTAAACCCACTGCAAATTGAACAAGAGATTGTATTCAGTGACGACCGCAAATCTGTATCATCTCTTCTGTGTTAATCTCAACTTTAGTGTCAGAGCCCACCAATTAAACTGATTGATTTGTGAATTATTTGTCTTTTATATTTGCTGAAATACATGAACATAAAACATTTAACTCTAATGGTAATTTAGCAAATAATTGGCATTATTTAAATAAATGGTTGCATAATTTGATCTATTAAGGTATTTGTTTTGATAAATTGTGAATGCGGGCCAAGTCAAAGCTAAACAGATGCTGCTGCTGCTGCTATTAAAAGGAAGGAATTTCACAGATTTCACAATTTACAATATTACATCGTGGCTGATCATGTCCACCAGCTAGAGTGTGCAATATGAAGACATTAAAAACAATGTCGTAAGGCCCTGCTCTGTGCAGTGTATCTTCACTGTCTGGTGTCTCACTGACCCAGTTAAACATACATGCTCATGCAGGATACATTATGTGCTAGACTTCACATGATGCGCGTTCATGCTATGTATTTGTGCAGACCGCTCCTTGTAGATGTAGCAGCTCAAGAAGCACACACACAAACACTACAGTACCTTAAACAACCCCGGGCGCTCATCAGTAGACTGCTAATCTACCCGAGTGAGGAACAAACGACTTAATAATTAATGCAACAAGAGATACGTTGCTCGTGTTTAACCACCATTCCATGGACCGGTTCATTGAGGTCACACACTGTTTCATTCGCCTTGCTTCGTAGAATGTTTACAATATTTTCTCTATGTACTATATTTTATTCTACGAGAAATGACAGGGCGCCACTTGGCTTATCATGACAGTCAGTCATCAAAAATAAACTCTGGGGGTACAATGGCCAAACAGAGCACAGTTCAATTCAATTTAAGGCTTGTATGAATTACAACTGGGTATTAACAAGAGGGTGCAATATGATGATGGACACGCAATTAGGCAAGATAAAAAGGTTTGCATTAAGAGGTCTGCATTATAATGCCCGGGCTGTATCTGAATGGACTACAGGACTGTTAATTAGTGCTCGGACAGAAGGTAATATTATTCACTTGATGAAGCAGCCTGTAATGTGTACAGCTGCTGTGCGTACACAAAGGTGGCACTCTTGTGGCCTTTGCCTTTAAGGCAAGGTGGCAAAATGTCCAGCCAGCATGGTTTGAAGCATATACAGTCGATTTCTGTGCGTGCTGTAGATAAGCTACAGTCTTGGGTTTTCCAAAATTGAAAGCTTGGTGCCCCAGAGCCTTGACTTACTCTGATGAAACAAACCCCTTTGTTGTGAGAGCAATTCGGAGACAGATCCATTCTTTTATTTTGGGCACTGACAAGTAGGTCAGAGGAGACTATGACAGTGCTGTGGTGAGGAGTAAACAGCAGCACATGATGTTGTTTTCCTCTCAGTCCTGGCATCCAACACCAGCAGCAATCCTTCCTTGCCCTCAGGAAGTCCTCACATACCCCCCTACCCCCTTCCCTTCCCACAGTCCACTCCGCCCCCACAACCCTTCCTCCCTTTTGATCTCTAACTTCAGCAACCCACAGCCATTCACCTCTGACATATCAAAATGGTTATAGAGTCTTTCACTGTTGCTAGTGTTGCCAAATTGCTCTGAAGTAAGGTCCCCCAAAAGTAGTATTTCCCTCCAGAGTAGGTGGAAAGCAGTGTTGCAGCTGCTGAGGTATGACAAGTGTCAATCTGCTAAGAGGAAACTCATTTGGCTCACTGGTTATGCCACATGGCAAATTAAAGCCAAGGCTGCACCGTCGGCACTGAAAGACCCCAGGTAATAATTTTTAAATGCAAATCTTTGTATTGCGTTGGAGCAATGTCATGATTTCCCCACATAACCTCAACACAGCTGATTACATTACCTGTAGCTCAATTCGGTGTAGGCTGTGAGAGTAAAAAGGGTCACGCGTCACAGCAGACCAAGCTGAGATCATGACAAAATGAGAGAGTAATGCCCTCCTGTACCCTGCTCTGAATACACTGCCAAGCTGAAATTGAGCTCTGGATGTTTACAACTTGGGGAGATGAGGGTAGAAACTTCTGGGCATCGTTAACACCCCTCCATGTCCACATCCATTAAGTATTCATACTGTGTGTGCCACCTGGAGTTACAGTTACATGCCAAAGCTCCTGAGAGGGTTATCACCTTTCTCTGACAGTAGCAGAAAAGGTGTGGATTCAGACACTGTCAGGCATATGTACCGTCTCTCAACAACAGCTTTTTTTTTTCCACAGTTGGAGAGGTTTGAGTCAAACGCGTGTTGTTAAGTCGACCTCGCTTCGAGCAAATGGGATAATATTCAAGAGTAAAGTGCCACTTCACTACAAGGTGTACTTAAAAAGTCTTTATAAGTCGTCAATAATTTTATCAATGACAACAAACTAGTTTCAGTGCTTTAAAGATCAGTATTGAGCTGTTATAATACAGAGCTCGCCAGGTTGAGTTCATATTTAACTGATCATGTTAGTTGGTGTTTGTCTAACATGGGGAGTGGGAAAAACTGGGTCATAGGTTGTCCACTTTAGCCGACAATTTTTTTCATTTGCGATCTACCAATTCATTTCTTTATTAATCATTTGCTGTCTAAAATGTCAGACAATAGTAAAAAGTGTCCATCACAAAATGATGATGTGTTCAAAATGCTTGTTTTGTCCAACAAACAGTCCACAAACCCAAAGATGTTCATTTTATTATAGTAGAAGGCCAAGAAATCCAGCAAATATTAACATTTGAGAAGCTGGAAGCAGTTATTGATTATCAAAATATTTGCTGATTGATTGACTAATCGTTTTAGCTCTACTATAACCTGCAAGGCTTTTATTTACTCAGGTTTTTTAAGCTTTCTATTAGAAGGTGTCAGGGGTCAAACAATTCATAGGAGGTTCCTTCCTGATTAAACACAAAGCAAGCCACATTGTCAGAGAATATACAACAACCAAAAAAGGTAAAAATACAACAAACACCACCTGGGAAATACTAAATTTCCATTATATATTTTTTTTTCTTTTTTATGCATTATTACTGATACATTGATGTGCATTGTTTTATGTTAGTTTTTTGAGATTTACCATTTGTTTTATGTATTCCATTATGTTTTATTATGTCGGTGTGTTTTGTTTCACCTGAGTGCATTTCCCTTCAGGGTGATCAAATTTAAGTTGATAGAGAAAGTATTAATTAATTACTTCTTAACCATTATTAAGGTTGTTATTGACAACTTAAAAAACCTTTATAATGCTGATCTAATATTAAAGTGACACCAAAAGTAATTACACTCTTGAGAATATCACAGAATAAGGTCTAGACCTGCTCTATATAAAAAGCGCTGTGAGATAACTGTTGTGAATTGGCACTATATAAATTACAACATTGATAATAGTAATACAAATAGTTTCTATTAATTAGGTTATATATTGTCTTCTCTGTCTATTGTCTCCATTTTCCTCTTCCTATAAAACACTTGCCATATAGGTAAAGTTTGCTTGCTTGCTGCTGATAATAAAGAAGTCTGGGAATGTGTGCTTTAAGAATTGATTTAAAAGATGAAAACGACATCAGCTCCCCAGGCAGGTTGTTTCAACCTCTAAGAGTCCAGATTGCAATTCACAAATCACCATCCAGGTTTGTGCAGCCAAAACAAAACAAAAAAAACATTAAAAATGTTTAAATCATTGTGATGCCAATTGTTGACGCCAGACATTCACTGGGAAAGAAAAGGTTGTGATACAAACATGTTCTTGATTTGAGATTATTGAAAAACAAGAGGTGTTCATCTGGTTGAGCGTGCGAGTGTAAGGTAAATAACACAGGCACACTCAGGCAGGAGGATAGTATGTCTGTGTAACTGTAATGCTGCTGCTGTAAAGCTACTGGTGGCAAAGTGGCATGCAGTGGGTCTGGATGCCAAGAGATATTAGTGGGTGATATATGAGAGGGCCTCCCACCTCCCTGTTGATAAATTATGGAGCATCATGACAGGAACAGTTTAACCCAGCCAGCATGACAGGCAAGTTTAGACCCATGATCACAAGTCCCGTAGTCACGGCTTACTTGACAGCTCAATGCATGCTGTCCATGTTAAACACTGTGTGTGTATTGTGTGTGTATTGTGTGTGTATTGTGTGTGTATTGTGGGTGGGTGGGTGGGTGGGTGTATTGGTGCATGCACATGTTTGTAAAAGTACCTGTGTGTGTTTGCCTGTGGGCTTCCAGAGCATCCTCAGAGGAGAATGTTGCTCCACACTGATCACACACCAGCGCCTCTGCAGGAGCTGTAGATAAAATCAAATTTATAAGAAGGTATCTTGATCAGACAGGAAACACAAACGTGTGTTTGTAATTGTAGAGTAAGTCAGTTAATTTAGCATTTATAGAGAACTGTGGGAAAAGCAACAAGGGAGGAACAAAAGCGTCCTATTTCAAAAGTCACCAAAGAGCCTCGCTTGTCACACACTTGTGCTTTTCAGGTGTTAACACAAGGAAGCAAATGTGCGGAGTACAATGGAGCAGAGGAAAGCGCCATAAAAACACAACTCAGGACAAACAAAAGCACCAGACAGGGTGCAACGGCCCTTCTTCTTGACAAAAAAGAGCCGAGCTGAAGAGTTTTATTTACCGTGCCCTGTTATCAGTCTCTGAACAGTGAGCAGACTGTCTGCCTGAGAGGCCACAGAAGGACTGGGTGTTCTCTCTACAGCAGACGCTTCCCGCCTACGGCACATCCCTTTTATCAAAAAAAAACAGTTCAGAGTCAACACCCCAAATCCCATCGCATACACTGTAACTACAGTTCCCAGTTCACCTTTGGAATGCCCTTGTCTATTCTGATGAAGACATGAAAAAGACAAGTATGCATACCGCTTGCAGAAATGTTCAATCCTTGTTCTGCACTCACCTCACACCTGCACAGACAGACACATAGGACAGATATGCACGCACACATTCTCTCTCTCTCAGCTGCACACACACAGCTGTTTGGATGTGGGTTGGCTCTCACAGAGATGTAAATCGGTTGCAGATCCATACTGGCCCAGGGCTCATTCACTGATCTATTTTCTGCTCAGCTGGCTTTAAATGAAGTTAAAATGACTCATTAAAACACCCACAAGCTTTGGGAACTCTGAGCGCTACAGCCTAAATGTGGTCCTCTTTCAACTATTACGATGCCTCTATACGCAGACACTGTGCCACTGTTCCCATTGCTTCACACAAATAACAAAAAGCCCCAATCTGTTCATTTCTAAAAACAACAATTTTTGAAAACAAACTGTTACTGTTTCGGAACGGTGCGTTTTGTGACACGGAACAAAAATAAAAACTTGGTAGAGAGCAGTCTTATATAGTAGTAACACTAGAGCAATGTTGTAGATCCTGATGTTGTGTGACGCTGTCCAGTGTGGTGTGTTGTGTTGTGTGAGATTGTGTGATAAGGGAAGAAGAGAACATAGTGCATTGTCTTGTGCAGTCAAAGGCACGGAGTGTGCTCTCATCCATAAACCATCAAACTGTCTCCAGACGCGGCTGCAATCGTCCTCCATCAAAACACTTTGTCTGGCATACCAAAATAAGAGCCAGCATCGAGCTGAATACCAAATCAGCCCATTAGAGCAGTGGAGCACTCGCTCCTTAGCAACCAGCGGGATCTAAGGCTGCTATACCGAAATACACAGTGACAAAGAAATGAGATCCACATCTCTTTTTTTTATTTTTGTAGTATTATGGGTTGACACATTGGGATGGGGGAGAGTTTATGCAAAAATCCAAATTAGGTGAAAGGTGCCGATGTTGTAGATGTCACTGTGAATTGAAAATCAAAGAGCGAGGTCTGAGAGTAATGCAAGACAATATGCATGTTTAGGGTTAGGCAGAGGCTATAGAAGAAGAAAAAGGGACGACTCAGGTGAAGTTTAAAGAAGCAGATTCTCTCTCATCTGTCAGCAGTATTTCATTCCTGAACAATCCTCAGAGAGCAGGCGGAGAGGACAGGGACCTCGCCTTGTCTATACACATATTCCAACTGAGGTTTCTGTTTTAGTTTCATTTTTAGTCCCTGATCCCCCCCCCCCCCCCCCCCCCCCGGTCCGCTGCTCCTCTTTCTCTATTTTGGATAAAGTAGCTGGGAGAGCAGTCAGGTCTGATTAAGTCTGCATTTGGGTACAGTGTGTTCCTGGACACACATCTGCGAGCGAGCCATCACACACGCTTCGGAACACTGGCAGAACACCCAGGCCTGCCGGCAGCTGATGATGTCATCACTCAGAAGGGGCAGAGCTGGCGAGCTGCCAAAGTCTCCGAAAAAACACAGAAACGATTCAAACGGGGAGAGAGACTAGAGAGAGGAGAAGAGAGGAAAGGGAGGGAGAGGTACACAGACCTAAGCATGGAAAAGAAAGCATGATCCAAGTATTCAGCGCAGCAGTAACTGGTAGAAGGAAGAGGAGGGGGGGCGGGGTTGTAGTATGAACAGGTGCATTTGAAAGGCCGCACTATCAAGAGGCTTCATAAGCACTGAATACTCTGAGATGAGAGTGTGAGAGTTACTAAGTACCTGTGTGAGACAGCATGTGCATCCTTAGCCGCATGCTGTCCTGGAAGTGTTTGCCACAGTATTCACAGCCATGGCCCTTCTCCTCGTTGTGCAGCCTCCTGTGGAAAGACAAACACTAATGTGAGCGTGTTAACAGAGAGCGAGAACACACTTGTGATAATAAAAGTATCTCGTTTCTGCGCCTTTTTTTCTGTAAGGTCTCCCAAACCCAGAAGCATCATTGTCCTCGTAACAAGAGGAGCATGTTTTAATTCCGGCAAGAATCCCTCACTGAATGCAACATCATTAGTGTAAGAGGCCCTTGGAGTTGTGAATCACAACGCATGAATGCTAAAAGAACACAGACAATAGGATATCTGGCTAATTTCAGAGTGCAGACATACGCGTGCCTCCACCCGGCAGCATTGCAAGACAGTGGGCACGCACACACACACACACACCAAGCACATGCACACACACTCACACCACAACATAACATGCGCGCACACATACACACACACACTTCTCCTGTAACTGCAATGAAAAGAAGATGATTCGCTGAAGCTCCGCCGGCAGCAAAACCTATCATATCATATCACACACACATCCAAGCATGCAAGGCATCTGTACTGTTATCCTTATATCACCCCGCTAACAGCAGAGAAACACACTCTGTGGTCACACTGAATCCTGAGACGGAATTTTAGCACACATGAAATCAACTTTGACATTTTAATCCTTTTGGAGCTCAGGAACATTACCATTTTTTTGGCTTTGTGTTGTAAGTTTGAAGATTTGACTGACTTTTGAAGATGATTTTACTTTAACATTAATTGAGACTTTTAGATTATGGGTATCCTGATGGCCCAGCAGCCCGGTACTCAACCATATGACTGTGTATGCATTCTCTTTTTTCTCTCCGCTGTTAAGTATTTCATAAAAGGCAAAAACGTGACGCATCCTGGTGGACGAGGGGTTTAAGGTGCTCCCAATGTTGTGAGTTTGAGTCCAGCCAGGAATATTTGTTGCATTTTATTCCCCGTCCTCACTCTCTTCATTTCCTGTCTCCTCTCTATTATTATAAAGACATAAAACACGCCAAAGCATATTTAAAAAGGCAAAATACCTTAAAAATATAAAAGCATTATTTTAATTCCTTTAATTCTTATTCCAAGGACACAATGGCAATAACTAATTTTAAGTTGATTAATTTAAGAATACTAAAAACATTTGTTGTCTTCAAACACACAGAATATACCTAGAATACTGTGGTTTTAATGTCACCATAATAATAATAATAATAATAGTATTGCATATTTTTGATTTTGGAATGCTAAATGCTGCTTTATTCTACTGGGACTACTGAAAAAAAATTTAATAACAAATTTATGTAGTTTTTCAGACAATTCTTTAACAGCACTACAAAATGTCAATCCTGCAGACCAGGTATGTGCTCAGTGACCTGGTTACAGACCTATAGCAACTTTATTACATCCTCAAGCAGTGCCACCAATGCAACTCCTTCAACCTGCGGACATCCGCCTGTCTCCATGAGTAAGAAACACGCATCACTAACTATCCCACAGGATGCTCTGTTTCACTGGGCGGTTTCAACACAACTCTGGAGTGGCACGAGGCTGAAATGTCAGCCACAGGCGCTGATGGGCAGAGACTGTGATCCTAATCATGGCTTAGCTGCATATTAGGACTTTTGGCTCACAGATTGTCTTGTTTCTAATGATTAGTGATGAGTCAAACATTGGCCAGCACGCATACTTATAAACATCTGCAGTCAAATTAATGAGAGTTGTCACTGAGCTAGTCTTTAACTTTTTGTGTAAGATGAGAAAATCTAAACTGACAAGCTTGTAAATAAGGGAGAAATGAACAAAAAACAACAGAGCGAGTTGTGAAGCAGAAGTTATCCGTCATCTAGCTGAAGCGTCCAGCCCGGTTCCTGCTGAGAGGCTCCTCTCTGCTGATGCAAAGGAATGCATATCAAATAGCCTGGGAGACAGCCTGTTGTGTGAGGCACACTTCTGCACAAATAATCAAACAGAATTTAGAAAATAAGGCTTTGTAAATAACAGCGTTATGTGACACCAAGGCCTCTTTATATCTAATCCCTCACAAAGATCCGATTCAAACCTTCCCGAGACATCTCACTGTTAAGACATTAGTGCAGGTGTCCCTGAGAATAAATTAACATTTTTGCTGTTGCTCCTTCCAGCTTTTAATTCTCTTAGTATTTTAACATGATGGGGGGTGAAAAAATCCTGAAGCCCAAGAAACCATTCAATTCAAGAGACATGTGTCCAATGCTTTTTCTAACAGCATAATTAACTACTTAAGCTTACATTCATCATACCGCACAAGCTCACATGCACATCTTTTATTAGACCCAACACATTTGTCATTAAAAATGTTGCGCAGTGAGTGTAGCAGTGTTGTTTTTCAGCAAAGACACTAAAACTATGCCCTCTTTCCTTGGGCTTTAACAAGTGATTATTATATTTTGCACCCGGACTGGATACAAATTTTCATTGTTTCATTTTCCATTACTTAAGATACTAAAAATAGATTTAAAAGATCCTGTAATGCAGCAGGAGAGTGAAAGAAGTGTTGTGTTTGTGGATGTTTTGTACACATCACCTGTGCTGCTCCATGGCCTGCCTGCTGTGCAGCTGAAGCCCACACTCGCCACAACACTGCTGGCCTTGAGCCTGGCCCTCGTGCCTCATCCCTGCTGCAAATTGGCCCAGCCTGCTGAGGAGCTCCCTGTGCAGCAAGCCTTGGTGCAGCAGGCCGCTGTAGGCCCTTGGGTCCAGCGGCATGCCCAGGGACGGGGCCACTGAAACGGACACTGGCAGGATCCCCTCCCCTGTGTGGTTGGAGGGCACAGAGTATATGGAGGCCAGATGTTTCTCGGAGATCCCGGGTAAACAGTCAAGAGAGTTCCCCACCACTTGTCCTCCATCTTCAGGGCCTGTGTGCAGCTCTCGAGCGCTGGTGATCACACTGCCTCTCAGGGGTGTCCCTGGGCCCTCGTCTCTAGGCTGGTCTGACATGCAGCTTCCCTCCCCGGTGCTGGAGGACCTGCCCTCGCAGCCGTTGGCATCATCCACCTGCATGCTCTCGGATTTTATACTTCTGGCAGGATCCAGGGATGATGCCTGGGATAACTCTGCACTGCGACACTGGGGCTGCTGGGAACTCTCCATGTCAACCTCTGTGTCCAGCTTGGGGCTCAATTCAGAAGCCGCCTCGGGCTCTGGACCTGGAGAGCTCCTCTCCGTCATGTGGTACAGCGCCAGGTGGTGTAGAGCAGTGGGAGTGGTGCGGTTGGGTCCATCCTGTATGGAATGCTTCTTGGACATCAACATGTGCCTCCAGTGCCTGGCCCGGCTGTGGTCACTGTGGTCTCCAGAGCTGTGATTCCTCACTGCCACCTCCTCGCTCTCCTCCGCCTGGATGGTCTCCAGCACCTTCAGGCACTGCTCCTCCAGGTACTCGATCTCCAGGATCTCAGCGGCATACAGCAGGTCATCCAGATCCTCGGCCGTGGCCTGGAGCGAGGCGGTATAGGCGTACTCAAGGATCTGCTGGAAGGTCTTGGGGGACAGGAAGTCCAGGGCGTAGCGCAAGCTGCTGCGGTGGAACAAGATCTCAAACATTTTGCTGGTGCAAGCCAGGACGGTGCGGTGCGCCGGGAACTCCTGGCCGTCCACCGTGATGATGACATCACACAAGGTGCCGGTCAGGCGCATCTGATTGGCCCTCTGCAGAAGCGTGCTGGGGTGAGTTGGATTGTGGAGCTGGAGCACACCCATGTTTGTCAGACCCTATCCACTCGGACCTTTGCTGAGCCCACGCATGAGGTGTGACTGTCCTGCCTGCTTCACTTGCCTTCAGCTGGTTGTAGGTCTGTTTTGGGAGGAGTGGGAGGGTAGAGGATCATTAGTGCCTGTCTGGCTTACAATGTGATGTAAAAGCCAGTTAATTATACTCCAGTGATGCTTTCATCCAGTGATCGCTTTATATATATATATATATATACATATATATGCTATCTCAAGTATATTCTGAGATTTTATATATTCTGAGGTTTTTATTTCATGTACCCCACATGTTTATTTTAATTAAGGACCAAAGACAGACAACAGGTCGATAGGCGCAAAGCAACAGTTTCCATTGCAGGTGATTAGTCTGAGGTCTCGCTGATAGCGGTCACGTCGCTGTAATAACGTCTGCATACTGAGAGGTGACGGTTTAATTTATCAAGCTCGGCGCGCGCGCGCACACACACACACACACACACACACACACACACACACCCACCCATGCCCTCAACAGGTAGGCCTGCTATTAACAAACGCCTTGAAGGGCTGATTAGTTCATTTAGGCTGCGCACGTTCGTGATTAGATGTGTTAAAGACAATTAAGTCTGCTAAAAATCCCTAAATAAGTTATAAAACTATCCACTTGATGAAAGCATGGAAATGTAGCGCAGCCCTGGCACGGATACGCGTGTTTTTCACTACATTTAAATACCTAAATGACAGTGTGAGTGATGATAAGGCTCTGTATGATGATTAGTATTGTCGGACCACTCAGCAGCACCTCGAGTGATGCTGACAGGCTGCATCCCCAACTAACCGCAACATCAGAGCGCATCAGGTGCAGACGCACAAATCCACCTTTATTATCCAAACACATTGCGATAAATTAGCACTCTCTATTTACTGTCTGCACGGTGTTTGAGGGAACGCGTCCTGTCCGAAAATAAAAAACCCAATTGGTCCAAAATAGTCCAGTGATCCTTCGGTAAACGGAACAGTTTTCGATACAGTCGGAGCTTAATCAAGTTTGTAAAATCCTAAATCAGACTGCTGCCAAACTTCCACACGTCTGCTGTGAAACGAAATTCTAACAACCCTCCACAACGCTGGCATTATTTAAAATCTTAATGTTAAAATGAGTGTGAGACAGAAAAGTAGTAAATCGGAGCGGAATCACCAGTCTGAAATTATCATCAGAAATAATAAAAGTGGCGGCTGTCAGTTGTTCTTACCTCTGTCTCCTAACGTCCTCCGCTGATTATCCTGGCAACATCATGGTTACACATTTCACAGTACCCGCTCCAAACTCAGTCCTGCTCCAAGTAAGCAAATCATCACCCAGCCACGACAGTCAAACCAGCAGGGGAAAATCGAGACTTCCGAGTAGAACATTCAAAATAAAACTCTTGACTACCACGTGTTGAAATAACAGGATTTGATTATAACTTGGGGTGTTATTGTCAGGAATAGCCAGGAAGAAAAACAAACGCAGGGATTTTATGGTATTTAAAATTTGGTTAGCCAGATCTTGGTATTATAGTCAGATTAAGACTTTCAAGTTAAAGTGACAGACCTTGGTGTCAATAATGTTACACACTATGATGTTATGTAGCGTTAATTGCTCTTTGTGTTGGAAATAACAAAAAATTTTAAATTAGTGTAATGGCAGAATATGGCAACAATGTGTAAAAAGTGCATATATTTAGCAATTACAGAAATCTTTTCTAAATACAAATCTTTAAGCAAAAGACGCATTATATGTTTATCACATAGAAAGAGAGGAACTTCCTTGGTGTAGGTTGTCTGCCTCAAGACCAACTTGTCAAGTCTTGAGTATGTGTGTATAAGTTGCCTTGCTTACCTTCATTTGGATACAAAGTTACTGGATGATAACAGAAAATTCAGTTGACCTCACAGGTGGGTTCAGTTTTAAAGATCAAATGTATACATTTCTTCTGCTAGTACTGACACAAAATCTATCTAGAAAATAGAGGGAATGGAAATGTTTAGAAACTCTTTAAGTCAACCAAAAATGTGGGAGTGTCTCTTTGGTGTGCAAACAATGCTGAGCAAGAGGGGGGAAGGGAGCAAGAGAGACATCACTTAACTCAAACCTGTGTCTAACCGGAGAGTATCCAGATGTTGAAAGTCAACTTTTATTCTCCTACTGCAGCCATTTTTAAACGTTTGACATTTCAACAAATGATTGCTAGATGACCGCCTCGTAGACTAGATTTTAGAAATACTGAGGCTGTGGCATCCTGGTGACCTAGTGCTTTAAGACACTATGTGGTCAGCTGAGGTCAAGAATTTTTGTCCACCCGATGCACCCCTCCCCCTAAGTCTTGAACATTTTTCAAATATTTGTTGACTGTTCAACTACTTTTCTGTAATTGTTTTTTCTCAGCACAAAGTTTAAATTTTATGTTCCACACTGACAAGAATCACATTCTGGTGGATAAATACTTACTGATTTTGTTCTTTTTTTCCCTTAATGTTGACTTAAAAGCAGGCAAATGTAGATGCACTGAGACAAAATATACTTGAATCAGTCTATAATGTAATCGCAGTGTGTAAATTGTCTGAAGAATGTAATATGGAGTCCATTCTTTCTGCAAAATGGAAATTTACATTGTTGATACTTGTATGTACAGCTGATAATAATTTACTTGAACATTTTTGAAAACATGTCTTTTAGTCAGAGTACTTATAGAGTATATAGAGTATTTTTATATTGTGATATTCAGTTGTGGAAGAAGTATTCAGATCTTTTACTTGTAAAAGTAGTAAAACCACAGTAGAAATACTGTTACAAGTAAAAGTCTTGAATTCAAGTATTAGCATCAAAATCAAGAAGCAAAAGTAAAAGTACTCATTATGCAGAATGGTCCATGTCAGAATAATAAATATTATTGAATTATAATAAATGCATTATTACATAAGCATCACTAATATTGAATGGTGGGGCTCATTTTTACTACTTAATTCTGTAATAGTACTTCATCATTTATTAACTTTGTTTTTGAATACTGGTTATAACTTGCATTAATCTGAGTCTGGAGTAAAAAGTGCAGTAAAAAGTACAAGTTTCGCTCTGAAATTGGACTGGAAGTATGAAGCAAGTAAAATACAAGTAGGCCTACTGGAGTAGATGTATTAGTTACATTCCACCACTTTGCTACGTTTATTTGAGTGACTGAATACTTCTTCCATCACTAGAAGAATAAACTGATTCCTAATGCGCTGCAAAGCCCATCAATTTTCCCTCTTAACCGTTTTACTTTGAAGGCCACCTTGCTTAACTTCCTGTGTCATCGCGGCTGCCTGCGTCTGACTTGACTGGCTGCAAATCATCACCGGGGAGACGTCACGGCTCTGAACGATCGCCCTCTTCTCCTCGTCTCTCCATCAAGGCTGCAATCAGAGACATCTACAGGGCATCTGAACTACTGACAGCCTACCAGGTTAGGACCAGTTTGTTGTCCTGAAATAAGAAGCAGAAACCGATGAATGCAGCAGATAGTCTATATAAAGCTCAAACCAGTTTGTATTTAATAGGTCACACTAAAAATATAAAAATTGTTATTAGGGGACAGTCGGTCGGTGTGGTGAGTGAAACAGGATGCCATGCCGGGTCAGTGTTGGCAGCTGTGGTTGTTGACACTGTGTTGACATAGCACCGGTTTGCGGGTTCATGTCACATTTGACGTACAGAGGGGAAGGATGCCACGGCTGAAAATATCAAGCCCTCACTGGTACATAGTATTTTGACATCCTAGCCTGGAAGTATTAACTTTACTCCAGCACAAACATGCGTTGTGTAACACGTGTTTATCTGCTCCCCCACCTATCAGAACCAGTAGCCCGAGGAATTTGAAGCCCCAACATAACCTGTTTGCACTGTAACCTTTCTGTAAATAGTCCTGTGTGTCCATGACATGGCGAAAACAAAAGGCAATCCAAGATATGTGTTTACTGCCATCTAGTGTCCAAAATATGTCACCACATGCTCTGAATCTAAGGACACAGTTTCTTTTTAAAAAAAAAAGGAAAAGTAATTGAAACTAATGAAAAAATGGGCCAGGACGAAATTAGATTCGGAAAATGTTTTATTTTGTAAATGGGTTAGCACTCAGACTGTACACAACAGATATTTTCTGAGTTTGACCCAGTAAAACCAAAAGGAGCGTCCAGAGGCGAGGGAGCAAGGTGGTCAGGTAACAGCAGTGGAGTACAAGCTTGTCGTTTTTGTTATATACTTCACTTCTCTTGACATTACATCTATTATCTAAAGCTTTAAAAAAAAGTTTAATCGCCTGTCTCAGGTGGACCACCTTGCTTCCTGCCAATGGTGTCCTGAACTTGTCAAACAGTCGCTCTTGGTGAGTGATTTTTGTACAAAAAGACAAAAACTAAAAAAAGAAATTCAAAGACCACATTACAGAACACTTGAATAAAAACTGGGGTTGGGGGGTAGAGAAATAAAAACAATGTGTTGTAATTCCAGAATAAGTCCCAAAGGTAACACTTATTAAATCAATATGAGAATTATTTCCCCCTCAAACAAACATGGGCACGTCTATCTGCCTTGTAGTTACACGTTATGAAGTACTGACTGAATTCATGCCAAGGCTCAAAACACCTTCCTTCACTATAGCTGGCAATATATAGTGCTGTGACCAGAGACGGACAGATTTATACACTACACGTGTTATAATGACCACATTAGTCCATTTATCATACTTTTCTTCTAATAATACAATATATTAAATAAAAAGAATAGGCTAAATCTCTCACGACAAAGCTATGCAGATTATCATAGAAACTGATGACAAGACAATCTATTGACACACAGGCACAGTGCACAAGCTTGCAGGCAGGAAATGGAAAAGAAATCTTTGTAGTTTTTAAATAGTACAAAAAGGCTTTTTTATTTATTTTTTGCTTCAAAAGCACAACTCAAAGCACAAAGCCAGACCTTTGATCTGCTTTAATGTGAGGAAGAAACAATAGCTATCATAGTTGTTGCCCCCCAAACAAATACGTGGCGTATATATTTAGCGCAAGATCATAAGACATTCGCTTGATTCGCGGTTCTTCAACCCTTGGCTGAGAATCAGCAGTTCTGCTGGCATTTTTTTGTCTTTCTGTGAACATTTGTGTTTACGAGTTGCCTCTTTTAATTAAACGCATTTTTATTAATATTTTTAACTAACACTGTGGTAAGGCAGTGACAGACTGAATACATTTGATCATAAAATAGGCCAAATCTGATCTGATCATGCACACTGTCGATGTGATTCTCTGTTAGTCTCTTTTCCCCTGCAGCTGGCTGTGGGTTAATCCTGTATTTTTATAACCATAGCAAATATGGTTATAATATTGAACTCGGGCCTATGTTTAATCAATGCCAGCGTATCTGTGAGAGATGACACATCTCTGTAACAGACAAAGTGAAACCATAAACCTTGCAAACAAAACTTTACAACCACTTGCAGGTCAGACATGCAGAACAAGCTATTTAATGAGACTAGCCCACAAATTAAAGAGTCAAAACCAAAAAATTCAAACAGTTTCACATTTGAACAGTTGAACATGAAAATAAGAAAAATAATTTTTTATATATATATATATATATCTATATATATATAGTCAGGTTTTTTTTCTCCTCCATTTGTCATATTAATCCAAGATTTGTGCACAATTGCAATTCAAACTATAAGCACAACAGAAAGTCGAGTCTAATTTCATATTTTACCAAGTGATCATTGTAATAAGAGATTCTTCTTTAATTGTCCTGACTGGTTAAATAAAATAACAATAAAAAAATAAAATAAATCTCTTATGACCTAATGATAAACTCCTTGGGTGTAGTAAACATTTCATGAATGAAACCAGAAATTAACGTGTGTTGTTTTCAATATGTAGTTAAGGGCACTGGAAATCAAAACTCCTTCAGTGTTTCTCGCTCGTTGCTGCTGCAAAAATGTTTTGGATTAGGCTGGGGTTTCCCCGGCCCATCATGCTTTGCTCTCGGTGGTATTTGTCTGTATGACACTGTTGTGTTCTGCAGCGATTGCCGTCAGGGTGTTTGAAAATTCTGCCTCTTCCAGCTTCCCTTTCTCATCAGAAAAAATCTTCCTGCAATGGGAAAAAGGAGAAAGTGCAATATTAGAAATCTGGTGGTCTCTGGCAAGAACACAAAAATTCTCAGCAGACAGACACTTTGGTTGAACACAGTTTTAACCATTTATTCTCAATAACATCTTCACCCAATATGTAAGAAGACACTGCATGTTTTTAGGTCTTTTTACATATTTCTTCACCACCTTGACAACAGTCAGATAAAATTAAACAAACAGAAAATGAAAGCCACATAATTCATCCTGCATCGACTAGCCTTCCTGATCTAAAACAAAAAGTGTTTAGCAGATATTATCTATTAATCAGTTTAGTTCTACTTCAAAGACACTATGATGGCACAGTAAATGAGCCCTGGGCTTGTGCTATCTGATATCCATGTTCATCTTAAAGCCGTGAAGCACAGTATCTAGATCCTGCCTGCAGTTCCTCTCCTCTCTTCTGCAGTTCAGAGCAGGAAAACACCACCGTCTAGTCTCTGTTCTCTTTGGTAGAGCTGCAGAGTTGGGGAGCATTAAAGCAACATTCAGAGGTAAACAATTACTGCCTGAGACAAAACATTGTCATTAAAATAAACCCCCTTTCAGACATGGAACACGTAACGTTCATCTATCTGTTAAAGTGATAGTGTTTTGTCATTCAGACACACACAGGTGTGTGTTGCAGCTTTGTTCAGATGTGTCAGGGCTGCCACAATGCTTGTGCGATATTGCCATCTGGTGCACAAGAGGGAGTAGTGGCATCGTTGAAAGTAATGATATCAACAGGCTGCATCAGTGATTGATTTTAAAACGTATTTTCCACTTGATGCCTTAATTAATGACCCTCAAGAGCAAGAGGGATACTCATCCCCCAATAAATCTTCTCAATTTCATCATTTATTAGAGAATCCTCTCGTCTATTTTACAATGTCAATATGTCAAGTTGGGACAGTCTGACAGACAAATGGATTCCCATTTGTCTGTCAGACTGTCAGAAGTGTTTTGCTGGATATTCCTTCTTTCATGCAAGCAGTTTGGCACAAATGTCACCTACCGCAGGGGGAAAGCTTCTTTTTTAGACTGAGGCGAAAAGTCTCAACATATTGGTTCGTTTATAGTGTTTCCTGTAGGGCTGAACCCGAATAGTCGAAGATTCAGAGCCTCGATGGGAGGAGCCTGATTCAACTATCAATCTCACAGTCGAAGCTTCGCAGCAAAACAAGACTCATGCCATTTTGGCGATATGGGGGTGCTCAATGTTTGATTTTACAATGAACCGCCAAGCGGGAAGCTTTCGGTCTACAATATGAAGCCGATCCCTAAAACCTGCATTCTATTGAAAATCCAGCAGGGGGCGACTCTTCTAGTTGCAAAAAGAAGTCCGGCTCCATTAGAAATAATGGGAAAATGACCCTACTTCTCAGCTGAATAATTACCCCAGTAAACACTTTCCTGATGAGTTTATGGTCTCAGTCACTAGTTTCAAGTCTTCTTCAACACAGCATGATTCATTTAGTAAATTATGGTCCCATGTATTTTAAAATAGACCACAAAGCAGAGTATGTTTCAGGGCGGGATTAGCTATAATTGACAAGTCGTTACCATGGGGGCCTGTCAATCAGGCTAGAGCCAACTCGTACCCTCGGCACTGTGTAAATATAACCAGCACCATTGAAAAAGCTTATTGGAGTTGGCTGTTCACTTTCTCTGGTGAGTACATTTAGTTTTAAGACTGTCGCTAGACAAAGTTATCAGCCCAGTTAAAATGACAGTTAACGTGAGTTACAGTTGCACCTAGCTAAGCAAGCTAGCTAGCTCTGCACACAGCCTTTAGCTCCGCCATATCGTCACTTCCGGGCACTTCCTGGTTGCAAAAACTCAACATGGTGGCGCCCTTTCGGCCAAACTCAAGGCTTCAAAACGGCAGTCCACAAACCAACGGGTGACGTCACGATGACTACGTCCATTTCTTGTATACAGTCTATGAGATCCGCCAGTTTTCTCCCAATAAGTTAATATACAGCCTATTACAATATACATTTCAACATTTAATACTATAAATAATCATGTAAAAAGAATAAAACTTTCAATAAATGTCTTTAAAGTGAGCAAATACATCCAACATTGTAACGCTAACCCTGGGGCGTCAATGCGCATGTGTAGGCGTAGCGTGTATGTGTGAAGTGGCAGAAGAGTAATGCTTGCTGAAGAGACCGAGCCCCAGCTTCACTGGTGTTGTGCCGAGTTGTCCACACCTCGCGGGACTTTCGGATAATTTATCACCGTTGATGAACCACACAAAGAATATTTTGTTTTTAAATAGCCGGCTACTTGAAATTGAACCACGAGGAACCGTGACGTGCATGCAGTTGTCGGCAGCACTGAATGCAGGTCTTCAAAAAGCTTCAAAGCGGTAGCTTTAAAGTGGAGCTACCGTATGTGTTATAAAGTGATTTATAAATATTTTCTATGTGCATAAGAGAGGATAATAAAGTGATACATTTGTTACATGAATTTAATTTCTCTGTTTATTAAACTGTGCTTTCACATCCTTTGCTCAAAAATAACTAGTTTGTACGATGTGTTGCCCGACCACATTAGAAGGCAAATGTGTGTGTATACCTGATCTGAAGGTAAGGTTAAAAGCCGTCTGTCATAGAAGGAATGAAAAGAGATAATCATATAAATATCAGGATAAATGCGCTCATCTTCATACATTCTGGAAGGTATTTAAAGAGACGCACACATTTGTAAACACAAAGTGACAAATGGTGAAAATGAAAGCACTTGAGAGAGAGAAGTTCAAACCTTGTTTACTTTCTCATCTCTACACACCTGGCCAATGAGCGTGTAAAATGATTGTAAATGTCGCATTGTAAGTTTGGTTTGTAGGAAAGATGGGAGTGGGAGTTTCTGAAGCTTTTCAACAATCTGACAAGCAGTTCTGATGAAGCATACTGGCAGCTTTGATCTGACAGCATTTAATTCAGACTTGTGTCGTGCTGGACGTTTTATAGAAAAGTTAATAGATTTATCTAACAAGGTTCATGTCTGAAAGGGGCTTAACTATTCTTTGTGGTGAATGTTGCAAAGTAGAGACCCCACAATGGTGTAATGTTACACACAAGCGTAAAAAACAAACATCACGCATCTATCACAATCCACAACATCTTACTAATAATTATCCCAATGTCATTACCACAGTTTACCATTACAATATTTCATATTGTGTGGTCAATGGCAAGATGCAGTGGTGAATGAATGGGCATACAAGTTGCACACACACACACACACTCACACACACAGAAACCTCTAGAGGGAGCCGTACTCATCGTTGACAGGAGCAGTCTTGGCCAGAGTCTCTGATGCCTCCAGAACTGGGCCTGAGGGGGGGAGGTCTGCTCCATCTCCATTGGTCAGAGAGGGGGCAGAGGGCGGACTCTCTAAGCTAATAAGGTCTGCGGGTGGCAGGGAGGGTATTTCTGTCCCGTTTGTCAGCTCGAACTCTAAATTTGCAATTTTGGGCCCCACGTTGGGGGTTAGAAAGTCATACGTGTCGGACGCCGATGTGAGGAGATCATTTGAGACTGGTGCCTCAAGACCAGTGGGGGCAGGAGTAGAAGAAATAGCTGTAACAGGTAGAGGGGTTGGGACATCTGCAACTAGAGGAGCAGATTCTTCAGCATCCAGGACTTTAAGAGCCCCGTGGATCACGGAAGGAGAGCTGGTTGCAGCATCTTTGGCAGTGGGATTGTTACTATCAAAAGTTTGGTCAACAGGTTTATTATTAGTGTCAAAGGCAGTAAGGCTAAACCCGCAGGGATCTGGGGCCGTTGTATTTGAATCAGGGTCTGGTTTTGGAGGGGCAGTTTGTGCTGGAGTCTCAGTGTCTAAGGCTACAGTGTGTGGCTGTATAGGAAGCTTGCTGACTGGTGGCTTCGGTGCAGGTTTCTTGGTGTCGAGAGTGGGAGAGGATGATGAGGAAGACGCAGCCAGGGGAGATACGGGGGGGCTACCTTTAGCATTCAGAGCGGCGAGTTTAGGAGAGTGTCTGCGCTTTGGTGGTATCGGTGTCCCGGATTTTTGAGCTTTAGTCCATTCAGGGGTACATGGAGGAGTGGTTATTTTCTCCTGTTCTTCTGGGGGGTTACTTCCTCTTTGTTCTACTAACGGGGCCATTTTAGCTTCGACGGCAGAGGTGGAGATGAGGGGAGTCGGTGGGGCGGTGTTCGACTCTGGAGTCGGAGCCGGAACAAGGGTAGGTGAGGGCTCTGAGGGGTCATTGGCAGGGGTAGACAGGCTACAAGTGAGGGTAGTGGTCTCGCTAGAGGGGCTGTCCTGAGCGGGGTCAATTGTTGCAGTGGCTGTGTCAGAGTTGGTGGCTATGGAGGAGAGCGTGTCCAGTGCCAGAGCAGCAGTGAAAGCCGCCAGCCTGAGAGAGCAGGGAGAGAACAGAGACACACAGACTAGACACCAGGGTGACTGTGACAGAGGAAGGGTGGCCCCGACGAGAGCATGCAGGGGGATTAGTTGGCTTTAGAAATTCACACAAACATAGACAACGCAACTAAAAAACAGCAAATATTAAGCCTAGTGAGAAAAAGAAATGAAGAAAAAGAGGGCGTCATGCTGTGAGTGAACATTAAAGGATACATCCCATACACACACCAACATGGAGTACACTGACTAGGAAAACTAATATACTTAAAAAAAAAGCACCAGTCTTCCTGCAGAAAACTACAGCATCACGCAGAACCACCTATAAGGGTTAAACAGTACCAGTGACAGTCTCATACTGTATAATCTATTTTTTACAGACTGCTGATATGAGAGATGGCTTGCTGAAGTTGTCAAATGGCTTCATATGACTTGACCACACTCAAGAGGACAAAAGCCTTTCCATGTCTTTAACTGGTATTGCTTCAACCTTCATATAATGAGACAAAATCTCCAAAGGCTGGAGAAGAAACACAAAGTGCAGTAATCCCTCAGAAAGGGAATATAAACAGAAAAGCAACACAGTTCAGTGGACTCCACTCAAGAATGATCTGAACTTTTCAAAAGATTTCAAGGGTCAAATTTTGTCCTGTTGAATAAGATAATTATTCTTTGAAGTGGAGTGCAATGTACAACAGCTAAATAAACTTGAGCGGTAAAAAGGCTGTGTGCTGTTTGTCAGTGTGTACTCACTCTGGCTCTGTGAGAGGTGTGGTTTCATTGGGTTCTGTCGGCCCTGCTGCGTTATGGTTGGCTGTGCACTCATCCTCTGTTTTGACTTCCACTATTGGCTCTTTGGACTCATCTTTCCTGTAGGATACAGAGACAAATATCTTGGTAAAATGGCAACAGATTATCTCATTGAACAGTTACTATGTCTGCCACAATGAGCAGTAAGAAGAGCAGTAGACAGTGAATATGTCAGACTGAATAGATTATCTTTTCAACTCAGTCACAGTCTGAATATTCCATTCGGACAACTCGCGAAGAAGTACTTCAGTGAACAAAGCAACTTCCCACTCAGATTGATTCAAAACAGCCTTTTTGTGCACGAGAGTATTTGTTCAATGCTTCACTTAAACCCAGCATCCTTCATATTTTCACTGAAAGAGAAATCCACTCTAAAAATGTAATCTCATTTATGGGCCTATGTTATTGATCTGTGTATTGTTCCTGTGGATACTGCCTGAGTAGACCATAATGCACTGCTGTCACAAGACATATTCATTTTGTCTCGGTTTTTTTTAATGGAAAAAATTAAACCATAAAAACTTCAGCTAAAATGTCAGTCCCCAAAATGCCAGTAGATGAGGTAGACTTAGGCAAAATGTAAACAACTAAAAGATAACTTGATCTAAAAAAAAATGCCTGGAAGACATTTAATTGATCACACATAACAGAGCCAAGAGCATCACAGGGTTTTTACTTCAAGTCACAAATCTACCAAATATCATTTACTTTTAGTCATTCTTCTTCAGAACTGGAAATATTTTGACTTCAACAAACATGGCACCTCCCAGGTCAAAGGAAGCAATGCCACGAACATCCGTCATTCATTTTATTCACTACTGCTACTGCTTGTAGCTTTTGCCAGCCTTGTTTGAGGGTGTGGAAGTTATGTGACTTTTCAACTTAATGAAGTCACTCTACAGATTGCACCTGGCTTAGAACTATATTGCTGCTGCTGATCAGATCGTATTGTGATCACAATGCATTCTGAGTGCATTTACACATTCCGTTAACATGTATTTCTTCATCCAGATCGCATGATAATGCCAGGTGTAAACAGGGCGAAACAATATTCACTCTCCTCAAAGCTCTGTTTTGGTCTCCATTAACTCCTGAGCAAAATATCTGACTCTTTAGGTGCTAAATGCTCCACTATGTGCACAAGCTAGTTGCTGTCTGTATTTCGCTGAAAATCTGCTGCGACTGGAAATGACACTGACAACAGCAATAAGACCAAACAAACGAAACAGTCAAGCTGCTGGTAATAAAAACAAAACAATCATCAGAAAGATGCTTAAAAGCTCGGTGGAGCTGAAGAGAACTACAGTCTGGTGATAATTTTCAGTGTTTGTCACTGCCAAGTGCCACCTTTCACATTGCAGTCACCTGGGGCCTCATTTATAAAATGGAATTTGACTATTGTGACAGCCCCTCCCAGGCACTAGGTGTCCTGTGTCTGCGTCCTGGCTCTTTGTGTTTGTCTTGCAGGATGTGGTTCTGGGAGGTCGTCATCAGTGGCATGAGTTACACCTGGGCCTGAGTGGTTGGGAGCTATAAAGCTCACCACCTTTTTGTCTTTGCTCTCTCTCATCGTGGGTGCAGCTGTTGATTGCTTTTGTGTTCTTACTGATGTTTCACACACTGACATGACTGATGCTGATTCACACATTATTATCTTTGTTAAATCTTATTTTGAAAAATAAATTGTTACTTTTTCCATGCAAGCTCGTCTTGTCTTCCATCTTTGTCGCTAAGACTATGACTTAGGCAGAAAACCATGTATAAGTTGTCATTTATAAAACCTTATGTTGACAAGGAAATTATCTTATCCCTAAGCAAAGTCTAGTGATTTTTTTGCTGGTTATGTAGTATTGCAGTTTGGGATGCATGTGGGTAGTAGTTTAGCACCTAGCTTTGTGCTTTCTCCTCTCTCACGTTTCTCCCTCTGTTGATTCAGCAGGTATTTCTGCCTCCAGAGCTGTAGAGTCTGGCTCTGTGGGTGCAAGCCACCTGCTGCCCCCATGTCCCTGCTCGACATCCACAGCTACTACTATCATTATTATTATTAGTGTTATCTTTATTATTTCTATTATTATTTTCATTGATTATATTATTAGGATAACTATTATTTTACATCCTGTGAAACCTGCATTGTGCTACTGAGTGTACTCTTTCCTCTTAAGTTAAAAAAAGAATATTGGGTCCTACAGTGTAACTGGAATTGAATTTTAATCTGGCCATGGGTCACTGTATAAAAGACTGTTAAACTGCATGTAATTGTTCTCACTAATACTCACATGAAGGCTGCCTTGCCCTCCTCCAAGTTGTGTCCTTTGGTCCCTGTGCCTGATTTGCCGCAGAGGCACATGATGAGGCCACATTTGTTGACAAAGTAACAGGTGACATCCACAGCCAGCAGCAGGAGTACAAATGCTACTACAAGAATCCCTGCCCAGAGCATGATGCCCATGGAGAGCGCTGCCTCATCACCCAAATCTGCCAAACAATAGACAAGAGAGGGAGAGTGCTGAACAACTGTAGCGTGACACAGTTTTATAGAAAGAGCCATGAACTACTGAAAAAAGTGCTGCTATGCTACTGTAACCACAAATAGTTCCATAAAACAGAAACAACTCACCTGCAATGAGCACTGATACGTTCTAGTTGTCTCAGCATGAATTTAGATGCAGTGTGATGCGTTTGTGTGGACTGCTGTCTGACTTGTGTTCAATTATTTTTAACTTCATTATAAATATGAGGTGTGTTGAGAAACTGATATGCAAATGGTGCCCTTAAAAATATATTCAACCCATTTATTTGGTATTAGAAAGAAGAGCAAACCAAAGCTTACACTGCATTGCTAGTTACCCAGGACATTTGTGAACATAATGAGCGTGAAGCTTTTCTAAATATCACAAAAAGCTATATGTCCTCACTGATTGTGTGAAGTCCATTTTAATTATAGCTGATGACTGCAGAACTCTCTAAAATATCCTCTCTGTAGATAAATGTAACTCTTTAGATACCAATAATTAACAAGTAATTGAAATCTGCTAGAGAATAAAATGCAGCCGAGTAAAGCACCCTCCAATATAAATGTATAAAAACAGGTGTTTTTTGAATATTTGATAGACATTTCATGCATGAGAAGTATGTGAACATTTGTCTTAGTAATCCGCACAAAAATAAGTTTCCTTTTTCCGTATACAGCTTGTCGAACTGTGCCAATATTATCATTACAAACACTTTTCAGTTAGGCGTTTGTTTTCCATAATATAAACGTTAAGGTTACAAACATTTACAGTACATATCCATAATTTTGTGAGCAATTAGAGAATATAATACAGTGTTTATGTAAACGGACAAGCCCAGCACTCAGCCTTCATTTTGTTCTAAGAGCTATTTTTTTTAATATAAACTCATTTAAATTCCACTATTGGTCATTGCTGTAAACTGGCACTCCTCTGTTGTCTAGTACAGATGACTAGCTGTGCTAATGCTGAGCAGAGTAAATCTGGGAGGAGGAGGATTTCGACTGCCTTTGGTTCAACCTGTCTGCTCTGTTCTGAAGTTACACAGCACCCTTTTCTCACCCATAACAGAAACATGTCTGTCATGGACAAAGTCTGTTTTAAGGAGTGAAAGTGTCCAGAGAGACAGCCAGGCCAGAGAAAGGCAGGCTCTCCTCTACAGTTATGGTGTGAATTCCCCCACGAAAAACTATGAGAGCAGGAGTACAGTGATGAGGGACAAGATGAGTGATGCCAAAGTGCATGTCACAGATGAACAGCCCTGAGTGGCTGAGGCAGGGGACAGCACAACCCCCGACCACACCAAAATGCACACAGGTCGTGACGAAAATGTTCACGTGGTCCACCACACCAATATCCACGATCAGGCAAGAGAGCAGGAACATTGAGGGGATAAGAAGAGAATAAAGGAGGGGGGGGGGGGATGAAGGGAAACAAAGAGGAAAAAAAGAGAAGGGTGGGGAAAACAGAGGAAGAGAGAAAGTGAAAATGTGTCAGGTCTGAAAACCAAAAGTGAAAGAAATTGTATTGGGGGTGGAAAAAAAAAACAGCAACACATCAAAGCAAAAGCACAGCACAAAGTGGAAAACTACACCGTGTTGGCTAGATGGTGACTCAGTGGTGGGTGAGTGGGAAATGCTTTAGATTGGAAAATGAATTAGAACAGAAGTGAGAGGAAGACATAATGGTCTGTTACGATGTATCAGCAAAGCACTCGGCAGTGTCTAGCAACTAAAGGGAATCTGACAAGCTGTGTGGGTTTCGTACGGTTGGTAAAAACCTTCAGCTGCTGTTAAGACCTCAAGGTACAAGTTAATCAGTGGTTATCAACGGTCAATTTAAAGGCTGCTTCCACACAGGGATAAACTATCCACTCTAGCTGCTATTTTAACAGTAAACAAAGCTAAAGAAAAACTACATTCATTCAGAGGAAATCATTTCATCCTCTGTGGAAAGAGCCTGTCCCAGTTCTGCAAGCGCAAACTCAAGCTCATTTAGCAAGGGTTGTCAAAACTTTAAAGTGAAAAAATTCAGCCGGAAAATCATTCCTGGCTCGCCACCATCCAGGAAATCTACTTTTTTTCTGTAGATTTATTTAGTTGTCATTCACCTTTCAGAGAGTTAAAAATAGGACGTGACGCTCTGATTTTGAGCTTTGAGTTTGGCTCCTCAGTTTTCTGGCTGTTTAGTTCCAGCTTAGTGTGAGTGACCTGAGGGAGGGTACCTGGGATGGCATCTGGCTCTGTGGACGTCCTGAAGGACATGGTTGCTGGCGGGGACTTGCCCTTCTGATTCTCTGCCACCACATAGACATTGTATTCTGTGTCCCACTCCAACCCGCTGAGAACCACATACTCGCTGCCGCTGGGCATCCGGATTTCTGGTTTCCAATCTGGTGCCTCTAGCTACGGACACACAGAGAGAGATATACAAGACATGCATTTAGGGCACTAATCTAGATGTTTTTTTTCTTGAACAAAAGATTGTTCATTGTACTGTTTGGTCCATAAAACTATAATGTAATATAATAATAAAAAATGTCCCTCATTTCACTCTCTGTGACATCACTGTGACGTCTTCAAATTGCTTTTTATTTTGTCCAAGCAACAGTTTACTATGATGCAAGACAAACACCAGACAACTCATTTGAGAAGCTTGAGTCATTAAAATGTTGGCCATTTTTGCATGAAAACTGGTTAATTGAAGAATCGATAATTAAAATAGTTGCTAATTCACCATGTCGATCAGGTAATTGATGAATCAACTATTTGTTTCAGCTCTACATGCATTAACATGAAGGATTAAAACAACAGAATTAAAACTAGAATTAATTTTTACATTTATTATTATTTTTTTTTTTTAAGATGTCAGAACTATGGCATGTCACATAAAAATTGTAAATTGGGCCTGCACTGACTTTTATTGTGTTCACTAATGATTAATCTGCCAATTAAATTCTCAATTAACTGGTTTATTGTTGAATATATGTAAAATGTCAGACATATAGTGAGAAAAACCACAACATTTTCCCCAAAACCCAAAGATATTCAGTTTACTACCATAAAAAAACATATATATAAAAATTGAGAGTCTAGAACAAGATCATTTTTGACATTTTACTTAATAAATTACTTGAATGATTTCTCAATTATCAAAGAAGTTGCATTAGTTGACACAGACTAATCATTTCTGCTCTAATCAGCATACTCACTGGTTTATAGCGGATGAGGTAATGTAAAATGGGTGAGCCGCCATCGTCCTGCTTGATCCAGCTGACTTTGAGGGAGTTGCCTTTGGGTTGAAGTGCCCCTTCGAGTTTAGGAGGATTGGGATTCCCTACAGGCACACAAGAGCAAGATAGAGGTTATTTAAAGGCTCATTTAAGGGGAGAACTAGAGGATTATTTTAGTGGGAACAGATTGTCAGTTCACCAGTACCTTTTAAAAATTGTAGAGCAAAGAAAACCAAAACCTTGATTAGAAAATAAACTCTGACGTTTGGAACTGGCCTCTTTGTTGTTGTCCTTTTAAATCACTTGCCCTTCCTGAATCGCTCGCCTCAAGATGGTATGTCTCAAGTCAGACTAATTACCAAATGACACACAGCCACATGCTTATCTGATTCAGTCAGAGTTGCTGGGTGACATTCAATCGGTATAAAATTGCTGACTGACATTCCCCCAGTGTCACACAAAGCTTCAGGGGAAAGGGTTATTTCTCACTGACTGAAATGTTTACGTAGGATTTGCATTTCACAGCAAAATAAATGGGTTTGCCTGTAAAGATAAGCACTAGGTGAAATGTTTGTGCAGTACAACTTACCTGAAAAGCACTAAACTGATTTTCATTAAACACTCAATATATAACACACAACAATAACTTCCTATAGAAATGTATCAGATTGCATCTGTAAAACGGCAGATTTATTTATCTATTTGCTAGTTCTTTATATGCTACGCAGACAAAGTGTCTGATTGTGCTTCTTTGACCTGTGGAGTTCCTCAAGGGTCAGTCCTGGGACTGGACTTATTCTCCCTTTAGGGCACATTATCTATCAGTTTGGCAACTTTTGTCTTAATAAGCTCAGTGCCTGAATGTCTTGTTTTCTGCAGTTAGCCTACATTACAACCAAACTGAAGCACCGGTCTTTGCTGCAAATCAGACTTTTGGAATTTCACATCAGCATCACTATTTGTTCCTAACTAAAACAGACTTGGTTTCAAATCTGGGAGTCAATTTTGATTCACAATTGAATTTTTACTAAGAGACTCAGATCTCAATTTAAGATTTATTTATTCTCAGAAGTATTTCCTTACTCCTATTTGCCCTCATCTTTAAACATTTTTGGCTTGTCTTTAATTTAAATATGTACTCAAATGCTTTTTGTCTTCTTTTTTGTGTAACTGTAAAGCACTTTGGACCCCCGGGTTAAACTACTATATAAATAAAGTATTAATTACTTACTGACAGACAGACAAGAAGAAAGATGTGCATAGTGGTTAGTGTTAATAATCTGACTCATAATATTGCTTGCTTTCAACACCCTGGTTAAAACCTGTCCAAGTTAGTTGATTGTGCTTTTAATGTATGGAATTCAGTCTAAGGTTAAACATGATAAACAATATGGAGGATGCAATGCACATAGTAGCTTTTGCTCTCAGCATGAATTCTAAAAATTCGTGATTGAGAACCAGAGCAAACTGCTGGTAGGCACAGCTTTTTTGTAGGTAGGTGGGGTGGACATTGATTATGATTCCCCTTTGATTAGAGGAAACTGTGTTTATTACACACTTGATTTATAGAAACATCCTATACGGAGGAGAGGTAGCATCCCTTTCGGCAGTGGGCTATCAATACTATAAGAGAGATGCTGATATTAAACACTCCTGACTGTTATATATTAACTTGAAAACAGCTCTGGCTCTCTCTCATTTATCCTGCTGAGGCTAAATGTCTACATGGCTGATTAATAGGATTGAGGTAAACTTGTATTACATGATTGCATAGAAGCAATTAATGTGTTGTTTAACTGTATCATTCTCCAATGAGAGTTAGGGATCTTCTTTCAAAAATCTGTTACCTTCTGCAGAGTGGATGGGGATCATCAGAAAGTAAGCCAAACAACACAGTCACATGAAAAGACACATGAGTGGTTGAAAGAGAAAGGAGGACAGGAAAGACAGAACGGACGAGGAAAGACAGAACAGACGATGAGACACAGGACAAAAAAAAGACATGGATTCACAGCAAAGATTTCCATTCTAATAAACAACAACTGAGCACGTAGACATCTAACAGCTTTATCCTCTTGACTTTAGAGACGTTAGAATTTGCAAGGAAACTAATTAATCAATGCTGATGGGCCTAATCCAAATGTAAGCCTTCCCAAATGACACAAAATAGCTGGAACCAGAGGGGAAATGTGCAGCTTCTGAAATGGCATCGTTAATTCACAAGTCACAAATGAAAATGGTATTAATGTTCACATTTGGATAACTCAGCTCAAGGAATGTGGGTGAAATCAAATCTACAGGTAATGGACACAGAGGAATTTGCATCAATGATCAGCCCATTCAAGGTGACAGTTTCTAGAAACAATATACACATTTTGCTACGCTTTAACGTTACCATAAATGCAGCTAGGAGGGATGATGGGGTTATCCTGTAGGGATAGCAACAGCTATAGCACTAATCATCTATTATGCTCACTACTGAACAAACCTGTGTCTTCAGTGAAAAAATGAAAAATGCCGTCTAGAGACATAAAAGAGAAGATATCAGGCAATCAGAATCAGTTGTCTGCGCAAATGACTATCTCTGTCATAACACTTCACTGAGTTTAGCTAGACTCATTTCTGTCAGAATATGCCAGATAAGCAAGAGGGAACATTTTATTTAATGATTGCCACATTTAAGGTTAGACATGAAACTGACAGGTTGTACTAACACACTGCTTTAAAGGTGGCATGAAATGAAAAACCAGCACATATACTGTAGTTCTTCTAATGAGTTATTAATTATTACCTGAACGGACATCAGACAACAAACTGCTACTAAACAATGGTAAGTTAAGATAGTAGATGTCAATAACAGAGACTGGGAAGTTAAAACAAAACTGAAATGGGCAAGATAATGCTCTATAAGCATATTAATGAAAATATATATTAATGAAAAAATTATCTTTAGTAATGTGTGTGGGATTAAATTAATCAGAAAAGCTATCTTCTAATTTAATACTAATGTACAGCATTTCAAACCACCTAATACACGGAAGGTGAAAATGAAACCAAGCTGAACAAAAAGAGATAAAGCACTTACTTTTGTAAGTGTAGCCTGATGGATACAACAGACAGATGAGCAAATGGATAAAAAATGAAAATGATTAAAATTAAGATATGAGAAGATGATCAGCATGCAGACAACATTGAATCATGTCCAAAAATGAAAATGGGATCAATTATGAGTCAATTGGCACATTCAATGTGAAGCCAACAGGGGGGAGTAGTTTCTCCTCCTAACATGCATCACCAACCAACAGAGGGGGCTAAAAGCTAAGTAATGGGTTTGAGATTAATTTAAAGAACCAAGGAATAACTCTCTCAATATTCTAATTCAAGGTTTGCAAGCACAGAATGAGCCTAATAAAACACTGCAAAACTGGATTTTAAGTGATTATGTGACTGGATCCAAGTGTGATGAAATGAGTGCAATTTTATGTGTAAAACAGCAAGATAGTGTTAAACCAGTTGAACTTAATGACAAAAATGTTTCCTGAATTCTTAGATTTTTCCCTCTGTGGAAAAACTAAATAAACAAAACAAGGAGGTCAGTGAGTTAGTTCATGCCACTTTTACTCTTGGACAAACAAAAAGACTTGGAAGAGGACAGACTTGGACTGAAAAGACACTGTTGGAAGCTTTTGTGACACTGTCCAAACAGTCTTAATGCTGACTGTTGCTATCCAGCAGCGGGCAAACTCTTTCCTTCCTTTATAGATCAGTAATGGGATGCACAAGCACTTACTACTCCAATACACAGAAGAGAGGACTTCAGGTAATGTGTTTGAGGAGACACAGGTCAAAAAGGTCTGATAAAAGCTCTACGGTATGCCACTTACGGACAGGCTCTGTCTTGAAGAACTCAGCTGGGCTGCTTTCACCTTCACCCTTGCCGTTGATGGCTGACAACTTCACTTCGTAGCTGGTCTCTGGCTTCAGGCCTGTGATAGTCACCTCACTGATGGAGCCTGTTACAACATATCAGAGGCAGTGCAATCCCTGTTGAGAACACCTTGATAATTTTGATTAGCGGTAAAACAAACACAGCCCGTGTTCAAACAATACATGCATAATTAATTCCCTCACAAGTAAACACCGATTAGCTCAATTCACATTTCATTCCAACAATGTTTAAACAGTAGATAAATCTATTTAGAGATGGTCTACAAAAGGTCTAAACCCAGAGATACACAGAAACAGAAATAACTGACAGCTGTTTCAAAGACATAATCTTGCTGCATCAAGCTAAATGTTTATATTACTTTGGGGATTACTACTTTCTACATCATAATTAATCTCACTTATTTCAACTTAAAATAATATTACAATTATTTATATACTTATTTATTGCTCAATCTTGTTGAAGAGCTACATGAAGATGTTATTAAGTCAGGGTATGGGCACATTTAGAGAAATGTGACCTCAGGAAGGGAAATGTAGTATGAATTTCACAGCAGAACGAATGGCCAATATGTTTTAATGACATTAATATGAATATATTTAAATATTTACATGTACTGCATAGCCAACAAACAAAGCAAAATCACATACAATTATGAAAATATAATAATCAAATTGTCTAATCCAATGAATGAACTGTGTTCTAATGTTATGCATTACATAAAACAAAAACCTTCACATATATAAAACAAAACCTTACACAACTAATTTAGTTTAAAACTTGCAATTTCCCCAAAACACCATAATTTTTGTTTTGATTTGTGTTTTTACCATAATGGATCCTCTGCACCCAGCTGCCTTTGCCCCGGGTCCTCCACTCCACTCTGTATTTCAATACAGGAACACCTCCAGTAGATTCAGGCTCCTCAAACTGGATCTGTGCTGTGGTGGAGAAGGGCCTCACCTCACTGATGGATGGAGGTGATGGCACCTCTGGTAAAAGGAGGAAATGCAGTGCGATTACAACAAAAACTGTAAGATTGCAGCATGCCAACACTGTCAGACTCCATTGTTCCATTACACTAACAGACAGAACTCAGCTCCTAATAGATCCCAAATGCATCTATAAAACTGCCTCAGCTTTGTAAGAAATATGTGATTTGTGACATCAATGCAATTTCTGGCACTGAATGCTGCATACTCTTGACATCATTTCAGAAAATAAGTAAGTAAAAACATTAAAATGCGCCTATGAGGAAGTGCCTCAACTACAAGACGATCCCATGTCAGCCTTATATGAAAACATTTGCACAGAGAAAACCACGGGAAAAATAGCTGCGTCCTGCTGCAATTTTAAAAAGCTTAAAATTTTTGAACATTATGAGTTTGATAAACCTTTGAGCTGGAAAAAGAATGATTTTAGATGCATTCAAACAACTTGCAATCAGCCAAGCACAACTTGATGTTTCAATATAATGTAAATATCCGCAAATTGTAAACAGCCGGTATTGACGGAGATTCAAAATCAAGACTTTTCTGATTACAAGTTTAATGATCAAAACAACCAAATGTTGGTTCGCCCACCACCACACTCCCTATTTTACAGAAAACGACAATATTTAAACAATTTAAACCACTGAGATTGGCCGTATCAAAGTACTGGTGGCTGTCGTGAATTCACACTGGTGTAAGCACAGTTCTGTATCAAATTGCTTTGATCTTCGAAATGAAAAAGGCACACTGTGATTACTGTGGTTGCCCATGTTCTGCTCTGGGGGAAGAATGCAGCGTTTTCAATTCATTTACTTCAGATTGTGGCTTACAAGTGGCATTATCACTCTGCCCTCTATTCCATTTGTCTAATGTGCTGGTGAGTATACAGTCAGTGGTATCAGCTGGTGGTGAGGTGAAGTTACAGTGAAGCGTTGTAACTTTGATAAATTGTTTTTTTAATTCATTATACACACATAATAAAACCTTGGATGTGCACAATAGTGTATTCTGTTTTACATTTCTTTTACCACTGCACTAAGTGAAATCCTCAGAGTTGCATTTTGTAAACAGCCAGAGGGAATGAACGTTAAATTATCTGATGTTGGTTATATTGCCTTTTCATCTAAATATATCCATCTAAATAAACACTGCTCTGTGTAATCTCACATTGTGGTAGATGTGTTGGTCTAATGTGTCTTGAATATGGGTGAAAAATTTGTTCCTGAAGCCTGGAGCCAGGCAAAGCCTTGCACGTTACTCACAGTTTAATTTGTGAGCGAATGACATTTAACTTTATTTATTTATTTATTATTACTAAAAATCAATGTTCTACGCATTTATAGAATATGCACGCCCTGCATGAGACATCTTCCTATTATCTATAATCTTTATATTTTTGATCATGCTGTAAAAATACTGATGCACAAATTCAAAACAACAAACCACTATGAATCACAAATCACAGAATCACTACTGACCGGCCTGAATGAGGAGGAACTCCTTTGACTCTGTACCCATCTCATTTGAAGCAGTGCAGTTATAGCTCCCAAAGTCATTTTCATACTCGGGGGTTATCTGGAGGAGAAAAAAAGGGAGGCAAATATATGAAGGGCAGTGTACCAAAGCAGATGAACAAACTTGTGTGTCAAACACTCTGAAGGTGACCTTTTTGTTTGTCCATTAGAGTAGCCTATTTTTATTTGTTGCTGTGAACTTTCCTGCCGCTGAATTATTCATCAGATTTTTTTTCCACAATAGAACTGAAAGAAAACCCTTCACTTCAAGTCTATGCTCATGAAATCTTGATGACATAAGGGGGGTGTGTGTGTGTGTGTGTGCGCGCACGTGCACATGCACCTGGAAGTACTATGTGTATGTGTGTACATTTATTTTATGGAACGTAAATCGCGGTTTGACACGTGTGTGTACCTGAAGGTAGCTGAATGATGGAGTTCTGAATATCTTAATGTTGGTGGTGTTTGAGTTGGGGAGCTGCAGTCCATCTCTCAGCCACTCAATAGAGACATCACTGGGATGAGCCACGACCTCACAGCTGATATTGACAGCATTTCCCTCCCAGGTGTACACTGCCACTGCACCGTGGATCTTAGGGGCATCTAGTGAAGATGAAAAAAATGCATTTAAAACAGTTTATTTTGTTATTTCTGCCAACACGTCAGATTTTGTGGTTTTAACGATGCTTGAAAATAGTTTGTTTCAGTTAAAAAGGTGGATGACTAGTGATCACTGAAATGATTGACTGGGCTACTTGCCTGTCTACCTGCACCATTTTGCCAATGTATTCACTCTGCAAGAAAATGTGTTTTGGAAGAGTGGCTTTGGAGGGAGGCCTAAAGGGAGGGCATGGTGTTTTTCGGGTTGGATACTTTCCAAACTCTAGCTGTCTCTTGCTCCAATGTTACCTTCCCTAGCTTTTCGAGAGAAGGAAATACTTACAGCGGACCTCCAGATATGCCGACTGATCATCCTCTCCAATGGCACTGCGTGCTGTGCAGACGTACTGACCAGCGTCTGAATACTTGACATATTTCAGAGTGAGGGAGGACACACGAGCATCACTCCTCACCACTACATTTCCATCCAGACTCTAAATGGGAGCAGAAAATAGTTTGGTTTAGAAAAAACAAAGCATTCACAACAGTTATTTTCCATCACCACATTTACATATACAGAGCACATTTCTGCAGAAAGATGTTTGATCTGCCTTTAATGAGCAGAACAGACATTACATTAATGAAAAAGGCACACTCTGCTCTGTAAAGCATTGGAAACATAAGGAACCAGATGACAGTACGGGGGAGCTTATCAATAATTGATGACAGAAGGCACTAGAAACCATCTAGAGCTTTTCACACGGAGGGCTTACCACCTTGTGAAATAAGCTGATGCACGACGACAGACAGCAGTGCATTACCTTACATGCACTTTTATAGTGATGACACATACGACTTAGTGACACTGCACACAATCATACTTTTCAGTAAAATTACATTTTAAGTTAAGTCACTTGTGGTCTATTTTTGACCAGTTTTGGTAGGTTGCAATACTCTCTGAACCCACATGCCCCAGTTTTAGTGATGAAGGGCACATGCCAAGTCACACTGCATTTGAAACCAGGAAAATATCAACAGACAGCTGGCTAATGAGTTGTGTTCTAGAGAAACCTGATTACATTAACTTGATATGCAGAGTTACAACATCCGACCATAAAGAGCTTCCTGACCTTCCGGGTCAACAACATGGGTGTTGTCATGTGACACTAAACTGTGGGTGTAGTTTCAGACAAAACCCTTCTCTCCACCAGAATATTATTACTTAAAACATGTATTATGCCTTAATTTTCCATCATTTAAGATTTGGGTGAACTTAACAGTTTATTATGTTTGCTAATGGCACAGCAGATCTCAAACTCAGTAAGTCTCTAACCAATTCAATTGTGCAGTCTATTTAATGGATTTGGGACATGCAAGTGTTTTTATATAGTACTCTTTCATACAGTGAGCTTTGGTGTTTTTGTGAAATGTTCCTTTTACAAGGTGCTGCAGAACTGAACATCTAAGCCTCTCTATTGGTCGTTTTCATGGCTTTGATCCAAGCTGCAGGCAAAACAATGGCACGGATGCTTTTACACATATTGAATTAGGGCCCAGGCTGGGCAGCCGTGTAAGAGAAACCCTCGTTAGTTTGTATTAAAATTCAATAGACAAAGCATGTCTGGGGCATTCATTATGCATAGCGGGTAGCAGGACCAGGGAGACACTTACATAACACACTACCCTTTTATTCTGACCCCTGTGCAGAAAGCATTCTCCTTCGACCCCTGTAGTAATGCTTCTGACTCCTGCATATGTGCAACATGCCACACAATGTAAACCATGTTAGTCAGTATGCTTTAATATTGAGTCCTTTTTAATTTTGTGCTCCTACTTTTTGGAGAATGTAGCGTCACAATGTCACCAAAGCCAGAACAACATATGTGGAGTTTGTCAGTCCCTGTAGGAAGCCCATGATGACCAGAGGAAAAGTATGTGTTCACTCCAGTTTAATATTGTGATTCATTAATGTTTTATAACCATAGAGTTTCAGTATGAATGCATTATGCACCAGAGTGGTTGCCTATTGTAAGTCTCTGATCATTATTTGTTGACTTTAAGAAACAGAAACCACTTTACATGTCTGTTATAAAACCTGTTATAAAACAGATGAGGGAAGGAAATAAAGACTTTCAGACAGAACCGCCTCTAATAAATCAAACCAAACTGACAACAGAGCTCTCCAACAGCTTGAGCTTTACCAGCAGAAGAGAGAGACACTGCTGGAACATCAGAGCATAAAATTGAGAATACACTGAGGACATGTTAAACTCATGTCTCTCCAAATCTTAACTAGCCCAGCATAAAAATGCCCCTTCCCCCGAATGTACCTTCTCTTCCCCACCTTGTCAATTGAACACTCAGCTGCCTACGCATTTGCAACAAACATGCTCAGCATGCTCATACAGTCCCGTGTTCATACTGCGGTTTATAATGGGATATCTTGCAGACACACACACACACCAATCAATTGAGTGCAGGTAGACTTTAAAACCATATCATTGTGTCAGAAAGTGAAAATTATTATTGCCTGATCTATTAATGCACTCACAAACTGAAACCACAAATGTGCTGCAAATATGCTGCTGAGATGTAATTTGTGAGACAGCAGGCAACTAAAATATGGTTCATAAAATAAAGTAGCATGGCATACCTCAGTTTTAAGTGTTTTATTGTTGTATAGAAAAGTGGCACCTGGTTTGAATTATCTTTATTCCTCTTGAAAAATGTGGATAACTAGGACAGATTTTTATAAGGTTTGGGTTTTTGGGGCTCATTTTTGTACAGCTGATCACTAAATCACATGTTAAAAATAATGCATATTACCTTTTACTTTCTAGGTGTATAGCAAGCAGCATGTGCTTAATGAGAAAGGTTCTTCCTCACTTCCTGTAGTTAGTAGTGTCGGATAAGGGTTTTCATCCATTTTGTAAAGAGTAAACAGGTGTTATTAAAAAATGCATCTCAGATGTCAATATTAAGCGACTGGAAATGACAGATGTAAAAAAAAAAAACGACAAAAAAACCCCCACCCATTCTCAAAGCTATTACAGAAAGAGGTCAAAGGAAAAGACCAATTCACTTCATGAGCAGAGCTCCCTGCAATCTGAAAATAAAATAGCAAGGCTATTTGAGGAACCAAATGGTGTAAAAATAGATACTCATTACCTGTCAAATGGTACAAAAATATGCATAACAATGGAAACCCTGATATCTGATCCTGCAACCAAAACGGTGATGGGCTGGCTGATCATTGATGAAAGCAATTTGAAAGACAAAAAGACAAATATGTACCAGCTCTATCCTCTAGTACGGTATTTCTCACCAATTTTCTCACATATGTAAAACACATATTCAATAGTGCAGTAAGTTGAAGAAAAGCTTATGTGGGCAGCTCTTTCTTTTGCCAGTTTTCACTTTCTTTCAAGAACAGTCCCTGGCTCTGACACACTGGGCTGCTGCACAAAGACATCATTCTTTTTCTCTTGCACACATATATATTCATTCATCTTTGCACCAACAAATTAGAACTATAAATATTTATTAAATACAAGTTCAAGTTATTATCAAGAATTGGCAGTTGATTGAGTGAGATCTGGATATGTGGGTGGGAGGACAGAGAGATCTGTGAAGAGTTTTGCCTCAACAAAAATCAGTTTATGGAAAGAAAACAGGTCATCAAACTGCTTGTTATAGAATTAACAGCAAATATATAAATGATAAACACAAAGATATGATAAAAATCATACTTGAGCAGGCAACTGTCTTGTATTGACTTGTGTTCTCACAGGCTCTGTTAAAGGTCTGAAGCAGGCTACTGCATGTTAAGTTTATATGGAAAGCAAGCAAGTAAAACAAAGAGAGGCAAAAACAGACCTGGCCTGCACCGGCCTTTTCGTCTTCTGCAGATTTCTCAAGGTTTATACTCTCACTGACCCTTACTTGATCAGATTTTTGATCTGCATCCATCCAGAATTGAATAAGGCTGCCCTGACATGAAAGATGGATGGGTGTAGGAAAAAGTCATGCATTTAGAATACCTTGTGTTGCTCGGGCCGAGTCCATGATGCCTGTAGAGGACAGAGACACAACAACAAACAAAAGGCAAAGCAGTTCTTAGAAAGTAATCCACATCCCGGCAAAACTCGGATGCTACACATTGCATGCAAGTATTAAGTGTCCAGTTTATTTTCCATACATCCACAACCCCAGAGCTGAATTATCTTCCAAAGAAGCCTTTTATGTGATAACAGGAGTTTTCTTTGAAAGGTAGATTTTTGTGGTGTTTTATTTTCTGTACTGCACACTTGAACAACACTGCTTCTGACCCTGCAAGTAGTAAGTCAGTTGGCAAATACTTACAGATAAGAAGGTAATTGGTTTAACAGGAAGAGGTGACTCAGTTACACTGCGACAACAGAGATATGTCGGTCTGGTAAAACTAGTACAGCAATTATTGACTCACAATCCACTTTTAAAGCTTATAGCAATAATGAGAATATAAAATCCAATAAAAGTGAATTTACCTTAGCACTGTTCTGACTGTCCTACATCAACATACAACAGTAAGTATACCCTAGTCAGCAAGTCACTGAACTCTTGCTGTGTTTCTCAATAAGCAATGAGGGGGTTAAAAGAACCTTTGTTACAGCTCTTCTTGCAACCTATGCGAGACCTGGAAATAAATCTTTGCCTACAGGTGGCCTGTGTTATGTTGAGTAATTTTTCAAGTCAGATGCTCTCCTCTGTTATGCTTTGACAAGGCTAAAGTAGACAAGTATGTGATTTACAGAAATTCAGAACTTTAAGTTTCATTCCTTAATAAAAGATATGATAGCAACTCTCCCTGCAAGTGGTAAGTCTTTGACAAACTACACATTTTCTAGTGGCCTTTTATTGTGGCCTGCCTAAGGCACACCTGTACAATACCCATGCTGTCTGATCAACATCTTGATATACCTGTGAGGTGGATGGATTATCTCGGCAAAGAAGAAGAAGTGCTCACTAACACAGATTTTGACAAATTTGTGAACAATATTTGAGAGAAATAGGCCTTTTGTGTACATAGAGAAAGTCTTAGATCTTTGAGTTCAGCCCATGATGAATGGGGGCAAAAACAAAAGTGTTGCGTTTATAATTTTGTTCAGTATAGTTACTGAGGAAATAAAATCACTCATTTCATGATAAAAAATAGATTTTCATAATAATGTTGGTTATTTTTCCCTCTCTGCTGAATACACTAAAACACCTTCCTGAATACAGACTCATTTTACATCGTGACAAATAAAATCAAACCTCTGGATAACAAACAAATAACAAAACATGCTATGTCACGTTAATTCACAGTGACACTGAAAAGCTTACTCCACAAGACAAACAGCTTTTTGGAAAGCATGCTCTATGGATTTCATGATGCTGAAGAGGAAATGTTAAGCATGACAATGGGATATGATGGCCCACATAGCGAAAAAGTGTTGAAGCGTAACAAGCAAAATGAAAAAACAGCTATTTCATCAGGTGCAACAGCAATAAAATGTTGAGTAAATGAAACAATCTGCTGGAATAATTGTAGGGAAAACAGTGAATCAAACCATCAATGATTTCACATCTAAAAGAGCCCCTTTATTATCCTCTCATAATCAAAGCTGGTGGCTTATAATTAACACAAACCACGTATGGTGTGTTTGAATTCAAGTTACTTATATCACTGACAAACCTCACACCAATTACTATGACAACAAGCAAAATGAGGAAAGTAAAGAGGGGAGACGATAAAACACTTGTAAGACAAATCATATGCAAAGCTTACTGCAGGAGTGTAATTTCACTATGTTCTTAAGTCCTCTACTGTCACAGTAAAACAGACTGCTCAGTGTACATCATTACAAACAGCAGTTGGCTGCATATTACCACAAGTGCTGAGAAAGAGCGGTAGCCCAATTAAAACATGCAACCTAATAGTCTGGAACATCACCACCTCATGCACACACTCATCTGCTTCACTGCTTGTGCAGTCAGAGAGCTGACAAGTATCGCTGTCATATCTGTGACAGGTGTTTAAGACAAAAGGACACCGAACAACAGCATGAGGAGAGCACGCAACAAGGAAGACACCAAAACACAATCACTTCTCCGAGCTAACACACAAGCTAATATGGTGACGGTTCCCCTGAGACCTATCATTTTCCTAGCCCATTGTTATCCCTTCTTCCCTTCCATAGTGAATTATCCTTGCTCTTTGTTCCTACATAAATTGTGACGTCAGTGTGAAGAGGGCAATGCAGGGAGAGAGAAGAAATGCACAAAACACATAAACGTACAGAACCCTTGTGGTGTTTGATTCACTGGCAGACGCCTGACTGAAGCCAATGATTATGCACATTGTCATCGTCTTGTGTCATTAACTGCTGAGCCTCAGAACCTCTGCCAGTACATCACAGAAAACTGACTAGTATTTTAGTGAAGAAACCCTTACATCACCCGACTACTGAGCTAGCGGGCGTGCTGTTGTAAATGAGTAGCCTTTTGTGTGCGGAGAAAACAATGCCCTCTCTGCATTGGCATGCAACGCTTAAAGCATTCCTCTTTTTCAAATGCCCTGCCTAAACCTATGCCACACAACATTAATTACACATTTTCTTTAAGCATCTCATTACTTATAAAATAATCAAAATTTCTTTTCTCAGGTCTTTCATTTCTAATTGGAAATCTGGATGTTAGACAGCAAAGCCCTAAAATATGGATTTGTGTCCTAAAACAGGATTATTTATTTATTTATTTATTTTTTTTAAATGCACAGATTACAGACAGTAAGTGCCATACCCCCCAATCTACTACAAACTTTAATGTGCTTTTAAGTTTTATAATTAGTCCTATTTCGCTACAACTTCCCTCTGCATAGTTCAAAATAGTTCCAGATAATTACAGCTTGAAAACTCCATGCATCAAGCAGAATGTTTAATATATATTCAAATAAGCAAAACATTCATTATGTAGATAATGTACAAAGCATGGATAAATACTTCATTTACATTTTCAGTTATAAAACAGACACACTTATCTAGAGCGACTCGCAGCGGATGCATTCAAACGACTGAAACAACCAAAAACCACAAGTAGCTGAAAGTTTTTAAATAAATATATAAACACTTAACTTTAATAGCCATATAAACAAAACTATCCCCAGATAAATACCAATTTGAATTTGACATGTAACTCTAAGTAGGCATACACCCACCACTGTAAAACACTTTCTCAACATACTCCTTTAATCCTTTCTTTTTTATGTACAGTACAGCTGCTTTTCTATTGTTTGATACAGTAATCTCCCTCAATCCTCACATTGTGCACCCTTTTACTCATAGTTATCCGCCACTGCTTTTGTCTGCCGACACTGAAGAGTTTGTGTGGGAGGTTATTCAGAGTGAATTTGTTTCTCCCCGTGTTAACCTTTAAAACCCAAGACCATAGTATGAGGAGACAGAGTAAAACGAAGCCAGACAAGATTTCCCTAAGCATCAAACCGACAACGAACAGCTAATCTGTCACAGAATATCAGATGTAACCATGGCTGTAACTCAGACTGGCTTGGTTTCTAAAAGTATTCTTTAATCCTGATTTTCTGCTCGAACATTATATAATAATTCAATATCTTAAGCTACAGAGTCTGTCTCTTTCATCTGCTGCATCATAAGTATAGTTCTCACATGAAATGTGAAGATAACATTATAAAACCATAACCCTTTGCTATAGCTATAAAGTAAATAAATGTTATCTTAAAAAGCACCCTATGGTGTTTATTTTTACCACTAATAGCACTATGGAACAATGTTTTTACATGTTGGTCCACATTGTGTTGTCACATGCATGAGCATGAAGATACACATGCTCGCAGGTGATGCCTGCCAATGGCTTCATACTCTTCCACGGTGCTACAGGGGGCGGTAACACAGCAACAAAGGCAAGAAGATGGCTACTTGTAAATAAACTCAGATGTAAACAAAGTTTTTAAACTTTAAAAAATATTTTTAGCAAATATTTTTATGACAAATTAAATGCATTCAATACATTTTTTAGACTTTAAGAATACACATAATGTGTTTTTGTGAGTAACACTGAATGTAAACACAAACTTTGTTTGTTTACAAGATGTTTACTCTCCACGGGGCACCTTTAATAAAGCATAAACAGGTAGGCTGTTTAAAGTTTTATTCTAGATTTAAAGATGTAAGCAAGCCAAAACAATATAAACATGTATAAATCCTGGTTTCTGACACTATTTTCAAAAATTAGTATAGTTTATAATATTTAAACTGAGTATTGAACCATAAAAAGAAGTTACAGTTCCTCGCAAATGCATTAACTGACACATTGTATAAAGCAGATTGCTTAATTAATTGTTGTGGTGAAACTACTACTTATCCAGTTACTGTACAACATAGACGATACATTGTTTTAGTTTATAATGTTAAACAGAACATCATCATGTCTGTTCTTCATTGAGCAGTATCCATAATAATAGTAGTTATTAAGTAAGTTTTTCTAAAATAATCCTCTTCTCTTATGCCACTCAATTTCCTGTCCAAGGTAAAGTAAATTACTGTATGTGAATGAATTAATTTATATGATAATAGGGTTTTGTCCTACATGCACAGTACTATTCAAACAAGAAATGAAAGTTGCTGACTAACCTGGGAGCCAAATATATGAAAACACACTTACTTCAACTGTTAATTAATTCTGTTAATTCATCACCACCACACATCTAAAATGGCACAGTACAAATCTGTGCAGGTTTTCTGACCAACGCATAAATCTCACATCAATATATGAATGAGAAAATCCTGGACTTGACATCCTTTAAAGTTTGTTTAAAGATTGAACAGTGAAACAGTGAATTAACACTTATGTCAACCCCAAACGAATGTCGTTTCATTTATCACACCCGTACTGGATGAAATACAGCTGTTATGATGATTACAGATAGCATGACAGATGGACATCAGACGAACAAACTAAACGTGACAATTAAACAATTAGCAGCCGTTTCTTCACACATTCATTACAGCACCACCGTGGAAATCATTTCCTTTGCTGATAATCACGGTTATAAAAGGAAGATATAAGCAATCTGCTGTTTTTATACTCAGTGATTCAGTGAGGCTGCTAATCATTTCTTTGACGACAGCTGAGAAGAGATGCCACAGATCACAAAGCATACTGCAGACTAAGGTGCAAAACACACTGCCACTCAGCGCAGTTGTGCGTCACATGACATGTCATGGTGCCGCACGGCTACATGACTACACGGTGCAGAAAATGGGTGGGTAGTGCATATTGTAGTTGCCTGTTTTCTTGTTAATAACAAAAAGCCTGAGTGTGTGTTCATTTCCTCAGCACCCACCTGCAGAGTCAGTCTTCGCACCTACAGTATAGCTGGCCAGGCAATGTCTTTTATGAGATATAATGGTGAGACTGTGGGATGTAGAGCTCTGAGTTTTACTCTAGCCCTCTGATGAGCCTCTCCTTATCCACTATGACAGCTTCAAGACCACAAAAGAAGACAATCTGTCAGAAGAGGAAGTTGAGGTGCAGCAGAGAGGTGTGTTCTGCAAATAATGCTGCTCCTCAGGGGACATTTACGCTTTGTTATAGGACAGAGGTGTAAACTGTTACTGGGCGGTGCTTCCATGTCTGCCAGTGTGCCTCAACACTGTGACTGTGTGGGTTTATAAAAGAAAAAAATTAGGCCTGTCGTGACGTGCGTCATATGGTGGTAGCGTGTTTTGCACTTGAAGTGATGCTCCATTCAAAACCTATTTTTGAATATCAAATATTCAGCCCTGTGGGCTTGACAGGTGGCTGTAAAATGTTTATTCTTCCATTTTCACACAGTGGTTTAGTCTAAGTGAAATCTTGTCAGTTACAATGGATTTCAATAGTGACCAGTTTTCATGGTTGAAAATTGGCCATTAAACCTCTTCTTGCAGCATAATCCACTTCACCACTGGCCACCTCTATGATCAGTATGCTCATATTCTATTATTTCTATCTGCAGGGGGTGAGTGTTTGATACTCTAAAGATAGATTTAGGTGGAGCACTTTTACCCTCAATTATCAAGTGATACTAACATAAATGTTAGACAATCTACAGTACTATGGAGATGACAGATAGACTGAGCTGGGCTTGAATCCAGGCAACCTCATGCTGTGATGGAAAGTTTGAAATGATCAGGCAACAGCGACACAGAAATGGTCTTTCCCTCTGATTACGTTATAAACCAAATGTTCATCTGATCTCGTGAGATAAGCTCTGCACACTTTCTATCACAAGATCAGTGATCGGTTTTCAGGCTAGGTTTGGGAGGCATGCAGCAGTCGAATCGATTTCATGAACTCTGATGAGATCATTCCTTGGGGTTTTCAAGAAAACAGCTGGGAAATTTTCAATAAAAAGGGGATTATTTGATTTCAGTGGGGGTTTTGTTAAATCCGGAGGCATACTTTGCAACCCTACTCCTGTACATTTCTGTGCCACGCAGATTTCATACCTGATAGATCCTGTTTAGATGTGCCTGTAGGAAGAAAATGTAGTGCATGTAATGGTCTGGCTCCAAAATTCCCTCCATGAACTACAGTATCTCTCTGAAGCAGTTTCCCCCTCATTACCTCTCAACTGTAGCAAGACACCAAGACCTTGAAGAACCAGGCCGTGTGGGCAATAGATGTACGAGAATACCAATCAGGTATTCATTGTTTTTGATGGTTTGCACGTAGAATATTGTAGAAGACATTACCAAAAGGACACAGGATTGAGGATGTAATGGTATGTAAATGGCTAGCTCTTAACCAATGCAATGCCAAAACAAATTTAAAAGATGATAGCAGAATATCCATAGATAAACATTATAACATTTTAATATAAATATACTTTTATATAAGTATAATATATACTTTTCAATCACCAGCATGAGCAGAATAATGATAACGGTGATTGAAAATGCAAAACAAACACTTGATCATTAAGTGCTCATTCTAGCAAACACTGTACAATAAGAAGCAGACAAAGTTTAATTATTGCCTCAAATTGCATGCTTATTTTGGGAATGTTATAATTGGGTTTCTGATGCAGATTTTCTTGACATTTGGGAAAACTCCAGTCAAATCTGAGTGTACTCCACATTACTGGCTGAGTGTCGCTAAGCTAATTACATGCGATCCACTGGGCCATCTCGAAGGAGCTGCTAATTTAGAGGAAATAATCAGCAGTACATAAACCTTGCTGAAGGTGTTTCGGAATGTGACTGTAGAAGTATCCCACCTGCAGATGATCAATATACTTCTTGAATTTAGGTTAAAGGTATTCAATTCCTCTCCTTGAGACACTGCCATCCAGCGGGTTTGTGTTCCTCCCTGGTGGTTACTAGTCAGCGTGTCCCACTTCCACATAACATACTAATGCTTTACAAAGTATGCTATAAGACTGTTAGAGTACAAGAAAATACTTTGTCATTTTGTACATAGAGGCCCTGATACATGAGATTCACTGATATCAGTCAAACTGCAACTTCAGAAATGGAAGCATCAAATGTTTTTAACTATTTATTATTTTCTGTGCTGTCACCAGAGACAATACATCACCAACACCAATTTTTTCTCTACATAGAGTTTTAAATATATCATTTTCCCAGTATGTTACTAGTTAATTAAAAAGATAATACCAGTCTATGTTGCACCAGGTGTGGTTCATTAATTCCAGGAGAAAAAACGCTTGCAGGACACCGTCCCTCAATGTTCATGTTTTATTTTTTAACTTTGCTGCTTCTTCTGTCTTTGTATTTTCCTTGATTTGATTGTTTGCACGTCTTGTTTGTTCCATCCACGCCTCATTTGTCACCTCCTTCTTGTGTTCTTAAGTCTTTCCTCCAGTGTTTGTCAGCTCGTTAGTTGCTTTAAGTCACGTGTCTCCTCCAGCCTTATGGATTAATTATTGTATTTTTCCCCCATGGATTTCTGTTAATTTTCTGATATGTGGATTACTATTGTCTGCCTTCTTCTGTCTTGTGGTATGTTTTTTGTTTTTTGAAATTCACCAAATGTACCTGCACTGCCTGAGTGTCCATTTTGGATCCAGATGCCTGTTTTCTGTGCCTACGCTTGGCTAACTATAACTGAAGTACTTATGATTTAGATATCTAGCTTCTACTGTTATCCATACTGCCTTTTATTATTTTACCTGCTCTCCTTCAGTGAAGACGCGCTCACCGTAGCTCCAGTTGATGGTGGGAGTTGGATCTCCAGATGCCTCGCAAGTCAGAGTTACCTGCTCCTCCATCTCTGAGGTGCTCTGGTTTACGATGTATGTGATCTTAGGTTTGACTGTAAACACAAACACAAAGTCATCACATGCGCACTAGCATAACAAGACAGCCAGGTGGTTTGGCAGCACAAGTACAATAAGTACAACAGCAACTCTGTGGATTTGGGATGAGTTCAAAGGGAGGATGAGGATCAGTAGCTTGACAGGTGAGTGGGATTTTTATGGCAGCAAAACTGTGTTTAAGCTTTTCAAGTCCCAGCAGTGGCAAAGTTGTGATAACCATGTGTGGATCCAAACTTCATGTAATTTATTTTGCCTATCTCAAAGAAGCCGGTTTTCATTTTTGTTTACATTTGAGAAAACTGTCACGTTACAGTACACCTTAGCTAACCTGAAAGCATAGCAGGGTGCCACAGCTGTGACATGAGCAGAGCAAAGCAAACTGAAGTGCTACTTCTGAATCATTAGGTTGAGCATTACTTTGTTTTCATATTTTTCCTTCCACTCCATGAAGGATGAATGCATGGATCAAGCATTACATTTGCTAAATGAAAGCCTATTCAATTTATTACATATAATTTAAGAAAATTATTGCAACCCTGTATTAAAATGCTTTTATCTCAAATGATAATTAAATGAACAAGGGAACAGCTGTGTTGTCACTTTAATTCTAAATAAACATTTTTGAACATGCAACAATTTGTTTTAAGTGTGATGGGCAGGAGCTGATTATCATTTTTTAAATGGATTGTATCAGCTATTCTCGATCCATTTTCTGATCTTAAAACACTGGAACCCTTTTCTAGGATACAGCATTGTGAGTGATAGGCCCGTGGCACAGCACAAACAAATGAACAGCGGCCAGCACTTTCAACAACAGTCAGTAACCACACTAATGATGTGTGCAGAGCCGCTTTTGCAGGTGCACTAAAAAAGCTTCTGCTGTGGTCTACAAACTGAATTTAAACTTCAGTGTTCTGTTCATGCTGGAGATAAAGAAATCCTATCTAAGCCTCGCTGCCACTACAGCTCCACACTGACACTCGCACACACTTTTCTCCAAAGATATTGATGCACATCATATTTTTCAATTCAGAATAGAAGAGTTCAGAGGTATTCGGTGCTGAAACTACACTAAACAAAATTATAAACACTTTTGTCTTTGACCCTATTCATCATGAGCTGAACTCAAAGATCTAAGACTTTCTCTATGTACACAAAAGGGCTATTTCTCTCAAATAATGGCAAATGGTGGTCACACCAGATACCGACTGGTTTCCGGACCACCCCAATACAGTGAAACTGCACATTTATGAGTGGACTTTTATTGTGGCCTGCCTAAGGCACACCTGTGCAATACCATTGCTGTCTGATCAGCATCTTGATATTCCACACCTGTGAGGTGGATGGATTATCTCGGCAAAGGAGAAGTGCTCACTAACACAAATTTTGACAGATTTGTGAACAATATTTGAGAGAGAAAAAAAAACCAAAAACAATATTTGAGAGAAATAGGCCTTTTGTGTACAGAGAGAAAGTCTTAGATCTTTGAGTTCAGCTCATGATGAATGGGGGCAGAAATAAACATGTTGTGTATTTGCTTTGCTGAGTTCAATGTAGCCTTATTTAAAAGGCTTTGGAAGTCTATTTTCTCAATTAGATTCTAACTTTGACATTGTACATGTTCTCCTAAAGATAGAACAGTATTGGTTATTTCCCACGGCAGATGTCTGTATTAACTTCTTTTGTCTGTGATCTTCTCACTGGTTTCAAGTGAGGGAGGCTCAGTTGGAGAAAAGTACTTTTAGTAACATTAGAATCAAAATTGTATGCCAATTGTGAGGTTGTTTGCTTATGTTGCCGGACAGTCATCAAATTATCAATTTATCACAAGATCGCACTGAAAACATCGTTCCGGACGAGATTTTTAACCATCAGGAAAGTAGAGGATATGGTCCACAATAGACATGGACATTAAGCATGAGAAAGCCAACCGGAGGCAGAGGCATGAAGCAAATTTAAAATTTCTCGGGTTCTCGTTCTCGGATTCACACTTATTTATGAAACAGTGAGTGTGATTTACAATTCCGGAGGATATCATTATCTCCCATGTCTATCACAAACAAAATGTCCATAAATCCATTTGACATCAATCATGCGTGGGAATCATCACGTTTTAAGTTTTCTTTATTATCAAAGTAATCTAATGAGACTTGTCTGTACATATATGGTTAGAATGCAAACATGAACAGCTAACTCTGCATAGTGGTGCATTGAAAGTAAAATGTAATAAAAATGGGGGAAGACATGGAAACAAATACTGGAAGAAAAAAAACAGGATCCACAAGACAATACTAGTACCTGTAGTTGACATTACAACAGCCCCTTTGATGAGCTTTTTCAGGGTCAATTTCATTCTTCAAATAGGCCTTTATGTTGGTGTTAGCATGTTTCCATCAGATTAGCAAAAACATTTCTGAGTTGCTCCATTTTCACACAAATGTCAAATCACACACTGAGATGATTTTTTTAAAGGGAAAAGCAGCAGGACAAACATCTCTCCACACAGACGATCCACTTCAAAATTCGAGGACATTTCTCTGGGCATGATTTAAATTACAGGAGCAGTAGGTAATTGGAGCTGTAATTATTACTGGGGTGGGGGTGAAAAAAGACCCACATGCATATTATAATAAAATCACTGACCACTGCAGGTAATGTTAAAACCACTTCCCCTAGAGAAATAAATCCAGTCTGAATTGGGGCTAACATTACCTTTTAATTGAAACCACATTTTGGGGGGCTTTAAGGTATGGTGAGTGTGTACTGTGGAGCTTTAATGTAAGATAATATAAATATATAATATCTAATCAGACTTGATATTGACAGGTACGCAATATTCAAGAACTCCAGTCAGGATCACGGAAAAGACATTTATACAGCTTTCACATTCAGAACTGAGAGCTTACAAGGAAACGCATGATTGCAGCTTTTCCCACACTAATGTAAGGAGACCAGGGCCAGCGTAAGAAAATCTTCGAGATAATGAGGTAAATATTGCTAAAGAGGTAAACAATGTGCTTTGAAAGCTGCCTTCTGTAATTATTTGGTAATTGTTTACCCGTCAAGCTCTGAAGAACCAGTCCCTGACCACCTCTGTTATTAAGGAAAATAAACTGCACCAGCCAACTCATTGTAAATTTAATTGACAGAAAGACTACATGAACTGATTGTGACTGAAATTATGGCCACGAAACAAAACAACAAAACGACAACAACCTTGTGGGCAAAAGTGGAGAAAAAAGAAAAAGACTTCAGCAGAGCTCATCCCACTTGGCCAGTTCTCTAAATCCTTAAGCTTCAGCCTTACATGAAACATCCACAACCCACACTGAAACAACACCTCATCTTGTATCCCTTGGAAAACAGGCACATAACCATACTATTGTTCTTCCCTCACCTACGTATGCTTATACTTCATTCCCACACACTTGGAACAATTTATATTGTCACTTTAGTTCATGTATGTATAGAAAACGTTGTGCCTTACCAAACACTCTCAGACTGAGTTCCTGCTCACTTTCACCAGCCTTGTTCTTTGCAATGCAGGTGTACTCTCCTTCGTCCAGCTTGGTAACTTCCAATAATGTCATTTCTGAGCCGTCTTCATTAAAGCTGTACTTCTCTCCTGCCTCGAGAACTACTTCGTTCCTGTGGAAAACACGTGTGTCGAACATTTTATCCATCTGTCCAGTCACTTTCAAATGTTTTTAAATTGCACCATGGTATTTATTTTTTTTTAATGGAAAATTAGGGCAGTAACCTTTTTCTTCTGCAAGACATTTTCGCATTTGCTGTTGAGAGTCAAATGGAACAAAAATGGCTAATGTATTAGTGGTGTATAAATTGTTTGTCGCCACTGCCAGCCATGTAAAGGAGATAATGTTCTCTGGCCTCTGTGATCTGTGATAAGTAGTTGTTTCAGTAAAGCTTTTAACAACTTGCAGGTGCGGTCTAACTGCAAAAATTATTCCAAGGGCAACAAAATACTAAAATCCAAGGCCAACAGCAGCTCCTGGCCTGTTTGCACTTTGTGCCCCCTCCCCTAATCCAAGTTGCCTACACAGCTAACTGCTGTCTTGGAAACAAGATGAACAGGAACAGTTTAACAAAGCAGGAGCCTATCAATGGCTGTATTTAGATACACTGAATAATGTGCCTATTGATGACACTCCAGTCTTTAGGTTTCACTTTTTACATGCACCTTTGATACCCTGTGATTAAGTATCCCATTGCAATGAATAAACCGGTTCTGGTGTACACTTTGGCCAATACCCTTCCTGATGTGGCTGTGTTACTGTAGAGATATAAAATATAAACATCATCCTCATTAGTTTCGACATCATCTTGTAATATTTATATAATACATTTTATATCATAATATGAATAATGCAAAGTTGGCTATTACAGCTACGGGTGACTGAAGGTGAGTAAAAGTACACTTTTCATGCAGTCCTGTTGTATTAAAGTTGGAATTATAGTCTACTGATCAAAGTTGAAATACAAATCAAATTTGAAATATAGAGGATTTTGTTAATCAGCATTTAACATGTAAAAGAATCAAACTATGTGTTTAGCAATGCATTGTATTACTCATACATTCCTGCAGAAGGGATCCATAATACAGAGGGAGGCTCATTGCCTCTCTCATACAGGGGTGCTCCCAGTCAGGCATACGCTCTGGTGAAAATGGGTCAAGATGACCAAACACATTCTTTATTGTAAGTAATATTTCTAATTGATTGATGCACACTGTATGGACATAAAGCTTTTATTTTTTTTATAATTTGCTGCTGGAAAATACACAATTGTTTCCAGACAGCAAATTTTGATAGAGTAGGGAAAGTTAGTGGAAAAGTTTAGAAGAGTGGACCTTGCATTAAGGCCCACACAAGGGGAGGTGCATAAGAGGGTATATAAATTAATGTAATACACAGCTTGATTAGTGACTCCCTGGGACCAGCTGAGGTTCACATGTACTATGCACTTGGATTTACAATAAACTCATATTGGATTTAACCTTGTGGATTACAGAGTTTCACTGAAAGGAATTCAACAGTTTGTGAGAGGAGCTGAGGACATTTGGCCAAAAGTTTCTCTACTTCATAACACAGAAATATAATAAGCTATAATGACTGTCATGCTTAATGAGGTCATATTATGATTTTTGGCTTTTTCCCTTTCCTTTACTGTGTTTTATATCTTTTTTGTGCATGTAATAGATTTGCAAAGTGAGTCCACCCCAAAGAGAGTTCCCATCTCCCACAGAAAACACTGCTCCTGAACAGCCTGAAAACAGCTCGATTGTAGTTCAGCCTTTACTTCCCTTATCTATCTGCGTCACTTTGTAACACGTGTCATAATGCTCGCCTAGCAGCTAGTGTGGCACACCCTCAAAAACACTGGTGGAGAAACACACTGAGCTGCAGCACACACAGTGACAAGACGTCTGCCCGCTGCCTCCGCTGCCTCTCCTCACCCCCACCTTCCCTACCGAACGTTAGATACCCTCCAGGCAGTCAATGGATATAAAGTTGATATTGAGAGGTAGAGACAGTGCACAGTTAGAACATGACGTATGAAAGATAATTTCGTTACAAATTAATAACTAACCACTCTGAAACGTCTTGTTCCAGTCTAGGTTGCGAAACTGATTCAGGAACATGAACAGCTTTGTTTTGGATCACAATACCTTGCTTGTCAGGGCCCGCCCTACTGTGCTTCCTACTGGCTAATACTTGTTAACTAGCTACTGTCAGTCTATGATTACACTCCCAACAAAGACCAAATACAAGTGAGATGCCTCACTCTGTAGCAACACACAGGGTGAAAAGAAGTGCTGCAGCAATGGTGTAAACCTATTCTGGTACAAACACTAAATAAAATTATGAAACTGAAAATAAGCATAATATGTTCTCTTTAATTCTTATTTCTTATGCATGAGGGAAGGGATTCTGTGAACTAAAGCACTTTTTTGTATGTCACTGTTGTAAATACTGCCAAGCTGAATATTTCTAATTAGTCCTGTCACTTTTATCTGTTGCTGCCCACTTTTACCTATACTAATGCTAACAAAACATTTTGCACTGTTTAAAACAATTGGTTTGTTTTTTGTTTAAATTATTAGTGCAATGTTTTGGTATCTGACAAATGTTGATGCAAATGTTGAAAGCATTTGTTTCTCCAGTTGCTAGCAGAGTTTTACCTTGTCCAGGTCACCATGGGTTCGGGATAGCCATCAACAGCACAAGTCAACGTGGCCGGCTGCCCAACATCTGCTGTGGCATTCACCTCTGACTGCCATACCCTAATGGTCGGGAGCACTGAGACACAGAGATAGATAAATAATAAAATAGATAAAATGAAAAATAAATTAATAGATAGATGCATGCATGCATAAGCAGTCACATAAATAGATAGTAGGAGGGAAAACAGAGACAGAAGCAGTGACAAATTCAGAACGCATATTCTAGGCACACTCATTTGCTCGGCTCAGAAGTTGCAGGAAACAGACTTCATTAGCATTGAACATCTTTGATACACGGTTGCTCTGGGCAACTGTTTCCACATTGATGCTGAGCCTGGTCGCCTCTAAGGATCTACAGCTTGTTTAAGCGTCATGGAACACCTGCTGCATAAAAACAAGCACACAGGAACAAAAACTAAGAGGAAATAGTTCCGGGGGGGGGGGGGGGGGGGGGGGGGGGGGGGAC
>NC_060166.1:27181590-27220188 GCF_021292245.1 Micropterus dolomieu | reverse complement strand
GGGGGGGGGGGGGGGGTTGTTGCTAACCATTCACAACGACCTTGATGACCCGCAGATCAATCTCGCCGCGGGCCATGAGGCGACCCTCGCAGGTATATGAGCCCTCATCTGTCTTCTTTATGCCACGGATTTGAAGGTGATTGTTGCTCAGTACTTTAAAACGAACTGTAAGGAAGCAGAAGATAAATGCATTGTCAGATGTGTTATATATTTGACAAGTTTAAATTGGGCACAAGTCACTCATAAAATAATTGATGATAAACAGCTGCAGCTGCCAAGAGGGTAGTGATATAATAAACCAACATAAATAAAGAATACTGTTGTAACACTCATGTATGATTTAGTCACCAATATCACTGCATTATAATAACAAAATGTTGACTTTACACATTTTCATCAAGCTCCATAAGCCCAGTCTGTCTGGGGCATACAGTTACATAAAGACAAGTGAAAATACAACTCTTTTTTGGATTACAAGTTATTTCCACTCTGACAAATTAATATCTGTGAGCATGCCCAGCACTCCTTCCACCAGAAAAAGAGAAATAATGGCCAAAGCCCACAAGAACTCACTTACTTTGAAATGAAATGTGAACCAAATACATTTAATCATGTAGTCATTCAAAATACTATTACAACCCACACATGAGCTTTTTTTATTGTTTCCAGTGAGTAAACGAACAATACCATAGACATTTTGATATTGCTCAGTGTCAGGGGTGAATAACAGAGAATCAATTGTATTTTCAAATTAAAAACCAAATTAATTTTTCCTTTCAAAGCACAGGATAATCACTGGAGGAAAATGGCATGAAAAGTAGGGCATCAACAATTCAAGTCGTACACTCGTAAATCTGCAAAGCCATTATGGCTTGTCTTGTCTGTCATTGTATTTTGACTGTGTATTCTTGTAGTATGTAGTAGTCTATATACATTAGTTACAATACATTTGTCATATTTCAGTTAGGATGGACTTTTGTTTTCAAATATGTTTTCACAAAAGTTAATCCTCAAATGTTAATGCTACAAAAATGAAATACTACAATGTTACTCAAATCTTGTTTATGTTCTTGCCATATTACATTGTTAATATGGGTAATCATACATCAAACTGTATGACTACCTAGATACTTCCCTGATTTATAAACTCAAGACTGCAATTTTCACTTTTTAAAGCAAAACAAGGAACACAATCTTTCCAACATGATGGAATTTTATGCAAACCACTGCACAAACTAGTCTGTGCTAATGAAATATCAAACAATATTTAAAACTATTCCTATTCATTAGTAAATGAGTTGAGCAGAACACTAACATCTCAGGAATATTAAGAACATTCAGAGTTAAAACAGATGACAGGAGCTAACAACCAAATCCTGCTGTTCAGAGAAATCTTACCATCTTTTTCCATCTGTATTTTTGCTCCTTTATATTTCCAGAGGACTGTGGGTGGAGGCGAACTGACGACATCACAAACAATGTTGGCATTGTCTCCTTCAGTAAACTCTTGTGGTGAGGGTGCACTTGTGAAGGTGATTCTTTCTGGAATATAACATGCAAAACACTTTTTACTCATTTGTATTACAGCATGAGTCCTATCAAAACTCCATCTTCCTCACTTAGTTTGTCCGTTGGGAAGGAATACATTTGTATTCACTATTACAGAAACATTTGTTAAGCATTTGTTTTAAAATACTGTTCCACACGCGCAACAGGATACCTTCAAAATCAAACTAGCAATTTCTTTTTAATTCCCCACAATTTATATTTTAAAAAATGGTTAAACTGGAAGAGGGCTTGGTAATTTAACAATCACCACACTTTTTATGCACAAAAAAAATTCTGAACCATTTTACAAGCCAAGCTCAAATTAATAAATAATATGACCTTAACCAACCAACTTCTTAATAACTGCGGTGAGTAGGACTGTCTTTTCCTCAAACTTGTTATTTCAGCCAGTGCTTTACATTACCCCAAGCTAATTACATCTCTAAACAAGCTCCCCTGACTCACTACTTTTTGTGTTACCTAAACAGAAACATTTTTAAAACTAACAAATTTGCTAAAGTTTAGAATTTGCTGGGAGCACTACGCAGCATGGGATGAAGCACTAATGTCATCTTACAGACTTGATTGAAGTTTCAAAGTTTACAGAAATACATTCAACTTTCCATTTATAAAGCTATAGTAAGTAAGTGTTCATGTAAAACCTTAAACACACATACACAGAAAGAAAACAGTGGCTATAAAAAAATAACACTTCACCTGTGACACTCATTGCCTGCAGGCGGCACAAGTGATGACAATTATTTTCTTTGACTGAAGGTGACTTTGCATTATATCTGCAAACTTCTACTCTTGGCAGTGGTGGAAAAAGTACTCAGAGATTTTACTTATATAAAAGTAGCAATACCACTGTGTAGAAATATTGTTTTTAAAATGTATTAGCGTCACAATATATAACTCATTGCACAGAATGGCCAATTTAGGAGAAATATATCTTATATTATAGGATTATGATTATTGATACATTAATATGTACATTACTTTAATGTTGCAGCTGGTAAAGGTCGGTCTTATTTTTTCCTACATATATTGCCATGTAGCTTGTGAATTTCACCAAGGAAATGAATAATCTTATCTTTATTTCTGATTAAAATTTGTATCAAATGATAAATGTAAATATATCAAATAAATACAGTGAAGTGAAAAGTATAATATCTCTGAATAGTAGTGGGGAAGAAGTATAAAAATGAAAATACTCAAGTTAAGTACAGTATCTAAGTAAATGTAATCATAGTTACTTTCCACCACTGGACGTTTGCATGCGTTTACTGCTCTGACAGTGGCAGTTACTTGTTAATGTGAATGTGTGAGTTTTAACTTAAAATCTAAAAATAGCACATACATGGTACAAACTGTACATACAATATATTTTCCTTCTTAAAACACAAATTTCTTAACATTTACTGAGTCAAGACAAATGCTCATCTTAAGAAACTGCAAACGGAAAAATGAAACTGGAATCTTAATTTATGATTGACATATTGATTTTAACATACACCATCCTCATGGGTGACCACTTCTAATAATAACCAAAACTACAAACTCAAATAACAGGAAAGGTTCTGTTTGGGAAAAGATTTCATCTCTGATGGACATTTGCTGATGCTTGGCATTCATAAAAAATAAAAGTCATTACTCAGAAGAGCAGCACAACAGACAGGATCATTAAGCAGCCCTCTAATGGTCTTCCGACCGTTTATTGAACTGATGAAAAATCCATCCTCACTTGAAAACAAAAAGAGTAATGTGTTGCCCTTGAGCAGTCAATAAAATACTGTGAGTTCAATAAACAGGATTTTTTCCCCCTTCTGTGCTTACACCACTCACACCAGAGTGTATGGGGTATGGAAATACTCACGGAAGATCTTCACTTTGACAGTTGACTCCCCTTGCTGGTCTCCATTGGTAGCAACACACTTGTACGTCCCTGCATTTTCAGTCCCAGCTTTATACAGTGTGAGGATGGAAGATGACTCATCATTACGGGTTACTGTTATGTCTGGTCTGTTCGGTTCTATCCTCTCCCCACTTGGTCCAAACCAGTCTATCTGCCTGGCAACACCTACAACTGAGAGCACAGTAAAGAAAAGCATGTTTGAAAACAGTTATCTAAAATGTACGCATTCAACATCAGCAAAGTTCACCAGGTGGTTTATGCTCCTGTATTGACTGAAGCTTGTGGTTTATGTATTTTAGCTGTTAACACAGGACATTAAAGGGGGTGTCATGCAACAAAGGTCACTGATTGATTACCTTGATAACCAGGACATTTTAGCCACATGGATACACATCCCGGACCCCTAATCACCAGTATGTCACTGAATGTTTTTAAAATATGGCTTGTAAAGCAATGTGGTTAACAGTATAATCCTGCTATAGGGGATGCATGACTAGTTATGTTTAGTAGGCCTACTTATCTTTAAGAACAGTGGTTCTTAACCTGGGGGTCGGGACCCCCTGGGGGGTCGCGAGAATGCTGCTATAGATAAATAACTTAAAAATAACTAGACAGACTATAGATGTGAATGGAATCACTTTGGGTGGACACTAAATATTTTGCAGTGAATATTAATGGGTGGCAATAGAACAGTGGATAAGAAACATGCCTTTGGTGACACATCTACCAATGTGTCCCTGAGCAAGACACTTAACCCTAGTTTCTCCAGAGGCGTGATATATACAGCAATTGTAAGTTGCTTTGGATAAAATCATCAACTAAATGTAAAGAATATCTGGGCAGTTATTACTTTTGCACATTTCTAAATAACTGTACAACTCTTTAAAAACAGACCTTTTTAATATTTTCATATATTTCTGTTTATCATCTTATCTTACTATGATTATTTTTATGCACCAAATCAAATTCCTTGTATTTCAAAACCTAATTGGCGATAAACCCAATTCTGATTGTTTTTTTAAGTTGATTTAATATGATAGAAATAACATAATTTGTTCAATCAGAATATAAAGAGAAAACACAGACATCTGTTGTAATTTTTTTCCATTTAAAATTCTTGTTTCAATTACTTTTGGCCAGATCTTTAGAAAATGTAGATGAAAACTGGAAAGTGATCGGTTGGGGCAGCTTTGAAAGGTAGAAATCGGACTGTTCACCAGTCAAAACAATTTGGTAAACTTACCTTCACACATGAAGAATTTGGACTCTCCAAGGCTAATCTCACCCTGGCTTGGTGTGATCTGAACTTCCAGTGAAACTACAACAGAAAAAAACATATACAATACAAAATCAACACAATAAATGAAACACTGCTCAAAAATACAGAACTGCTTAACACTGTTGTGGCTTTAAAACACACAATCAAAGACAACAACAGTTGAACAGAGACTCATTTCCTGCAGGTAACCTAAATTACAGCAGCTACTATTGTGGCGACACCCGCATCTGTGCACATATGTCAATGTTTTTACAGTGATTAAAAAGGCAGCAGGTACAATCTGTGCAAAGCAATGTATATGTATTATCAGCAAGATAGCGCCGCTCAGGGCAGCCGTGGTATTTTGGTGCTCTCTATTGGTTTTGTTTACGTTTGTTAACTTTGCATTCTGCTGTGATACCCGGAGCCCTTTCACCAGAGAAGAGCTCATAAACATCAGGGGAACAATGGCAGTGGATTTAATTCTGACTTTTCTTGTGTCATCAGCGGAATTATTGGACATTCTGGTCAAGGCTTCACTTTCCGCTGTTCATGCGGTGAGACGCCAGAGGAGGGGTAGGAGGTCCGGTACGCTGGTGCGACTACGCCGAAGAGGACACCGCACGCCGCTACCGGGAATATTTCTCTCCAACGTGCACTCACTGTGCAATAAAATGGACGAACTTCGGCTACTGGTGGGGAAAAACAGAGACTTTTATTCATCTTCTGTTCTGTACTTCACCGTCTCCGCGCTGCAGCTGGCTGGCTTCCAGGTCTACAGAGTGGACCACGACATGGAACTCTCTAGCAAAACAAAAGGTGGAGGTGTCTGTTTACATTAACAGTGGCTGGTGTAACGATGTGACAGTGATTCAGCAACACTGTTGACTCATGACCTGGAATATTTATTGATACATTGTAAGCCATTCTACTCCCCCCGTGAGTTTGCTAACTACTTTCTGCTCTGTGTTTACATCGCACCGCAGGCCAACGTACAGGAGGCACATGGAGGAGGCGCACGTTGGCCGATCAGATACTGTGGGTAAGGCAGACATTCCCGGACTCCGTAGTTATTGTTCTTGGTGACTTTAACAAAGGAAACCTCAGCCATGAACTCCCCAAATACAGACAGTTCATCAAGTGTCCAACCAGAGAGGGGAACACTTTGGATCACTGCTACACCACAGTAAGCAGTGCCTATCACGCCGTCCCTCAGGCTCCACTAGGACACTCTGACCACGCCATGGTTCACTTGATTCCTGCATACAGACAACAACTAAAAATCTGTAAACCTGTGGTGAGGACATCAAAGCAGTGGACCAGTGAAGCTGTAGAGAACCTCCAGGCGTGCTTGGACTGCACTGACTGGGATGTTTTCAGGACTGCTACCAACAGTCTGGATAAGTATACAGAGTTTGTGACGTCCTACATCAGCTTCTGTGAGGACAGCTGCATTCCAACACGGACCAGGGTGAGTTATAACAATGACAAACCCTGGTTCACAGCTAAGCTCAGACAGCTGAGGTTGGAAAAGGAAGAGGCGTTTAGGAGTGGCGACCGGGCCAGGTTTAAGGAGTCAAAAGTACAGGTTTATAGGCGGTGCGAGATGCTAAACAGCTGTACGCAGAGAGACTACAACACCAGTTCTCAAATAATGACTCTGCTTCTGTCTGGAGAGGCTTCAGACAGATCACCAGCTACAAACCTAAATCCCCCCAATCCATGAACAACTCACGCCTTGCCAACGAGTTGAACCAGATTTACTGTCTTCACAGTAAAGACAATGGGAAAGACCTGACACCATCCCCCGTCACACCATTGATCGACCACAGTCCACCATCTCATCCCCCACCTCCTCCCCATCTCTTACCATCCTAGAGAGGGATGTCAACAGACTGTTCAGGAGGCAGAAACCTCGCAAAGCAGCAGGACCTGATTCTGTCTCCACCTCCACCCTGAAGCACTGTGCCAATAAGCTGTCTCTGGTTTTCACAGACATTTTTAACACCTCACTGGAGACATGCCATGTGCCAGCCTGCTTCAAAGTCTCCACCATCATCCTTGTCCCCAAAAAAAGAAGGATCACTGGACTAAACGACTACAGACCCGTCACCCTGACATCTGTGGTTATGAAGTTCTTTGAGCGCCTTGTGTTGTCCCACCTGAAATCCATCACAGACCCACTCCTGGACCCCATACAGTTCGCCTACAGAGCCAACAGGTCTGTAGACGACGCAGTAAACATGGCCCTTCACTACATCCTCCAGCACCTGGACCCCCTGGGAACCTACGCCAGGATCCTGTTTGTGGACTTCAGCTCTGCTTTCAACACCATCATCCCGGCCCTGCTTCAGGACAAGCTCTCTCATCTGAACGTGCCTGACTCCACCTGCAGGTTGATCACTGACTTCCTGATGGACAGGAAGCAGCACGTTAAGCTGAGAAAACATCTCTCTGAATCCAGGACCCTCGGTACCGGTTCCCCTCAAGGCTGCGTTCTTTCCCCTCTGCTCTTCTCCCTGTACACCAACAGCTGCACCTCCAGTCACCAGTCTGTGAAGCTCCTGAAGTTTGCGGATGACACCACCCTCATTGGGCTCATCTCTGGTGGGGATGAGTCCGCCTACAGGTGGGAGATCGACCATCTGGTGACCTGGTGCAGCCAGAACAGTCTGGAGCTCAACGCTCTGAAGACAGTGGAGATGGTCGTAGACTTCAGAAAGAGCCCAGCCACACCCTACCCCATCATCCTGTGTGACTCCCCAGTCACCACTGTGGACTCCTTCCGCTTCCTGGGCACCATCATCTCCCAGGATCTCAAGTGGGAACTGAACATCACCTCCATCATCAAAAAGGCCCAGCAGAGGATGTACTTCCTGCGGCAGCTGAAGAAGTTCAGCCTGCCAAAGACAGTGATGGTGCACCTCTACACCGCCATCATTGAGTCCATCCTGACCTCCTCCATCACCATCTGGTACGCTGCTGCCACCGCCAGGGAAAAGGGCAGGCTGCAGCGTATCATTCGCTCTGCAGAGAAGGTGATTGGCTGCAATCTTCCTTCTCTTCAGGACCTGTACGCCTCCAGGACTCTGAGGCGTGCAGGAAAGATTGCAGCTGACCCCTCCCACCCTGGACACAAACTGTTTCAGACTCTCCCCTCTGGCAGGAGGCTGCGGTCCATCAGGACCAAAACCTCTCGCCACAGTTTCTTTCTGATGGCAGTGGGCTTCCTCAACAAGGCCGGGTCCCCACTGTCAGTGACTCTCATGCCCCCCTCCCCAAACTCACACACACACATAAACTCTCCTGACCCCACACTTTACAACAACGCTCAACTGTGCTTTATGCTCATGTTGCCTACTTTTGCACATACTGGTCCGCATTGTATTATAGTATTATTGTATCTTTTTATATTTTTTGTATACTTGTAAAAAATGTTTTTGATCTCCTTACTTTTTATATATATTTATATCACTCTTTATGTGTACTGTAAGCACCAATTCATACCAAGGCAAATTCCTCATATGTGAAAATGTACCTGGCAATAAACCCCATTCTGATTCTGATATGCACATCAAGAAACTGACCATGCCCACAAAGTTCAACGTTAATGTTTTTTCATAAAGTGATCAGTTGAGCTTCAGCTCATTAACTTTGTCTTTACCCGCTGCCATTTTCTTTGAGTGCCCAATCAGCACCATGAAACTCTCAACAGAGATGAGAAGGAAACATTTTACCCCGGGCATTCGGGCAATCCTTATTGTTCAGACCTGGCCCAGTTTGGGCTCCAGCAACCCTATTACCAAAAACATGGACATTTCCTGTGCCTCATTTGCCTGCAGTCTTCCTGTCCTTTCAAGAAAAGTAATATCAAGCCAGTAGTTGGTGAGAACCAATGCTGTACTGCTGGTGTACCTTGAGAGAAATTATATTTAATTTGCTTTAAAAAATATTTGAAATCATGCTGTCTAGCAAGATAAATGCAGTGTGTCGCTCAATTAAATCCTGCACTTAATCAAATACGGGATGAAAAAGACAGATTTCTGTTATTTGACATGGACAGAAGTATGGCCTGAAACAATTCTGTGCTTAATTAGAACAAAGCTTCACTTGTTTCCTGCAGAATCTCCCAAGGGAGCAGTCAAGGGTTCCTGTGGTTGACTAAGAAGTGTGACTAATCAGGCCCAAAATCAAGCTCTATATTATGCATGAGTAAGATTGTGTGTGTCATCAGTGTGCGCGCACACACACACAAACACACGCACACACACGAGGTCAGGGCATCAGCGGGCACATAGTGTTCAAGTGAAAAAGGCAAAAAAGGACTGAAGTGAATATACATAACACATGAATTGAAGGGGAAATGATCATTTAATGGTCACATCAATTCCCTAAAAGTGATATTCCGTCAAATGTGAAAATGTAAAGATAATGTAACCACTGACTCATAAAACAGTCAAAGGTTGAAGAGCAAGAGCAAATCTATTTATAATATTCTCTCCATTCATATTTGTTTACTTTAAAGACGATTGATTCATTCTAGAAAATTAGAGCTATAGCTCTAGTTCATTTGTTTGTATTTATCTGATAAACTGTAAATGAACCTAAAAAATATCTGAGGTCCATAGTCAATAAAGCATCGTACAACCTCTGTATTTCTTTGAAAACACTTTTGGTGCTAATTCACCATCATTCATACATATATTTATATTAGCTTCATCAGAAGAAAGTAGGACGTAGTAGTAGAACGATTGATCATTTTCAAATTGAAATTGCTAATATTGAAGATGGCGAAATGTAGGTTAATTATTTAGCGCATCTGACCCATTTTAAACAGTCATGCAGTTACAAGTTCATTCTGTTGTCATCCTTGTGTGACAGATCTGCTCGCCAATCATAAGTTCCATGCGTCTCCTGTTACGGTCCTATACACCTATCAGAGCGGGCACAGGGCATGTACATTTTACAACAACAAACGAAACTAGAGAAAAATGTGGCATAATGACGCCAGGCAAACAGATACAGACAGGGGCTGTGCCGCGGTTTTGTCTGGCATCAACTCACACTGAAGTATTTCAGCAGCGGATTTATCTCTGTGAGCCCGTTGCATTACATATCCACATGGAGCATTTTAGAAAAAGCGTTTTGCCTGTCTGATTTTGCTTATTTGTTCAGTTGTCCTTGATTTTTGTGCTTCTACCATGGTTAAGTAGGCTACGTAGATAAATTGTTTCTTTTTTTGTTTGTTTTAACTGTTTATTGTTGATGTATGATCGGGAGTCTGCAAAGGGTGTTTTATTTTGAAAATAGACCGGATTCTCTATGCCGTTCTGTGTATGACTTGCTGCCCGGTTCATCTGCTCTGTGCTGCTTGACGCGGCTTCAGTCAAAAATAGACTGGCAGTGAATATTGAACCTTAGCAAAATCGCACATCAAATCGTAATTGCAATATCTGGCAGAAAAATGTCAATCAGATTTTTCCCCCAAATCGTTCTACCCTAGAAGAAAGGTATTCAATATATGGCTTAAAGAGTTCTTACCCTGAAAAACGACTTCAGTACCCAAATTTGAATCCACCAAATAATGTTTTGTACATCTTCCAGAGACTGATATTAAGTAGTTGTGTAGAGTATGACCCATCAGAGCAGCAGTGTACGGTAGAAACTGAATGTAGGCTGTGAAAATCACTGTAGTTTGCACCTTCGCTGCTGTCAGATTATCCCCATTTCAGTCAACTTACAGTAACTCAAAGCACAATGCACTATAATTGATTGCATGCATGACAGTTACTCAGTTGTTTGAAGGTTTTATTCTTAAATAAGCCAAACTGTTTCATTTCAGCAGAATTTGATGTTCAAAGTGATGGAACATGAAAACCAGACATCAAAACCCCACTCATTTTATTTTCATATGAACTACTAACTAAAACAATGTTATGCTAATTTTATGGAGAAGAATTTTGTTTTAATCGGAGATAGGAAATAAGTATGGTTGTTATTCATTTAGTCAAACAAACAGGTAACTCATTTGCAGAGGAGGCATGATGATGATTATTCAAGTCAAGTAAAGTTTATTTGTAAAGCCTATTGTCACATTCAATGTCTGAAAAGTGCATCCACAGTGGTTTCCAACAGAGCCAAAGCTGTATAAGCAGACAAGAAAAATCCTCAAAAACATGAAAAAAATGGAACAGAAAGAGGTAGCAGAAATAAAATGCAACAATTAGGCTAGTCCGCAATTCAACAGAAGTAATAAAACAGTTTCAACACTAGTGTGATAAAAAAGGTAAAATAAAGTTAAATGTATTACTCCAGTAAACTAAATGGTCCAATGAAGGCCAAATGAAATAAGTCCCATTAGATAAGTCCATGAACAGATCGAGTATCAGTTATTCATGTTTATCCAGTACACAGGGGCCAAGTAGGTGGAGTGGCAATTAGGGAGAAGTGTGAGAAGTGGGGCAGGTGATGAGTCAGCGTGTAGTAGTGCTAAGCATAGTGATTGAAATAGCTGGCTTCTCTGTGCATTTGACGTGGTCCTGGAGTGTAAAAGCCTAAGCTCATTTTATTCAACACTTATTCCGTTTGACATTTTTTGCAGCGAGGATCCACAGACGGATCAGTTGACAATGAAACATGACTGGCTAGATCAGGATTTACTGTAGCTTCTGTAATTTAAATAAAAACTGCAGAGGTCACAGATTGTGTTTTAAGTAGCAAATTAAATGCAAAAGTAAACGTTTTTGATGATATGTATATATATATATATTATACACTTGTGAGTTTATTAGGTACACCCAGCTGAAACTCATTTAGTCTATTAAAGCAGACCTGCAATAAATCCTTCCTGCCAACCCAGCTATATCAATGAAGGCAGACTAAATATTACAAACACCCATCAGTATGACACAATATAATTCAACAGCACCACAAATTGCAGCCTCCAAAATGATCATAAAATTTAATCAACACCTCTGTAAAAACAGTTTAAATTGAACATTATAACCTTCATGCACACATTACAGCACATTCCATTCATAAATGGCTAAATAATGGAGGAATGTGTGTTCATAACTGATAACATGAGAAATAACACACGGTTAAGTATTGACTTTAAGTGTTCAAAACTTTCATCTAACTAGATGAGTTGTGTGCACTGAATTAATGTCATGAAGTCGGAAAGCAGTGAGCCAGATTGGTGAAACCTGTCAGTATACTTCATAACACTGCTTTTCCTACATTAAAACCAACGATGTAAAACTGTTCTTACACCCTCCAAGCAAGCTGACATTCAGAAGGATGAAGGTCCCACAGGGAATTTCCATCACATGATCCTCCTTCCTCTTCACTGTCTCTCACTAATGTTTTTCTCCTTATTCTGTAAAATATTAGAATACAAAAACTACACACCTGCACAATCTGGGAGTTTTCCAAAATAAACTATTGTGTAGCCCCAGCACTAATTGGTTCTCTCCACCGTAGCTCCTCTTTGCAGATAGTTATAAACAAGACAGGGTAATTACTCTCCAACCAACAACTCATTTTTCATATATTAAGGAGGTTAACAAGCTACTGTAGCTCAAGTCCAGTTAAAAGGCAGAAACTCTTTCAAAGAAGGGTGTGGACAAACTACAAGAAGTCACCGTGTGTCCTAGAAATTTAATCTGCAAGTGAATCCCTAGTGAGCAATCCATTTTAAACCCAAGTAGGGCTGTGACTGCATGGGGATCTCTACTTCATAGAAGTTAAAAGGAACATCAATGCAGATAACAGAAGAGTAAATTAAGTATAGAATCATCTATACAGTACTCTTAGTCCTGATTCATCAGACAGTGTTTTTTCAAAAGAGAAATGCACATTTGCCTGTAGCAAAAATGTAAAACATAAGATGATGATATTTTAGTCATGCTTCTAGCATGTTTCTAGGGATGGCAATGTGGGTCTGTTAGTCGGTTGGTCCACAGCTTTGGTCCAGCCTGAAATATCTTAACAACTATTAGGTAGAGTGTTACGTAATTTTGTACAGACAAGCATTGTCTACAGAGGATTAATCCTACTGACTACCTCCTCTACTCCTACTCAAGCAAAACCACATTTGCTCAAGTATACAAACCGCTCAAGTATAGTGTCATCAAGCTGGCGTTATTTCTGTAGCATGGCTGTAGACTCTTGTTTGAAATCTGAGGAGTAATTAATTTCCAATATAACAATCAATATCAAGGGTGTGTCAGTATCTCTGTGGAGCCAGAGGTGTATCACATAGTGTGTTTTTGATACTATGTTGCCAAAATCAAAACATTTCAATGCCTACACATAACGGTTTTTAAAAAGAGGAACGAAGCTCAACACAAAGTATGAATGAATTCCAAAACATCTTTGCACAAGGAGCAACATAAATGTTTTACATTTTTAAAACAAAACACTGATGCATAAAACCTGAAGATTTAAATGTAAAAGTATATTCCCAGATTCTTTTTGTTGTATCCCAGCCATTACACTCTGCTAGCACAAACTCTTAAACTTACTGTACGCCTCGAGTTGGAATAATGTTCCATGAAAGATTCAAAGTATGACTGTTTTTTAAAACTGGAACAAGGTCTTAAAAATGAGTAGAAAGGAAGATGAGCCAGACAGCATCAGAAGGTGATATGTACCACTAATTGGCAAAGCAAACCTCAGGCTTATTGCAGGAGCAACATGCCAAAACCTGCCTGTACTAAGTTTCCTAGTTGTTAAGCCGCCTTAACATTAGATGAGTTGAGAGACCGACAGAGAAATAAACAATTGGTGCAGATAAGAGTGACCTAGTTCTGAGAAATCATGAAATCCCCCTACAGTTAAAGTTGACATTCCCTATTAAAATGCCTCTTCAGATTTCAGCTCTTCATCCAAAAATGCTGCTTTTACAAAAACTGAACTAAGATTGAAAGCAAAAATTATCCGCTCTCCATCAAAATCAGCCTCTGTTGACCACCTATATAATACAATCAAAGAAACCTGGAAAGTAAAGTTAGAATGCAAAAGCCTCCTTAAAGACTTTTAGAGACATGGACAAAAGACCATGAATTTTCCATCAACAAACTAATGTCAGTAGACTGAAAGAGACAAGGTATGGCTCTACCTCTGAGTGGCTTTAGATTCCATTTCGCATCAATAATTAAATTTTTAAGACTGAAGAGGAAAGACATACAGACAAAAACCAAGGAGGATAATTAGATTTAATAGTCTCAGCCTTCAATACATTGCCAGTTATGGATGCAGAAAAATATGGTTGGAACCCCAAGATCAGAGCTGCCAACAAATGGATGAAGAATGCCGGTCTGTCCCAAAATCTGAGCAGCTAATTAAGTTTTATTTACACTCACACCATGTGTTCAACCTAACAGATGAAATATGAGCAGAGAATGATGGTCTGCCTAGATTGTTTACCACAATACCAACAGAAATACCAAGAAAACACCAGCAATAAATCTTGTTGGTCTACTTTCCTGCACATAAATAGGAAAGCACACGGCAAATTTGAATGCAACACAGGAACTGTTGCTCTGACATTAGCAGTTCCTTTGTGAACTAGCATTTACTGTAGCTGTGAGCAAAGTCATATTTGGATGTAGGCTGAACATGACTATAGGAGACAGCTTGCAGTGTCAATAATTCATGTCTCTGTAGGTCATTAAGGAAAGCTTAGTGTTTGTAGTCTTAGAGTAATCTTGTTAAATGTCTTGCAACACGAAGTGAAAATACTCTATTAGTGCTGGCATCCCATCAGAATTTATTTCTCTGCTGCTTCTTAATGCAAGTCACAGTATTATGCAGTAAAATGCAAAATATTTCGGGCAATGTATTTGAATTAACCTGTAGTTTCTGAGCAGAAATTACTGCATCTTTCCCATCTTTTTGTTTTTCTGTTTAAGGGTCATATTCATGATTACTTCAGTACAGCCACGAGGCATTGTACAACTTAATACCACTGCATACACATGTGCTCACACGTGCATGGGTATGTTTTGTAGTGATGATGGTGGAAGGGGTTATTTCATGAATGGAAATTATGTACATTCATGTGCCTTGGCTACAGTAATCAGTGGTTGCCGGTGGATATCCTTTCTAGATTGGGTTTTATCTTAAATTTAAGTTCCCCATGGGAGTACACTGACTTTTCCACAGTTCTGTTGGAAGTAACTGATAAGATTTAAAGAGCAAGGACACCATTTAGATGAGAATTTATGCAGACCGTGGCCTCTTTCCTCTTTCCAGTTATCGTAAAACAGCACCTCGGGTGCTATAGCCTGCGCTATTGGATGTTGTAGTAAGCCTCGACCCCAAGCTGTGACTCGCTTCACTTGCCTTGTGGGATTATGCTCATTATCTATTCTGCCAGCGTAAAACTCACACAACCACTTAAACTTTAAGCCTGCCAAATTGACAGTCACAGTTATAACCCTTGGCTTGACTATCAGTATCTAAAATAAACAAAATAATCTGATCTGTCCTTCAAATGAAAGGTACGCTAGCCACTAGGGCTGGGAATCACAGAGCAACTTGTGATACATTGCTAAATATATATTAGTTTTTGCGATATATTCTTTACATAGCAGGAATCACACCTATACTGTATTTACTTACTGCATTTAGACCTTTCAGTTCAACATAGTTTTACAGACTGCTGAGATGAAAAAGTGTGTTGCCAAAATGAATGAAGACCAAGCACACACACGCGCACACACACACACACACACACACACTCACAGCAACATGAACTTATGTGCTACTATTTCAATGTCAAACAGGCTTTAACTCGGAGCATCTCGACTGCCTGAAAGCAAATCATTTTAGAGTTTGAATGTCTGCAGGAATGAAGTGCCTCTGCATCAGTAATGGTGCCAGTGTGTTTGTAATATATTGCAAGAGACTGACTCACAATATATCACAATGTTATTTGTCCCACATGCTCTATCTAGCTTAGAAAAGCTGCCAGTAACTCACCCAGTAAGATCAATTTATTGTGTTGATTCATTATTACAAACACAAAACTCTGAAATACAGCATATTACAACAATTCATACATTACTGTTGAAAGTTTAGAATAACCTATTAAATTGATGTTTTTCTTCTTTCCCTCAATAAAGGGATATTTCTGGCCCCAAAAGAGAAATAATTACATAATTTAAACTTGTATTTAGTGACCCTGATCACTACTGAACCACAATGGTGCTTGCAATTGGTCTCTAAATGTTTTGGCAACCTGTTTTTCTCTACTCTACGTCTGCACAGTCTATTCGTTAGATTGATTAGGCTTAAACTCTGATTTGCCAGTCGACAGTATGTTCAGCTGGTAGTTTAGGGCCTTAACCAACCTTCTATTTCTATATTGAAGTTTTAAGTGAACACACCTGTTAATTCCAGCTTGTTATGCATTATTGTGCAATTGACAGTGACACAGGAACCTGTTCTTAATTAAAATAAGATTTTGATGCTAAGCTTACAATTTCTTTTATCAATGACTGGTGATTTCTCATATTTTTATTTAAAGAGGTCATATAATGCTCATTTTCAGGTTAAAAATTTTATTTAGTGGTTGTACCAGAACATGTTGACATGGTTTCATTTTCAAAAAACATATTTTCACTATATAGTCATAGTGCACATTGCTGCTCTTTTCATCCTGTGTGTTGAATGCTTCATTTTTGCTACAGAGTGAGGCATCTTACTTCTCTTACTTATCTTACTTGCATCTTTGTTGGAAGTTTCACATGTGCAGTTCCTATGTAAGGACTACTAGCCAATCAGAAGCAGAGTAGGGCGGGTAGATAGAAGCCAGTAAACACGGCTTCGGTTCAGCTATATATGTTCCCCTTACCAGCTTAGCAACATGGACTGGAGCAAGAGTTTCAGAGTGATTATTAATCTGTAACAAATGTATCTTTCATCCAAAAAGTTATAACTGAGCTCTTTCTCTACATCACAGTAACAACTTTATGTCCATTGACTGCCTGGAGGGTAGCTAGTGTTTGGAAGGGAGAGGGGAGGCAGCAGGCGGACCTCTTGTCACTGTGTGTTTCAGCTCAGAGTGTTTTTCCACCGGTGTTTGAGGGCGTGCCTGACTAGTCGCTAGGCGAGCATTATGACATTATGACATTATGTCACAGCAAAGCGGAAGAAAAGGCTGAACTACAAATGAGCTGTTTTCAGGCAGTTCAGAGCAGTGTTTTCTGTGGGAGATGGGAACTCCCTTTGGGGTGGACTTTGGACTTTTTCACTCTGCAAAAAAGGTATATAACTCAATAAAGGAGACGGCCAAAAAAGCCAAAAGGCATTATTTGACTTTAACTGTTGCTTGGTTGTATCTTTGTCTCTTTCTGCCTTTAATTTGTCAGTCTTGTTGAACCATTGTACAGCGTATTGTTCTCCATGTACAAAACATTACTTATTTTGCAAACCCTTCATTCAAATGTCATCTATTGTAAAGAGGACTTTCTACAACATTGAAGCATGAATATATAGAGTAGTCCTCTCAGCTTCTGACTGTATCGAATCAAGCTTTTGTGACAGGCGATCCCATTTGAACAGCATTCATACACACTGTACATAAAAATCATTTTGGTCATTGGCGTAAAACAATTTTGTCTATTAAGAGTTACAATTGGCGGGTTATTATGAAATTAAAATAAAATGTACATTACAATGTATGTTATGTAACTTGTTCTTAAAAAAGAGACACAGGCACGTAATTTAGGTGTGTTTTGGTACACACAACCCTCACACATTTTGATCCTCGGTAAAAAAAGACTTCCATACACATCACTGCAAATTTAACAGAATTTCATTAAGAACAAACGCAGCATTGAGATCCCAGTCCTAAAAAAGAGATAATGCATATCCAAAGTGGTTGTATTCAGGACTCACTACTTTTAAAGGAACAAGTGAGTATTTGCTTGCTGCTCATGCCTCTCAACCACAGTTATACTCACTTCTACCAGTTGCTATGGAAACGTTTTTCTCAGCTCCCCTCTCCCCATATTTTGACGTCTCTCTCTCTCTCTCTCTCTCTCTCTCTCTCTCTCTCTCTCTGATTGGTTGCAGCAGTAAAGAAGAAGAGTGACTATTTACGCTGAAGAGGTCGTCAAAAAACACAGCACACAACTTTAACTGATCACCATGATTGCCTTCAGTGGCTGGGCCATTGGTGGTTTCGATGCTCCAACGTATGCACCTGTTATCCATATACTGTTTTATACATAAAAACTATGAATTCAACACAATTGTGTACAATATTATTCAGTGAGGCCATGACATGTTTAAAGAGCACATTTTAACAATTCATTCGACGCTCAGCTGGTGCTTCCCTTTTTATCGCCCCAAGCTGAGGCATCAATATCTGCCAGGCTTTAGACACTTGGGGCATTTCATTTGTGCATTGCTTTTTAAACATGATAAGAGCCCACAACAGATGGCCGGGAGCTCACAGTAAATCTCTGTGCATTAGGTTTAAAAGAAATGGTTATGTGCCAATCCCAAAAAGAACCACTAGTACAGAGAAACTTCCTGGTTCTTAATTATTTCTATTTAATTTATTTTTGAGTCCAAATTACCCCTGTAAAACCTAAATCTTAATCCCACATCTTCTTTCTGTAGCATTTACAGCACTTAAGGAGTCTACAATGTAATGTATATGTACATAAATAATTTTTATAAGATATGAATGATTAATCATATATGAAAATTGACATAGTCTGCAATCACAGTCAGCAGATAACAGGATTTATTTGGTGGTGGCAGAATGTTAGATGTTAAAAACGAAGGAGTAAAATATCACTTGAAATACTGACGTAATGGTCATATTTATGGGTTACATAATAGGGCAGCGCACATTAGAATAAGAGGCAGAGGCAGCAGAAGCTGAGCTGCCACAGTGGAGATGATTCAGACTCCTATCTGTTGTTGAAAGAGTGGCCGTTTGAAAGTGTTTGGCTATGATCTTGAAGTATCATAAAACATGTCTAATTTTATGCACTTTGCACTATTACTTATCGTTCTGTCATAAGTCAGAGGTTTAGCCCAATGTAGCTTGATGTGCATCACTATAAAAAGGACTTCAATTAAACAAAAATTCTGGAACAAAATGTTCCTAATTTAAATACATCAAAAACAAAACACCAAAAATAAAAACTGAAATCTTTAACCTTCTTCATGTTGACCTCTGCAACATTTATAGGGCTAGGCCTTAATAAGGCTAAAAATAGATGTTAATTTGAATTAGCCACCACAAAACCTGATTTGATACATTTAATCCCAAACGTGGTGCAACACGTGCCACTTCAAGTGCGCTGGCTTCGTTCTGAGCAGACTTTAATAATACTGTCAACAAAGACCGGTGTGAACTGACAAACAATGGCAAGCGGGCTAGAGCTGAAACAAAATGTGATTAATCGATTAGTCCATTGACAGAAAATTAAAGCTAGGGCAGGCAATTTGTTTCAGAAGAATCTTTTGGAAGGAGGCCTGAAGGGAGAGGGTGGTATTTTTTCATTTTGATACTTTTAAACTCAAGCTGTCTCTTGCTAGTTTCTCCAGTGTTGCCTACCCCACCTTTAAAAAAATGTATTGCTCCATGTCTAACAAGATAGCAAAATGAATATCTTTGGGTTTTTGAGTGCTGATTGGAAAAATCAATCATTCTGATTATGTTAATTTTGCCATTCGTGACTATTTTCTGTCAATTTACAGACAAAGCAACTGATTGATTAAACAATAAAATTATGGTCGGATGAACCCTCAGCCCTACTGTGGATAGACATTTCTTAAAAGCAGAGCATACTGAACAGGTCCCACCACAATACAATTCTCCAAAAGATGTATAGATACTTTATTTATTAATAATTAAAAAACTAGACACACATTTTAGAGCATTGACATGTTAAGAGAACACACTGCAGTTTGTTATTTTCTGTTGAATAGTGATCACCTGATCTTGTGAGAATCTTCATATCCTGAGAATTTAATCATGGTGTTATGTTCAATATGCATCATTTGTGTCCGTTGCAAAACAAAACTGGATTCACAAGCTAAATTCAGATAAGGGAAGATATTTTTGTAGTCTATGCAGTTGCACATGAATGCACTTTTGTACAATACTTGGCACTTTCAGCTGCATTTCAACAGACTACTAAAAGGAAAAAATACAACACAACACACATACAATTTTGGGCTGTGGTAAATCTATTTGGTTGAGTCTCTCATAAACATTCTGTATACAGGAAACATTGCCTTGGCACCATGACATCTTTTAACTAACATCATGATTCAAACTGAAGTTAAAATGAACTCTCCCTAATTGGTATATGCCTCTCTGAGCTAGATTCTTCTTCTCTTTGCTGAAGATAAGCTGTGACTCAATGAGTTATGGTGCACTCCACTTCAGTGGCCAACAGAATTCGCCCTCATTCAGGCAATTTAGTGAGAGTGCCCCTCAGCATCTGCCTCAGCTGTGCGCTACACAACAAAAGCCCAGGGAGACGGAGAGCTGAGCTTCTGTGGCCCATCATGCCATGCTGTGTACTCCTGTAATGAGTCAGTATTTAGGAGGCTGACAACAAGGCCAGAAAAAAAAATGTAGACATTGTGCAGGCAGGGACACTTAAAATATAGGGGAGATAAAGCTTCTGGAAAATCACAGGAAAGACATCAATTGTGGTTTATTAAATAATTATATCTATTGTGTGAACACAAACTACCAGAGTCCAGGATAAACATGTTTTGCCATATAACAAACAGTTAGTTATGATGTGAAATAATAATTACGCCAAAAATCCCAGTTTGATTTTGATCCAGCTTATGGCTCCAGTCGAGCTGTACAACCTGTGCAAGGACTAAGAGAGCAGTCTGTCACCATGTCTAAAAAAGACATGCATGATCAGTGAAATGGAAAGATTCTTGGAGGCTGAATTCTGGGGAATGTGCAAAGATGTTTTATTTTTGGCTTGAATCCTGTGTTGCAACTACATACAAGAATAGGGAGTCTGTGTGGCATGAACAATGACATGGTAACATCTCTGCGAACACAATGAATCACCACAGTCTGTCGCAAAATAACACTCTTTCTTCCCGATTAATCATAACAGTAGTTCTCCAGTGTCTTCCCTGTTAGTGCTAGTCACGACACACTCTGATGAAAAAGCCCACAAAGCAACTGCCTTCTTGCTACTAGCGAGAAAGCCATTAAGGTTTAGCAGAATATAATACCCTAATGCTGTGCTAACTGGGCAGAATTTCATGCATCTCTAATAATTACTGTAACGACAAAGAGGCAAAAAGGGGGGACGGGGAAGGCAGGAGGGCAGGAGGGAGGGAGTCACAATGACCACTCAGCCACAAGCTGCCGGGGACTTCGCAGAACCCCAAAGCCTGGCACATGCACACAGCTCTCTCTGTGTGTCCATTCAGAAGGCAGACAAGCTGGGACGAGCCGGATAAGCCTGCCTGTGACTCCAGGAAGAGGATCAATAAGAGGGTATGCACCATTTCAGATAGAGCCAGACAGAGCCAGGGGCAGGGCAGAGAGGCAGGGCAGAAAGGCAGAGCAGCACTTGAGTACTCATTATGTTGTGTAGGATGACACAGTGTGTGCAGCCACTTCTGGAGTCATCTATGAATGGAGGAAGACGATGCAGACCCATTAGAGATTAGGGCCGACCACACAGTAATTGGATTAAAGTGCTAATGAAAATAAAAACTGGCAGGAGCGTGTCTCCATCAAGGTTACAGAGCTGAGAAAGATAATTGTGCTAACATGCGCATAGCAGGTAGAGAATCCGGACACCAGAAGCCCAAACATATTCTATGACCAGAGAAGTGTTGAACAATGTTCACCATGGCCGTCTCTTTCCCCTCGCTTCCTGGCATGGAAACTGTTGGCTGCAGCTGAGCATTTGGACATCATCCACCAGCAGTCAATCACATACTGATGTCCCGCCTCCCACACTAACAGAGTTTGAAATTAACACCTGCCAAGTATCAAGTGCCAGTAAAATCTATCTTTGCCAGTAAATAAACAAGGGTCACCCACCACAGTGGCCAAGATGATGATGCCTCAGCTGGTCTTTTCCTGCCCTCAGATTATATCCCTGCTGACCACTATAGGCTCAACAACCGCAAGCCAATCAAATCAAATCCAAACAGTGGCTGTGCATCAAACAGGCATCTGATTGGCTGCCTGTTTTGCTGGCTCTAAAAGAAACTGCTAAACTGTTATTTCCCATTTGACTAAATGGTTTACCAGCCTAACGCCGTTTAAAAGAAAACCACATACAAACAGCGAGGATGATAAAAAACAGAAAGGAAAGACCAAGACAATGAAAACATCTCTTTTAGAACTCAGTGACCAAGTTTGAAATCAAAGCATGTTATCTTCTCATCTCTTTACTGAATATTTGACAGCGCTCCTGATACAGAACATAAAGCAGCACTAAAAACGAGTAGGTTGGTGTTACAGCTCAGTCTCATCAAGCAGACAGGTCATAAGAAAATAGAAACAGTACTACTGTTACCTGCTGTCTGAAAAGACTGGTAGACAGAGACTTTCTTTGCATAATCAAGGAAACTCACCAAACATGAAAGATTTATCTAAAAATGGTGAACATTTAAACATTTTATTGGTGCTCCAAAGTATCCAATTTGCTCAAGTTAAATACAACAACATGCTGTAAACATTGTTATTTAAAAACACTGTTTTGTAGATGTTGAATTTCAAGTTAATTACTTAGTGAAGCACCAAACAGTTATAGCTGAGTGTTGACCCTACTATTTTAGTCAATTGCAAAACACCAAAATAATAACTCAGTGTTAATTGCATACAATCGGCCAACTTCCTGCAAAAGATAACCTAATGTGGTGTGTTTCTGCAACATAAGGTTTCCTCCTCTTAGATAATCTAAATGCATAGGATATCTTGCTAACTAACTAACCAGACAACTGCCATCATCAAATGCCTTCAGTTCAGTTCATCTTTCTGATGTGTACGTGCAGCGCATCTCCCTGCTGGAAAATCTGCCTCTTGCCAACCATTTTAGAATAAAACCTTTTGAACGTAAGAGTCATCTATGTTCCACTAAGAAGCTCATTTGTTTTATCCTATTTAAAATTTGTTATACTTTATAAGTCCCCATGGGGAAATTTGTCCTCTGAATGTTACCCGGCATAACTACAGTATTTAGCAGTGCTGGATTGCCACAAAGCAGTGCCTGAGGACCGACTGCACTTCGGAGGCCAGCAACTTGGTCAGGCGCAATTGTAGGAGTATCCTAATAACTAATGTCTTTGGGGCTGGAAACCAGAGCACTCAGAGGAAATCCATGCAAACAGGGAGAACATGAAAACTCCATGCTGTTCACTGTGAAGCAAGAGTGCTAGCCTCACATAAGAAAACACTTAATTAAAATGAGACTGATAGCTTTGAGAGCTTAATAAATTTTTCAAATTCTAAGATAAGCAATGCTAAATGAATCACTTTAGCAGCATACTGCTTTAAATATTTGTGCTCAGGGTCATGCTCTAATTCTCATGTCAGACTCCTTCCACTATAAACTTTCAATGAAGAATGTCAGATTTCTTTGATGGTCGGGAAATGCTTTCCCTTCTAACAAGTGCATGCTTGGTACTTCGGTAGCACGTTCATGTTATTCAAGGCCACCCCTGATGTCCCACATTAATCCATGCCACATCTAATTGTGCTAAGCCATAACAGCGGGCCAATTTTATTCTGAAGCTGCACCATGCTCTTCCACAATCTTTCCAGTTGCTTTTGACTAATTAAAGATGCTACTGACAAGCTAGATGAGGATGGGTAACACTGGTCAAGCTTTTTAAACAAACGTGTGCTGATTCGAGACATGTGAAGCAGATCACTAATAGTGTTTCCCTATTCATACTGACACTTATGGAAGACATTTATGAGTAACTATGATTATTATCTGCAGTATACCACACTCTGGCTAAATGTTGGAGATCCCTCCCCTTTCCTCCACAGTACAAAGTGGCAATACAGTAAGATACAAAGCCTTTCCCAACATCCATTGACAAAAGAGAAACTAATTCATATGTCAATTCAAGTCAGATGCAAATAACTGCGGGACATGTTCAAGTTTTGAGGTTTCTAATTTGAAATCTTTGGATTGTGGAGAGAGAAACCCAAGGCAGTAGGGTTGCTAAAGTGTTTAAAGCATCCTATGTAGAGCCTGACTGATAAATTGGTCAGCCATTATTATCGGCTGATATGAGCTAATTGCAGACAAATCAGTATCTTTTTATAACAGCTGATGACAAATTAAAAAGAAACGGAGAGACAGAAGAAGGATCCTTCAATCATGTTTTGAGTGTTGTCATTACATAGTTTGTCCACTAGAGGTCACCCTGCAACTCCTCTGAAAAGAAATATCTATAATATTAAAAGAATACTGGCCGATACATCAGATTTTAAAATCCTAATAAAGATTGGTCTTAAAAATTCCATATCAGTCGGGCTCTAATTCTATGTACTGTACATGGGGCTTGAGGAAACTGTTTAGGCAGAAGGGCAGTTAAGGTAAGACATGGTCAGTCAACCTTAAGAAGTAAGCTGTTTTGTGTTATCTTTCAGTAAGCCAAGTCTCTAACACAAATGTTGTTATTCAGTCATTTATCACGTTCAGTGAGACAACACATTCATCTGAGACAAGCAATGACTCATGAACAACCTGTTACTACACCTGCTAAGCAAATCTGTTCATGTTTACTGTTTAAATGTTTAATATCAGGTGTTCCTTTCTCTACAAATCTAATGTACATTCAAGACATACTAAGTATTGAAATTCAATGCACATACGGCGCTCATACCACATATAGGTATCTGCTTGAAAGAACAAAATGAAAATCTTCACCAGAAAAATACTTTTTCTGGTTTCATTGATCAAAAGCCCCAACTGGGAAGCTGGAACCTGCATTCTCGTCATGTGCCTGATATAGCTGTACAAAAGAGCAAGGAAAGCCCAAGGTTGTGTTTTGCATTGTCTGAGATCGACTAGGTGTGGTCTGTCTTCACAACGGCTCTACTGAGGGCGACAGATGGCACAGAGGCACCTTATGACACAACATGAGCTTCCACACACACACCTTGTTAGCCAATCAGAGACTGGACTGTAAAAATAGACACTGGGACAGGGTTAGCCTCCAGAGAGTTGACTACTCTATTCCTCAGGGCTAGAATCTCCAGAGACAGCTACAGAGAGCAAAGACTATGGCCATTAATCTAGGCACTTAAAAACAGAGTTGTGATGAATTAGAGTGGGGTAATGCATTTTTTCTGATTTTATGCCTGCTCATTACACATGTAATAGGACTCTCAATACGTGCCAGTTTCAGCTGTGGCCTTGACAAATTTCATTACCAGTGGACATTCATGGATTTAAGGGGTCATATTTAGCTTCAGTGGTTGTCAAGTATTACACCTTAACAGCAGAAAATCAGGTTTCACATGGAGTGAGGTACATACAGGATAATATGCATATTCATTTGCACAAAATCATTGTATGTGCCATGATTTATTATGGGTGGTTACTGGTTGACATCATTTGTTTGACCTTCAGATGATAACAAGCCAGCTGATTCACCTGCCCTGAAATTCATTCAATTCAGTCTGAGGTGGATCCAAGGCAGTATACACTGCACGTTTGAGCTTCAGTTCGTTTAATGCTCTGTTACAAATCCTGTGAGCTCGGCTACTGGAATAAATTTGTCAGGAGTGAAAAAAAAAGAAAAACACGAATTCAAGTGATCTGAAAAAGTCCATTTCAGTCATTTCTGAGAAAGTCATCTTTTTTAAACTGGGAGAATAGACTCAGTGGCAGAATGCGTTTAGTGGTAGTTTTAATTGAAATACATGTGCCATCTGTGCATGAGATTAAAAAACTAATTTACATAGAGTTGATACCAAAAACAACATATACACAGCACAGTGGTGGACATCACATTACACAAAGAATAAATGAAATAGTAATATTAAAGAAAACATGTATTAAAACAGACTCAGTATAAGGTTACTCAATTCTAGTTTTTTTATCTAGATTTAAAATTTACCATGCCTTCTTTTGCCAGTGAAATGACCCTGACAAATTTTAACTTTTATTAGTTACACTTCCAGTTCCCAATTAAATATTTTATTTCTCTGCAGTATACAGGAACTACAAATTCTGAAAGACAGGCTTGACCTTCACATGAAAGAATACCCATTTTTCATATCATATAATCATATATTAACAAAATTGCTAGTATAACAATTATTTTAACACTACTCATATTCAGTCATCACATTCCATTTGCAACAAGTGTGGAGTCTCCTTTAGGAGGTCATATGTGGACATTTCTTGCAGAAATTCTCTGAAAACACAAATTAATTACATTGCTCCTGTGATTTCATGTCTAACACAGGAGTTTTAGTACTACAACTTGGTGGAACCAGTGGCTACACAGTTTTGGCAACATTAACATACAGTCACAGACTATCAGAGTTGCACGTAAACAGATCCACTTGAGAAGACTTTAGCCTAATTATTCAGTTTAAGTAAACACAGCATGTATTTCACCTCTTGCCACTTGTTTACGGTAGCAACTCACCTCTGGTTATTTGAACAAGATCTCTTTGAGACACTAGCAAACTAACCACAGTTGCCTCAGCCCACAGCATGCTAGCATTGTGGGAAAACATGTCACCCTGTAAGTGAATACATATCCAGAACCTCAGGCAATACAGCAGCCCTAACATGGAGTCCTCCAAACGTGATGTCTCATATTGCAAAAGAATTTCAACAGTGCATTCCTCCAAGCTAATTTTCTAATTAAGTTCTATGAGAAAATTAGTTTGAAAACAGGTTGCATGTTTTGCACAACACATCACAATGCCGTGATTTAGACATTTACTGCAGATACTGAAGTCTAAGAAATGAAAACGCCTATTTTGTACAACCATTGAATGATGGTAGATCTGCTATGTTAATAAGTTGTCTTGTGCTTTTGTTTGGGAATACAAATACAAAATACTTATTTATACCACTTATAATCTAATGAAAGAACTCACTACCTTTAGTATCCCTGTTGGACTTGTTCTGACTACACAGATAGGGACTCTTATCCCGCACCGAAGGTATTTTCATTTTAAAAACATATATTCTACTTATTCTTGATATGTCTTTTTTCTTATGCACCAAAATACGAAGGCTAATTCCTCATATGTGAAAACCTACTTGGCAATTAACCTGTTTATGATTCAGATTCTGAACATACAGTACATTGTGCATTGTACAGTAAAGTACATACGTGTAGAAAATCAACAGGAATAACAAGCATTGCATTACTTGCTTCCCCCTAATTATAAAACCCAGAAGGAGACAATGTATACAGAGAGTCACAGTAAAAAAAACACATTCCCATGAATGTACAGACACGTGTCAAGATAATCAACAATGCAAGCAAAGAGTCTGGTAGATAGGAATGAAGTAAACAATCCTGTATAGTTATATTGCAACTTCAGTCCCACACAAAAATGACAATGGCAGATGCTTATTTATCACACTCAGCCTCCACATTAGGCTATATCAATATACCAGAACCACTAGGTGAAAACATTTTCCAATATGACCAACGACAGTTGATTTTATATCAACTAGTGAAACAGCGCCCTGACCCTGTTCAGTCAAAACGTGTTTTAACTGTGTGTTACTGTAGCCACTCAGGCAGAGAAAGCAGCCATGTGCTGTCGTAAGGCAGAGAACAGCCCTTCACAGGCATATCCCCTCTCCCCACTAATGGTGGTTGTTGTGAAGCAATCTCCATTGGGAGTAGGTCCGCAAGTCACCAGTATGCCATAGAGAATACAGTAGATGTTTACTGTTTGCTAACAGCATACATGCAGTACAGTTACTCATTTTGTTTAATCAAAATCCATTGTATTTCTAATAATTTTCCATTAATAAAGAAGGCAAGTAATGCTTTAAACATGTATTTTGTTGCTCACAAACCTCCCCATGCTTCAAAATACTAGCTTACTGCATTGTGAACATTTTGACCAAAACCATGACCATAATTGTCTTTAGACAGCAGTAGTTCTCATTGGTGGTTCTACCAAGGCAAGGCAAATTTAAATGTGTAGCATGTTTTAACAACAAGGCAATTCAAAGTGCTTTACATAAAATATAAAATCAACATACAAAGACATACAAATTAAGTACAAGGTCTGAATAGTTCATAACGTAGCAGAAGATCAGAAACGTATTTTGGCCCTAAACAATTCAGTGCACTTGACAGACAGGATGCCAGTATGGAGACCTCAGAACTGGAGTGATGTGATCCACTTTTTTGGTATTAGTGAGGACTCAAACAGCAGCGTTCTGAATCAGCTGCAGCCATCTGATCGACTTTTTAGGGACACCTGTAACTGTTGCATTAGTTGAGCCGACTGAAGATAAATGCATGGACAAGTTTTTCCAAATCCTGCTGAGATATAAGTCCTTTATAGCTCAATAGATTCTTCAGGTGATAGTAGGCTAACTTTGTAATCTTCTTAATGTGGCTTTTGAAATTCAGGACTGAGGTCATTATTCCTGACTTGGCCCGTGGTTTTTAACATTGCCTATTGAAGCTGAGCGCTGGCTTTTAAATTATTCTCCCGTGGTTCCAAAAACAATTACTTCAGTTTTCTCTTTGTTTATTTGAAGAAAACTCTGGCACATCCAATTGTTGATTTGTTCAATGCACTTACTCACAGCTTGTATGGGATTATAGTCCCCTGGTGATATGGTTATGTATATTTGTGTGTTGTCCCCCCTGCCTTTGCACTGGCATGGCATCCGTGGAAAAGATGCACAATGGGGTTCATGACACATCCGGCTTCTGCTGGCAAAGAGAGCAAGACAGCTTTCAGGCAGTGGAAGTCAGTGAGTCATACTGAGAGGAGACACTTCGGGGAGGAGCGTGAGATACATGGTAAAAGACCAAGACAGACAACATGCCTAACACACATAAAAAGTTGGGTTCCAAAATATGGGACTATATTATATAAAAAGTCTCCTTTTAAGAAAAATAATCAGCATAAAAAACAAATCTTGGGATGGCCACGTGGTACACTGAGTTTAAAATACAACCATTTTGCATTCACATTATGTGTGTTTTTAAAGTAAAATTTGTAACCTTGCATATTACGTTTTGTCGTTCATTTTATTTTCTCATTCTCCATTGCACACTATCTTAACCAGGAATCAGTATTGTTATTATCGTTTTAGAAGTCACTATTAGAGGCAGTGTTGGTATCACTATTAGTATAAATACTAATATTGCCTCTAAATACTGAAATCCAAAGAACTGATACAAAGTAATTGTAACATTACAATTTGTTGTCTGAAAGTTTAATCACTCAAAGATTTAAGACCTAAGTATAGTATGGTATTTGTCATATCAAATGTCTCAGAGGTGAAAGATTTCTTTAATAGCTTTTCCCCTTTATTAAGCTGTTCAGTTCATGCATCAGGGGTTCATGAAATTTATAAATTCTGTGATTAATAATCACAATTTATTATTATTATTATTTTGCTGTAACTATGCTGCCTTATTATAACATTACAGTGATGTGAAAGAGTTAATACTACAGAAATGTAGTTGTAATGTCAAGAGAGTTACAGTCAAATTTGTTGTGTGTCACAGCCATAGACTGTATAAAGGAAGGGACGTATCCACCGTGACGTGCCCATGACGGTTTGTGGACTACCATTTTGATGCATCGAATTTGACATTTTGACTGTTGCCAATATCTTTTTTAACCATAGTGAAGTGACCATATTGGGATGCTAATTTTGGCTAGCGAAAAACAGGCTTAAAACAAAATGTACTTACCGGATAAAATGAGCAGCAGACTGTGGGTGTTTTTTAGTACAAATGAACGCTGAACAAAACATTTTAAAAGTTACCATTAACTTTCATGAACTGAAAACACACTGTGAAAGTTCTTAGACACCAACAGCACTCAAAAACAAGCTAGTTAATGATGATTGAAAACGTGGTTGCAACCTCTCAATCACGTCGTCCATTTTACTCTAAATGGGGCCATAATTTACAAAACATCATGCTGTATTGAAGAAGACCTGAAACTAGCAACTGAAACCATAGACTCATTAGGAAAGTGTTTACTGAGGAAACTAATTGGGAACATCCACAGTGGCTTCACTTTCAGACCCAGAGGTTACAACAATCTGCACTACAAATTTGTGAGTGCCACATAATTCCAAGATCCTACATTTGCAACAATAGGCCCATGTCTACATAATTAACAAAACTTTAAAAGACAATGTCTCTGAAGATTCTCAGTTATCCAGGTCATAGTTATCCAATGACGGTTAAAGTCAAGGGAAACTGGACCTGGTTGAAGATATAATTCTCCAAGTTGTGATAAGAATCATCTCTGTTCACAGTATCTAAAACAAGGGAATAGGGATGGGGATCAAGACCTGGTACCAAAAGGACCCGATTCCAAAATTTCTCACAACCCGAAAATCAATAAGGTTTCGAGTTTATCGATACTGCTATCGAGACTTGCGGGTCCTATGATGTAACGTCATGTCTCGAGCGTCAAATCGGATTTAATTTGAAACACAATGGATATGAAAATCATCAGGCTGCAGTCTGCCTGCTCTCTGTGGGCTCCTACACACACACACACACACACACACACACACACACACCTGGAGCAGAGCGAGAGGCTGCGCCGTCGCAGTGGAATAACGTTACGGTGAGGGTGAAGTTAGTTCCAAACTACTGTAACGTTAGTTGATGACAGCTACGCTTGTTACTGTAAGTACGTGCAATAAAACCTTTGCAAGTAAAAAGACAATACTTTATCAATGCACCTGTTTGTAAGGTAACGTTAAACATGTAGAAATGGCTAATTTAATCATCTCTGTCCTCAATATCTCATCCTGTATGTTTTATACAAGCATAGCTAACACTATCTTGGTATTAGCCAAATGTTAAAAACAAGCTAAACAAGCCGTCTGTCTGGAGCACAGACTGGTCTGTAGTCTTAAAAACTCAGCTGCTGGCTGAGACAAACTACTACTTCTACCTGGTAACGTTACCTGCAGCCAGCGAGAGAGGAGGAGGGACTGATACAGACTGATGTTATTCTTTCTAAACGTCACTCAATACTTGTGATGTCAGATAGTTACTTTGCTGTTGTAAACATTAATGTTGCTGCTCTAGAAATAACAGTCAGCTGTATTTAAAATATTAAATTAAAAACAACCAGGCAGTTAATATGTACACTTCAATATATGTTTATTTATCGGAAGTGAAACGTCATCTCAATATATAACGTTATCGCACATTTAATATTTTCCTCATACTGTGCAGGCCTACCTCATGCCCGTTGGGTCTGGTCTTACCAAATAACAATCACTAAATAATAGTAAAGTATCAATAGTGGTATTGATAAAGAATCGGATCCTTAAGCAGTCTCAATCAGGGTATCAATATCAATAAAAATTAACGATCCCCATCCCTACAAGGGTAGCATATGACATGTCTAGTAGTTTTTCTAAGAAAGTAGTAGCTAGTTTTCAGCTGCCAACGAGGATACCAGACAACACATGATAATTTATCAAGTGGGAGTCATCTGTTCAGTCAGCCAAACAAGTTCCCTCCCAGTTCCTCTTCCGCTACCATAAACAACTGAGTTACTGGTGCTGTCTCAAGGACAAAGATCATCTCCAGCTTTCCACTTGCAAACATGCTTACTGTGTTTATTGGAATGCACATACAAGTTTCTTAAGTCGGGCCTCAGGGATGTTTGAGCTTATATTTCACTGTCACATCTGTCAGTCGATGTGGTCAAACTGGGCAACACATTTAAAACTGAGGTGTGTTAACCATGCAGTGTGACAGCCTGGGAGATCTGTTGATCAAAGCTATGAAACACTTTGAAATCATATCACATAGTGAGTGAGACAGCCACCCTGCAGAGAACCAGTAGTCAGCGCTACACAGTGTTTGGGAATACACCCATTACATTACTTGCCCACAGGCACAGCCCCTACCTTTGTTTTGCTTTTATTTATTGAAAAACAAACATTTAGTTAATTTTTGCTTATTAGCACCCACATTCATCAAATAAAAAACTAAAAGTAAAATACTAGTAAAATACTACTACTAATACTGCCACTAATATTAAATGTATTGCCAACTTTTTTGATACTGGATTAATCGGTTTGAGTAATTTTTTAAGAAGATTTCGGCTTCTGAATTGTGAATATTTTCTGGTTTCTTTCCTCCGCTAAGAACACATTTTTCACCATTTTCTGACATTTTATAGACCAAACTACTAATAGATAAATAGAGAAAAATAAAATTGACAGATTAATCGACAAAAAAAATTTGTTGCAGCCCTACCATACATACGCAGAGTTGCAGCACAGAATACCAGGAGTCAGATTTCACTTATCATGTGACGAGAGTAAGGAGAGTTGACCGACAAGACAATGCCAGAGAATTTTGTGTAAGCAAAAACGTCTATTTGGCAATATTTTCACTTCGCTTTCTACTGCAAAAAGTATGGTCTATAACTGCTCTATATGAGAAATGCAATGAAAGAACTTCAGTTATGAATTGGTGCTATATAAATAAAATTGAATCAATATTTTTTTATAATGCCTGGTTTTGGTGGTGCTGTAGCGCCCTCAGCAACCCATGTCCAGGTGCACTACAAGTGTGAGGCTGGTAAAATGATGAGATCAAATAAGCGCTCTGGAGATACTGAGCATCATCGACAAATCTCTTTTCTTGTAAAATGTCAGGTATAATCTGTCTCATCCGGTGTTGTTATGATTTTATAAACGAGTTGGTAAATCTCCTGAACGCGATATCCCTAGTCAACACCCAAAACTTGTAACCGAAGCTAAGCTGTTGAGTTCAGTAACACCAAAATTACATCATGCCAGTGTGTACTTGTGTTGTCCATGACTACCCTAAACAGTAAAAGGTGACGATTTAAACTTTCTCAGGCCGACACAAAATGTGCCCCCCCCCCGGACTCAGTGCAATGCACAGCAGTAGGAGAACACAATAGAAATGGGGACATGGTGGTATACTGGTCCAAGGGCGCTGTTACCAAGCCACACGATATCCAAATGGCCTTCAGCTTTTCAGAAAACATTTCATCCACCTTCAGCACTGAGGACTTGAACTGTATTCCAGTGACCTCTGACTCAGAGATAGAGTCTAATCCCCTCCAATCTTCCAGCAACACCTCCTGTCCGGTGGGTGTGTCTGTCCTCTACTAAGTGCTCAGTATAACTCTTCATTATATTGCCTGTTAATGTTAGCAATCCAGCACCCTCAATGAAAACATTCAAATTATCCTTTATAGCCACTCAGAATTAATTCCACACCCAAGCTTCAGTGGTTACATCGGATTGGCTGCAATGTCTGTGTCTGAAAAGACATGTGGCCTGTGGTAGATACTGCGAATCTCTCTGAGTGTTACACCCGCCCTGTGAACCTACTCTCTGTTGAAAAAAAGAGGGAAAAAAGGCTGTCGTGACTCTCTGTGTATCAGAGGATATACATGGATAAATGCATTCCAGTTAGTGGTTACATACGCCTCAGTTTGGAGGGAACTGGCTGGCTGTCAAAATGGGGGGAAAAAAAGACGTATAAGAAAAAAAAAAAACATTGTCACAATGCCATCTGTTAAGATGCCATTAACACCAGTGATATTTCTCAAAGTAATGCAGAGGCAAATGTCAGTAAGAGATGGTGTAATGTCCTTACCATAACTCATTCTTTATTCATTGGGATCAATCACCACAGGTCTGCATGTGCTGCCCAGATAAAAAAAAAAGGTCGTAGACACACTTATTTTTAGACATTAAGAGCTCAGATTGCACTGCGTCAGAATTATCACCCTGGTTTAATGTTCAAATTTGTATGAAAAGAATCCCCCAAATAACTAAACAGCTGATTAGTATACAGTAGTTTAGAAAGGTATAGGAATAAATCAAAAGCCAAAATAATGATCCACAGGAGCTACACAGTTTTGCTACAAAATTAAAAGAGGTGCCGTGCTGCCATGTAGGTTTCTTTCTATCTTTGGACATGTCTATTACATAATAATTTTAAATTACTCTGCATGAATGAGGCTGAAATGAGGTTAATTCCCATCCCCAGTGATATCACTTTCAATCTTTTCCTTTTCCTTCTAGTCCTCAAGTCCTAATACTGAGACATCTCCCCATAAAACATGATCAACTTGATTCCTTTAGCTGTAGGCTAATACATTTATAAATCTGTGATTATTATACATTATCCTATCCAAAGTAAGCACATTTTCTGTCTTTGAATACAGAGTTATCAGTTTTGTATGCTAAAGGTGAGGGTCATCTGTGTAAGATTACATATAAAATACTCAAAAACGCACCAGAGAAAAACTTGCAAAATGTAAAATTGTTAAATGGGTTTAAATATATTTGAGAGACTTTTAAAACATGTCTGCGGGGTGCCCAACTATAGCCTATGTGTGGGAATCACTGACATAATTTCAAAGTGGATCCTGCATGTTGAATGGATCAGAAACGGCTATAGCTGCTACTGCTCCCCTGGAGATAGTGCTTTCTTAGTGTGATCTAATTAGAGATTAAAATTAACAGCTTTTGTGTCACTTCACCACTTAGTTTAATGATTGATTTTTTTCCCTTCCATAATAATATTAAATGCACGGCATGACTTTGTAAAAAAAATATAGGTATCTCAAAGTTGCCAGGCAATGACTAAGCCCGTAGAAGAGTATAATGTTAGTGAGGGTGACACACTATGGTGACTGCATAAAAAGAAAGCCTGGAGCAAAGCAATCTGAATTTCCCCTGCTCTGTGCATGGTGATGCATCATATAGTGTTTCAATGTGATGTGCATGGATGCATAAGACACGCACACACTGCTTCCCTTCACACTACATAAAAGCTAAATTCTAGCCAATAGCGTATTGCTTTATTAAGGAAAGATGAGACAAGCACTCATTTTCTAAGATCAGACATACTGGAAGCTTGCTTTTAGGAGCTGAGAAGACTCATCTCTTGCAAACTGGGACACCGTTCCTTCCAGCATGGATAGTGACATGATTGTAAGCTCATTTCCTCTTTCAGGGGCCACATGGGCCACAGACAAGGCTGTGATGACTTAGTTTCAGTCACAGGAGTCCTGTCTTTGTCTGCTTCTCTCGCTCCCAAATAAGACATGAAAAGGTAGAAAGGGAGCCAGGAGGTGCATTCAGCTCATAACAGCTTAAGTAAAAGGGGAAATCAGTCTTTATTTGCAAGTGAATAGCCTCATGAGAAAAGGTGATACATTTTGCCAAGTGCGAGTTACAGCCAAAGGTGACTGGTCAAGGAAAATGAGAATCAAAAAGGAAATAGCCATGTTGAAATGGCTCAAAGTTGTTTTCACTGTCACTGATAGTCTGAACTGGAGCATAAGCTTGGGCAGTATTTATTTTTTCATACCGTCATGATTTTTCACCTGGGTATATATGGTATATCAGCTGTTCTTGGATGTCCCGAGAACAAAGCTAAAAAATAAGGGCGATAGAGCCTTTGCAGTGGGCGCCCACACCCTATGGAACAGCCATATTAAAGCTGCACAGACCCAAACGTTTAAATCGCTGCTTGAGACTCACCTTTTTGCAGTAGCTTTTAACCTTCGTTAACCTGGTTTCTGATGTTTTAAAGTGTTGTTTTGTTTACCTGTGATTCGCTTTGTCTGTAGTAATTTTTATACTTGTTATTTATGTATTTTACATCGACCCTGTTCAGCACTTTGGTCAACTGTTGTTGTTTCTAAATGTGCTATAAAAAATAAAATTGACATTGACATATCTGACACTTGTTGCTGCACCATATACCGACACATCATTGGGTTGGACGGATATGATGTGTGCACAGCTTTGTCCATGTTGGCTTCCTCACCTTTACGACCGGGACTAAACCCCACATAGTCCCTAACAGGGGCAGAGGCATTTTTTCTTTGCTTGCCCTAGAACATTTTTGCCACCACTCACAGACAAGTCACTCCTTTTTTTGTGCGTAGTGAGTGTGTGGCTGAGCAAGAAAGGCAGGTGAATGCAGCGGAGCAGAGGAAAAGGTGAGCAGTGAAGTTTAGCAGTAAATGTAGAGTGTAGGTTACATCAGCAAACAAAGGCTGCAGCTAAAGCTCCTGTGTGTGTGTCGTTGTCGCGTTGTAGATGACGTGAGGCAGTTTCACACAGCATTTAATAAAAAGAGGAGCGTCTATATTTCAGACGGTACTGAAAGTCATACCGTCAGAATTTCTAAATACGCCGGTAAACCGTTATATTGTTATACAACCCCAAAGTATTTAAATTAAAGATAAACTCAGCTGTTTACAAACAGAAAATTATAACATATCAGGTTTAAAGAAATACTTGAAATGTACAATCAGTGTCAAAAGTCTCACCTATACCTTTACCAGATAACTGATCTAAGTCTGCAACACCCTGTCACAGGTTCCTTTTATCACGCAGAGCAAATGCTTCAAAGTGGAGGGAAGCTGTATAATGGCTAAAGGTTTGCCAACCTAGCGTTACATGTCCACAGGGATGCCATGTCCACAGTGCTGGCCTCTTTCTATTTAATTTGATGAATGACAAGGACACACTGTTCTAATTTCTCTGATAGCTCTGAGATCTTTGCATGTTCATACTGTTATAAGTTATGTTAGTGGAATTGCAATGTTTAGTTAAAAAGCAATGTGTCTTAAGCAGGTTTTTGAGTAGTCCAGTTTAGCAGAAACAAGATACACAACAAGCTTGTCTTCCAGGCCTCTCTGTTCAGCGCTGTGTTTAACCTGTTTCATACTCTTAAATTAAGCCTGATTAATATTCATCCCTAATATAATTCTTCAAACCTCATAGGACTGACATAAGGATGCTACTGCCACAGAGGCTAATCACTGAAAGAACAGCTCTTAAACCCACCGCCTGTGCCTCCTCTGTGAGCAAACCCTCAAGAAAGGATGTTTATGTTCCTCCCACAGTGCTTCACGGGGTCACATGCACGTGTAATGTCATCTTTTTAGCATCCGTAGGCAATGCATCTCCTCTCAACTCTCTCAGACCTGGATCTGTCTAATCCACTACCCATCACAGAAGAGTCGAGTAGCCCTAGCTGGAACAAAACTACAGCCTCTCTGTTGATTCTGCTTCTTAATACTTGAGAAAAATCTAACCATATGTGAGATAAAAAAATATTTAAAAAAAGAATGGTCTGAATAAATGAAATATCTAAAACATGTATGGCAGATGTATTTCCCAGACATTGTCTTTCAAGTCCAGTTGTTGTCTATTTCCATTATAGTTTCCATTCTGAAACAAATTCTGGTTTAATAAACATCCTTTAAGGCTCAGCAGTAGCCTGTCAGTAGACACTCTGAGCTTGGCATATGTAGTAATTGATAAGACATGACAAAAATCACAGAAAATGGAGGTGAAAAGATACCTGCTTTGGCTGAATCTCCCTAATGGACCTTTCTCCCAACATATATCATCTGTCTGACTTTACACACACATACACACACACACACACAGGCTGTGTTCGAAACGGGCTAAACTGCTGTCTAACAGGACAGCGAGGCATCGAGTGCCGTTCGAAATGGCTCAAACGATCTCTTCTTGTCTCCTGAGATGCCTTCACATTGCTCCAGTAATGAACAGTTTTGAAGGCAGCAACGATGGTGACTTGATTCTGACTATTACCCATAAAGCAAGTTTGTTCAGTATGAATTCTGAGGCGTCTGTTTCCATAGCTAGTTAGCTGATGCTAAGGCTAGCGTCTCTTCTGACAGCCAGAAGAGACGCTGCAGCTTTAAGTTCCATCTGCATGGTTTCACTTTTGACCCAGAGGTTGCCGCATGATTGAGATTAGAGAAATAACATTTGACAACCTCTCGTCACGTAACTACAACTCTGGATTGGACATCGGTGTGCACCAAGAGCTGCAAAACAACTGCAGGATGTTGAGTTTCCCCATCGGGCCAGTGAGTTGCTAGTTCAACTGTCCCGACGTTACATTTTACTGGGCCCCGGGCCATCGTATTGTCGAGCCCTGCTAGTATTCACATCCAGATGTATTAAACGACTCAGGAAATACCACTAGGGCTGAAACGATTCATCGATTAAATCGATAAAATCGATTAAACACACTAATTCTTTGCATCGATGCTTCGTTTAATCCATGTAACTTTACAGCACAGTGTTTCGCAGGGACATTTATTACTGTCGCATAACGCGCTTACGCTGTGAACACAATGTGATTATAATGGAGCTTTTTGCATAGTGGAAGAATAGAGAGAAAATAGCGAGGGACAGAATAATAATAATAATAATAATAATAATAATAATAATAATAATCCTTATTTGTAGAGCACTTTTCAAAAACAAGTTACAAAATGCTTTAACAAGTGTAAAGAATAATACAAAAAAAAAAAAAAAAAAAGATAAGAGCATGAAAATTTTATATAAAATTAGTAAAATACAATAAAATAAAAGGGATAAAATAAAGTCAAATAAGATCGGGAAAAGCTCTCCTATAAAAGTATGTTTTAAGAAGGGACTTAAAAGAGTTCACTGACTCAGCCGCCTTGATTTCCTCGGGCAGGCTGTTCCAGAGCCTCGGGGCCCTGACAGCAAACGCTCTGTCCCCTTTAGTTTTCAGTCGAGACTCTGGAACAGACAACAGACCTCTGCCCGAGGATCTCAAGGTACGTGCTGGTGCGTATGGGACTAAAAGGTCAGAAATATAA
>NC_060166.1:27176004-27181490 GCF_021292245.1 Micropterus dolomieu | reverse complement strand
GTGTACCAGTATTTGTCTTAGTGTGTTCTTGGGTTTAAAAAACACAGGGATGTTGTGTTTGTTGAAAATCCTCCTGAGTTTCTGTGATACTCCAGACACGTATGGAATCACAATGTTGTTGCCCACACACACAGACCAATACCTACTCTTCGATTCCCACCACCCACTGGAGCACAAGCTAGGGGTCATGAGAACACTGCACCACGGAGCGAAAAACATACCAACAAGCGCCCAAGCCAGAGAGAAGGAACAGAACCACTTGAACGGGGCACTTACAGCCTGTAGATACCCTAAATGGACCTTTGTGAAAACAGCCACAAGATCCAAGAAGAACAAAACCACAGGGGATGAAGAAAAGAAGGTCAAACGCAACAACATTGTTTAAGAGAAACCACCAGAAACATCTGTAAATACATAGCACAGTGTTTCCCCTGGTTTCCCCACATTATTACCCTGTAACTGTGGCGCCGCGGTAGTGCGGCAGGGTGAAGGAGGGTGCAATTGATAGCAACTGTGTACAGCGTGTCAACTTCGACAACCCAGCAGTATTCTAACGTTAACATATCCGTCTCCGGTATTGACAGCGTTGTGTTAAGAAAATAGATAGACTAACTTCTCAGAGTTAACTTCATTGTATTAGTTTTTCTATAAACATAAGGCTCCATTTCAATGGGTTTGTGTGAGAGACAGAGAGAGAGAGGGAGCTAGCGAGCAAGCAGAGGTGCTGAGTGAAACAATGCGCTGCATGCAGCTCCACAATGAATTATGATTTTACTCATATTAAATAGTATGTAGTATGTGGCGGTCAGCATTGATATTGTGGCATGTCGTGTCGCCAGAAATAAATCATGAATGGATAAATAAATCAATAATGAATGGGAAACACTGCAGTGTGGTGCAGATTCTAGAGACTGTTTTTATGTTATCTTGGTTCTGATAGTGAGTTAGTTAAAATCGCCTTAATATCAGCATGAAAAACCAATGATCATCCTTTCAGTCGTTAATAAGCGATCCTATCACTGATCGGAACATCATATACTGCATAATACAATTCCTGAAATTTAGTTATGGCTTTTGATTTTAGTGTGCCACCCCAGGTTTTTCAGTGGCCCCATCGGGCCACCCCTAGGAAAAATTTCTGGGGGCGCCACGGATTTTCACTCCTGTCCTATCCCACTTCCACAAAAATACTCCTGTCCCTTCTCAGTCCTGGAAGAGTGACTCCCGGCCTACCCCATTTCATATTAGGACTGCATACTTATACAGATCTTTGATTCTCGCCCTGCCTGCTCCTGTTGACTTTCACATCCCAGTCCCAGAATCTCACAGGAATCCGTTGACCCACAGGATTCCCTAAAAAATGTCTAGTGTGAAAATCAATCTTTTTATTACAGTGCACATTCCTTTTGGTCAAACTTAGTCATTACACTATTGTTCATGTCAAGTCAGCACAACCTATGAAGAGTAGTTTTATTCCTGTTTAGATCATAAAAATGCCTTTGCAATTTCAGGCCTACGGCATGTTTTTAGGGGATTAAATACTGTAATATTAACCTGTGCTGCAGGAAAGGACATGTTAGCTAACAATTGAGTAGCATGATTTAATACTAGTTTAAAACATTACAGCAGATTGCACCACTCACAAACTAATCAGTATCTTAAATTGACCATGGCATAAAACTCCTGAAGCACATCTGAACCTTCAAGTTGATAAGTGAACTTTAATCTCGCCTTCTTATGAATTCTGGGACAGCCTAGAATTCTGGGACAGCCTAGAACACAGTTTACATTGCGTTCTGCTTTCCTTTAGGTCAAAATAAGGTTCACCCATCTATCATCCTCCTCTCTTCCTTCTTCCTAAAATCAGCTGTAGAGAGGCTGTTATGACCTCTTCCATCACTGCTTTGAAACAAGCCTCAGGCTTTAAAAGGTGTTGCTCCTTCACTGTCCAAATTGAGAGTGAATACTGTAGAGTGGCAGAGTTTAGCACTTTACACCATTAGTTATCCTGCTGTACACTTTCTAGCTTGAAATACAGGTACCTGTGAACCACATGATAGAAACACCGTGTAGAGAAGGTTTTGAATTTTGTATTATCTCTTGCACTGCGGAATTTGGCTGATGTTCCTTTGTTTAATGGGTTTGTTTAACAGCAGGCAGCAAACAGTGACAGATCCGACCACATCTGCTCAATAAAATCAGTCCAGTTTGTTCATTTCTTACAGTATTATCCCCCCCCCCCCCCCCCCCTCCATGCATAGAAACAGCAATACATTTCATCACATATGGTGTTCAGGTATGATGTATGTTTTTAATTTTATGTTTTTGTAATTACTTGAATTTATCTTTTTTGTTTGTGTTGCTTAAAAATAATAAAAAATAGCTGAAAAATTTCTTTAAATATTCTTGTTTTCTGACCCTAGTGAAAGATTTTACGTAGAAAACGGAATATAAAATATGGAAAATATGGAAATTACATGGAAATTACATTACAGCATTGTTATGACGCCCATTACGCAAAGATATCATGATTTATATGTTAGACAGGGTATGCATGAACAAAATGCATATTCCTTTTAAGAAATAAAAGTAATTAACAAACAGAAATTAAAAGTATTTTAACTTACATTTACATTGCTGATGTAAAACGCAATCAAAATTTATACTTATTTGGAATTTAGGTGGGATAGTATTGTTTAAAACTTACTGTCAACAACAATCCCAGATACAGACCATATGAACCTTCACTAAATGTTTTACTGCTTGAGTCTTCAAGACATTTGAAACAAAAGTAATGTAATTTTCTGTTGCAGACTTTCGAAAACATGTCAAAAATCATACTTACGATCAATTCTCATAAAATTCGTTAAAGTCATGGAGTATGAAGGTGATAAAGCAAGTGTGTTGTTTTAGATGTTGGAGAGGGCCCCAAACAGAACATCATGGTTCTAGAAAACTCACAAAAAATTGCAGTTTTAAAGAATTCATTATGTCCTTGATGTGACGAAATAATGTGATGTTTGAAGAATGACAGCGATTACAATCAAACTTATAAGTTCTGCGCCATCGAGGGGATATCGGCGTGAGGAAAAATGAGTTTTTGTGTATAAATTTGTGAGGGAGAGATAGAGAAAGAGAGGGAGAGGAGAGAGAGAGACAGAAAAAGAGATGAAGACAGCAGAGAACAAATTATTGGGATCAAGCCAGATGCTTCAGGTCTCCATAGAAACTCCCCATACTTCACACTCTTCTCTATTTTCCTTCCATTTCTTTATTTATTTTGTTGTCAGCAGTTCCCGAATAACTTAATTAAAGCCAAGGCAGGCTAGCATGCTGTGTGAGATGACAGGAGGCCTGAGATGATTTGTGATGGATTACTGCATTTTATCTTCCCTTTATTTACTCCGTTGAAACTCACTGAAGCCTGCTATAATGCCAAATGAATGTGTGATAAACAGTGTTTTTGTGTTTGCTCAGAATGATTTAACAAACAAGTCTTTGCAAATATGGATGAGACTTTTTCCCCCCCTTTACTTTATACATAATCCATGTTTTTGTTTTGAACTGGTGTCCTGCTGTCTGTGCAGATAAAAGTGGTGGCAGCAGCAGTCGGTACCTGTAAAAAGCTCCGCTGCAGAGCTCCAGTGATAAACACGACTCTTAATTGGACATCATGGGGAGAGTAAATGCACATCATCTTTACTTGAACTGATTAACGAGCAAAGTTTGTTTTTCTGTTTATTTTCTGTTTATGTAACGTCATCCCTATAATGCCACACGGTACAAGGTCACAGAGATTTCTGGATACACAAATTTGCATTACTGATAAATTCAAAGTTGGGTTTGATTTAACGCTTGAAGGGTTTTAAAACAGACACAGAATAGCGGCATACATCATAAACCTTGAAGGTTAGGTCCTCCAGGCAGAAAATATAATTTTTTTCCAACCACCTACACATCTTTCTGAAATATAAAATATAGACCTAGTTTCCGTCTGTCTGTCATGAAAAAAACTTTAACTTCGACTGATATCAAATACTGACTGAGCTGACACGCACTGTCAATCAACCTACTGTATCAAGAGCTCTGTCAGTCAGAGTTGAGAAGTTTTTATTTGCTATTTCAGGGCTAAACTATTGAACATGTCTTTTCCGTGATTGAAGCTTCAAAATGAAGTTTAGAGTACATGCACTCTAGTCGCCTCTTATTCAGTGATTGTTGCCCCAAGTCAGAATAATACTCAACGAGTTAAGAGTTACTCTTCTTTAATGGCTGCTGAGCTCTGTGGCAGTCGAGGTGAAACTCTCTGCAGGCTTCAAGTTCAATAATCTGAACCTATGAGGGGCAGTGGGGATGGTTAACCGAGGTGGACGTTTGTTGCAAAACATTGTTTTTTTCTCTGGTAATGTAGTATACAGAGCTGCCACTACCTCTGAATTGCACTTAAGACAGTGTAACTGGGCTTTGGCTTTGTGGTTTCTCTTCCTACTAATGGACTGTCCTCAGCCAGGGGTGCCATCCATCACATGCACTACCTGAAGTCTGGAGCCTCTATAAAGATTAGGACTGTTAAGAGAAGATGGATGGCCCTTGTCTCTGCCAAGCATCATCCCCAAATACCTAAATTAAATCTAGAAATCCTCATAGGGAGTTTAGATTAGCCTAGTAATAGCTGATATGAGGCAAGGCTAGCCTCGCCCCCGCTATCATTACAGTGTCATATCTTGAAATATTTATGAGAATTGCGAACATTTCCTTAAAGAGCCATTTTAACGTTAGTTGAAGAGGACTTAAGAGGTGGGAGAAAATTTCACCTTGGTTTAATTCCCAGTGGGATCTTTGTGGTGTAAGACATATTCTCAATAGGCAGAGGAAAGCGGAGAGAGTGGACAAGATGACTGGCTCATTCCTCACTCCCTCCTTCCCCTCCCTCCTGTCTTTCTTTTTTTGCCTCTGGGAATTAGTCAAAGAGAGAAACAATCGTTAAAGAAGTCCATATTAGATTGACCTTTGTTTCTCAGCTTACACCTCTTTTGGTCTTTTAAAAGGTTTGTTGGTCCTGTGGCCTTTTAAAGCCAGTGGTTATGGATTTGTTTCCTCTCATTGAGATGGTTGACTGAGGTGGCATGTTTTAATTCGCCGTTGGAAGCACTTTAAAAAACAAGCACACCCGGTTTATTAGACACAAAGCTTCCTCCGCTTTGTAGCAGTATTTTAGAGAGGAGGCGAGTACATGATTGTGGTGTCACCTGTTGACATTGGTATGATTTTTTACTGTGAATGAAAGCATGAATGAATAAGACTACTTTCTGGATACATGAGGTGCTTTACATTGGAGCTGTTATTAAGTCTTTTGAGGCAGGCAAATCAGCTCATGCATACAGACATAGATAATAGTGAGCATAAGTATTCTTACACAAACATATTAGTATGCTCTTAAACTGAGTTATGTAATGGTTGAGATGAGAAGTATATTTTTCCCCTTC
>NC_060166.1:27141220-27175904 GCF_021292245.1 Micropterus dolomieu | reverse complement strand
AGAGAAAGAGAGGGAGAGAGAGAGACAGAAAAAGAGATGAAGACAGCAGAGAACAAATTATTGGGATCAAGCCAGATGCTTCAGGTCTCCATAGAAACTCCCCATACTTCACACTCTTCTCTATTTTCCTTCCATTTCTTTATTTATTTTGTTGTCAGCAGTTCCCGAATAACTTAATTAAAGCCAAGGCAGGCTAGCATGCTGTGTGAGATGACAGGAGGCCTGAGATGATTTGTGATGGATTACTGCATTTTATCTTCCCTTTATTTACTCCGTTGAAACTCACTGAAGCCTGCTATAATGCCAAATGAATGTGTGATAAACAGTGTTTTTGTGTTTGCTCAGAATGATTTAACAAACAAGTCTTTGCAAATATGGATGAGACTTTTTCCCCCCCTTTACTTTATACATAATCCATGTTTTTGTTTTGAACTGGTGTCCTGCTGTCTGTGCAGATAAAAGTGGTGGCAGCAGCAGTCGGTACCTGTAAAAAGCTCCGCTGCAGAGCTCCAGTGATAAACACGACTCTTAATTGGACATCATGGGGAGAGTAAATGCACATCATCTTTACTTGAACTGATTAACGAGCAAAGTTTGTTTTTCTGTTTATTTTCTGTTTATGTAACGTCATCCCTATAATGCCACACGGTACAAGGTCACAGAGATTTCTGGATACACAAATTTGCATTACTGATAAATTCAAAGTTGGGTTTGATTTAACGCTTGAAGGGTTTTAAAACAGACACAGAATAGCGGCATACATCATAAACCTTGAAGGTTAGGTCCTCCAGGCAGAAAATATAATTTTTTTCCAACCACCTACACATCTTTCTGAAATATAAAATATAGACCTAGTTTCCGTCTGTCTGTCATGAAAAAAACTTTAACTTCGACTGATATCAAATACTGACTGAGCTGACACGCACTGTCAATCAACCTACTGTATCAAGAGCTCTGTCAGTCAGAGTTGAGAAGTTTTTATTTGCTATTTCAGGGCTAAACTATTGAACATGTCTTTTCCGTGATTGAAGCTTCAAAATGAAGTTTAGAGTACATGCACTCTAGTCGCCTCTTATTCAGTGATTGTTGCCCCAAGTCAGAATAATACTCAACGAGTTAAGAGTTACTCTTCTTTAATGGCTGCTGAGCTCTGTGGCAGTCGAGGTGAAACTCTCTGCAGGCTTCAAGTTCAATAATCTGAACCTATGAGGGGCAGTGGGGATGGTTAACCGAGGTGGACGTTTGTTGCAAAACATTGTTTTTTTCTCTGGTAATGTAGTATACAGAGCTGCCACTACCTCTGAATTGCACTTAAGACAGTGTAACTGGGCTTTGGCTTTGTGGTTTCTCTTCCTACTAATGGACTGTCCTCAGCCAGGGGTGCCATCCATCACATGCACTACCTGAAGTCTGGAGCCTCTATAAAGATTAGGACTGTTAAGAGAAGATGGATGGCCCTTGTCTCTGCCAAGCATCATCCCCAAATACCTAAATTAAATCTAGAAATCCTCATAGGGAGTTTAGATTAGCCTAGTAATAGCTGATATGAGGCAAGGCTAGCCTCGCCCCCGCTATCATTACAGTGTCATATCTTGAAATATTTATGAGAATTGCGAACATTTCCTTAAAGAGCCATTTTAACGTTAGTTGAAGAGGACTTAAGAGGTGGGAGAAAATTTCACCTTGGTTTAATTCCCAGTGGGATCTTTGTGGTGTAAGACATATTCTCAATAGGCAGAGGAAAGCGGAGAGAGTGGACAAGATGACTGGCTCATTCCTCACTCCCTCCTTCCCCTCCCTCCTGTCTTTCTTTTTTTGCCTCTGGGAATTAGTCAAAGAGAGAAACAATCGTTAAAGAAGTCCATATTAGATTGACCTTTGTTTCTCAGCTTACACCTCTTTTGGTCTTTTAAAAGGTTTGTTGGTCCTGTGGCCTTTTAAAGCCAGTGGTTATGGATTTGTTTCCTCTCATTGAGATGGTTGACTGAGGTGGCATGTTTTAATTCGCCGTTGGAAGCACTTTAAAAAACAAGCACACCCGGTTTATTAGACACAAAGCTTCCTCCGCTTTGTAGCAGTATTTTAGAGAGGAGGCGAGTACATGATTGTGGTGTCACCTGTTGACATTGGTATGATTTTTTACTGTGAATGAAAGCATGAATGAATAAGACTACTTTCTGGATACATGAGGTGCTTTACATTGGAGCTGTTATTAAGTCTTTTGAGGCAGGCAAATCAGCTCATGCATACAGACATAGATAATAGTGAGCATAAGTATTCTTACACAAACATATTAGTATGCTCTTAAACTGAGTTATGTAATGGTTGAGATGAGAAGTATATTTTTCCCCTTCTTTTTCCAATTAATAGGCTATTGGCACTTCTTTAAGGTAACATATTTGACCTTGATTGACAGGTAGAATCTTATAATTTTTAATGCAGAGGCCTCGTGTTTAAATCAATAATCAAGATGTGCAGCTTTCCAAGGTCTTCCAGGTTCCTTGAAAGTAGCTTAACGGTGATAGCAATAAACTGCAAAATGGAAGTAACTGGAAATGGCTGCAACTAATGATTATTTGCTTCATCAGTTAATCTGACAATTATTTTCTCAATGAACCGATTAGTGACACACACACACACACACACACACACACACACACACACATCTGATTGACATAATGTATTCCCTAGCCCCTTACCCTAACCTTTACCATCACAACTACACAGCTAACCTGTGACAAGGATCTGCTTGCCATCCGCCATTCCAGACTCCGGTCTTTTGGGACAGATCTTGCTCTGTTGTTGCCCCCACACTCTGGAAAAAACTCCCACTTGAGAGCCGCACCACAACTTCTTTGAGGATGTTCAAAAAGCATATCAAACCACACCTCTTCATTGATGCCTTTAGGCCCTAAACACAACCCCCCAACCCCCCCTCTTTGTTGCTGCCTTGGGTACCTTGAAAGGAGATATATAAAAATAAGTAACTTGAACCCTAATACCAAGTCTTAACCCTCAAACCCTCAGTCTCTACCCATGGGGACCTAAATTTTAGTCACCTGGTGTCCAAGTCCCCCTGGGCTAGTGTGCAAGTCCCCACTGGGATATAAACACACACACACACACACACACACACACACACACACACACACGCTAACAAACAGTATAGAGTTAGTTAGAGCAGAATGCTGGACATATCAAGACAGCAGGTAAACATGGAGGACATTTTGAATTTCAATTAAGAACAAAGAACAGCAAATTGAAGAGGGAGAAATATATAAAACAAGATAGAATATAATGATAAAATATCACCTAAAGCCTCAAACACAGTCCAGCAGTTGAGGAAATGAGCAGTCAACACTTATATAGTGCGACTTAATTTCAGCACAGTCACAGTGCTGAACTGTGCTGAGTGAGACCAGTGTAATGAACTGCCACCAATCTCTCTTCCACAGTTTCTACTCTAACAGTCAAATCTAGCATCAAGAATCTCAAGCTGCTGCTGCTGCTGCTGCTGCTGCAGTCGGTGGTAAGTCTCTCCTCCCCTTATGTCAATGCATCATGAAAGGTTTTTGTATTTCCCCCCCGCTAGCATTCTAAAGACCCATGTGTATCATGTCTGAGTGCTGCAAGGATGGGAAAGAGCAGCCTTTTCTCATTTCCTCTGACTGTTTTGGAAGTGAATCACATTAGCACAGTGACAGGAAGTATGCCTAGACCATAAAACATCCCGCTTTGCCTCTGTCCAAATGAGAGATGTGTCTGCTCAACACTGCAGGTGCTTGCAGGAGCTGAATGATGCAACGAGAATATTAAAAAATTACTCTCTCTGGCATTTCTCTTTAGGCCACCCTCACTGCTGCATCTCATTCTCGGGTGGCTCACATTTACCCGCTTATCAGATTTAAAGCCATCATCGCTGTACCGGGCACTGGCTGTTTTATGGTGGTTGGACTATCAGGCTGTTGTGCATCAACTGTTTGGGATAGGAGACACCGTTGAGCACGGCTGGCAGACCTGGGCAGTGCCAGTTGTGGGTAACAGGCCAAGATGTGTCAGGGGAGCAGACTGTTATTATCTGCGATGAAAATCCATGCTATCCTGACGGCTACAATTAGTGTCAGCTGGGGTATTGAGTCTTTAAAAAGGACTCCTGGCCTTTTGGCTTCCAGCCTGTCTGGCTATAGATGTCTCTAATGAGTCATTAGCCGCATGGCCTCTCCTCTCATGAGTCCACCCCATAATGGCACACCTTTCATCTATTTTACAGAGAGGATGTCGTTGGTCATTAGTACAGCTCTGAAGTCCTATTACCTTTACGTCAATGATGAATGAATAGAATGCGACTGCCAAGAACAATATCTCTTCGTATCCTGTGGTCAGCCATGACTCTTTTTTAATTCAATTTCTCCTCCACTATTAAGTGAAATTGATAATTGATGCGGTCTAACTTCATTGTCAGAAGATGTTGAATTTTTTAACTAGAACCACAGGGCAGCTTGTCATTGCTGTGCATTTTGCTGTCATTTGCTGTCACAGATGATGACTTGACACTGATGTGATCCATGGGGAGCTGCAGCTCTTGGGATGAAACCTTCTAAAATAATGAAGCTGCTCTAGCGGTTTAAAATGCTCCACATTGCCCAAACCCAGTGCCATCTTGCCCGTGCCACTCAGTATTGCCTCCATGCCTTTGTATATTATGCAGCTTTGGATTGTTATTTTCTCTTCATGTCTTTGTTTTTGACACAGGAGCAAATTGTAAGTGTGTGCTGCGGATTGGCAACCCTAGGCGAGCTCAAAGTCTTCAGTTCAAAACTGAGGGCACTATCGACAGGGTTCAGAGGCTTGTTTTGCATAACACTGCCTGAGGAAAAATCCAAACAAGCGCTTTTTTTTAAAACTTCAATTGAATGCAGCTCCTCAGCAGAGTGTCAGTTTATCCAGACACCAGATCTGCACACGCACAACATATTGTATTAATTAAATAATGTAAATGTATTTTTAAATACAACATAAGCATAACGCAGAAACCTAGAGTGGTGAAGTAATTGCTTTAGGATTTGGATTCATTATTTAATCAGTTATTGTATTGTTAATTGATGGTCAAATGGACAAACCTGACTTTTCCATACATTAACTGGAGATAAAACTATTTGCACACACCTGACACCACAGCTATTTTGACATGGATCTGTCAATGTCAGTGCAGTCAGCAAGTAGTTATACACAACTGCATTAATTTGCTAAGAACAAGTTGGTTTGCTTTATTCTTTATTCTATTTTTGAGACGAATGAAAACTAGAAAAATTATGAAGACTTTGACTATATTAAAACTATTTTAACAAATGTCCTAAAATTAAATTTACTATTAGGTTGGTGATATGGATAAAATAGTCTAATACCCCATGTATCATTTTACATAGATTTTGAATAAGATGGAAAAGTTCATTGTAAGCACCTGAACCAGATTGAGAGATAAAAGGCTCAGGAAACCTTTGCAGTTGTTTTGAGTTAATTAGCTGATTAGAGCTCTTCTCAGGTCAAGATTATAAATTAAAATTCTTTATTTTAAAATTCTAATGCATTGTAAGATACTGGAGTTTTGTAAGCAGCAATCATTATGATTAAAACAAAAACGAATTAAATTTTGACTTAAATTATTATTATTAATTTTCCACGATATACATTTTTTTTAGATACTATATTATGTATTGATAAACGAACTACATTAAAATGTCTTTATATGGAAGTTAATATCACTGAAAAGTTATGCATACTAAACATAAAAATACTCAGTGAGTCAAAATTGTCTGACTGTGCTTCTCATCATTTTGAATCACAAAGGCATGAATGTGACTCATCTACCATGAGGATTTTTATGTTCATCGTGATGTTTTTTTGTTTTGGTTTTTCTACCAGAAATTGGCTTCCACTGTTTTTGGGTGGACCAATAAAAACATTCAAACAAAGATTGTTCATCGCATTGATGCAAATAATCCATTTTTTATCCATATTTTAAAAACATCCAATACTACCATAAAGCAGTTCTGCTCATTGACACAACACAACCAGATATACAGTATTACAGTAAAAGACAACTTGGTATAAACAGTATGGCAGAATCTCTTATGGTAGACACATGTATACTGTCTGGTGGTATTATTATATCACCAACCTTATTAACGATCATCAGTATATTATCATCAGTATACCATATTTGTAGTATGCTGCAGATAACCACTCTCTATCTGCACTTGTATAACTTTGATAAAGTTGTGACCTTGGTCGGTAGCTCAGCTTACTGTTGCAGATTCATGGTTCAGAGCTTGTTGTAAAGCTGAAAACAATCTTTGCACTTAACACCACTCAAGGCTGGAAAATTAGAATCTGTCCTTCTTTTTGATTATTTCATCAAGGCCACAGAAGAACAGCGACAGAGCTGCTCTGTGAAGTGTTGACAACGGTAAAACTAGGGTGGAAGACGCTGGAAAGAACACTGAAGTAAAGAGATTACTTACTGCTAAATGTACAGAAAGGCTTTCTAGCAGAAATCATTGGATAGATATCTCATTATTTCTGGAATAAATATTATAACCCCTTGACGCAGATTGTTGCGAATTCGCATCATACCTCTTCCTTGCAGACTGCAAGCCAAGATAGCACATGGATTCCCCCAATGCCTGTTGGTGCAAATTCGATACATACCTAGGAACCTTTTGCAGGCCTTGGTTTCTCGTTTATGCCTGTTGTCGCTAATTTGCATCATACCTACACATACCTAAATTTATATCTTTTCTATGTTCTATAGACAAATTAACAATCTTCACTTAATTTAACATCAGTTTGAAAGAATGAAAACACAAAATTATTATTTTTAATTTATTTATTGTAAAAACAATTCAGGCGTTAAGGGGATAATGTCAAAAGGTGGCCTTGTCTGGAGATCATCTGTGTCTTTTCAGAGCCCACAGAAAGCCAATGCCTAATTCTAATTCTACTGAATGGGCAGTTGCTGGTTCCCACTAAGGGAGACCAACTCAGGTGGACAACCTTGAACTCCTCCTAACCATTGACCCACCAAGGACCAGTCTGTCTGCGTGAGTAGATCTTTGTCCTGCTCTTCCAATTAAAAAAAACAAAAACAACAGCATCTCTGAAGCACCTGGGGTCCACTGTCCAATAGAACGAAGGATGGAATCCTTTTCAAAGATGAACCCATATCAGCCAACTGGGTACCAGGTTAACTTGACCCTACTTTTGCTCATGCTTCATAGATAACAACAATGCTCACATTTCCTCCAGAGAGTTTGTAACCTACTGTATATCTTTCTATTGTTACTGTGTGTTGATGAACATTTTCTTCACCTTTTAATTCTGTATTTTTTCACTCTGGAAACCACTTTGACTTTTTGATGCTCCTATTGTTTTAATGCTAAAACTGTCAATTTGCTACTTTAAATTATATAAAATAGAAAAAAGCCAATGTATAATAAGACTTAGGTTTCATCATATAAAATGTTAATATAAATAACATGCCCACATTATTGTATATATAATAATATATAAGTGTATATATATATTGCTTGCTTAATTCGGGGGGTTAGTAGAATGTTTATTGCTGCAGATGGTCAAATCCTGTTTTACATTCATTATTGTTTCTTAAGCATACAAACCACTTGTACTTTCTTAGTTTATTTTTTTCCCTACTACAGTATGTCAACAGCAGGTACTTCACTGATCAAGACCCCATTCAGTGAAGTCCTCCACATACGGCATGCATCTGCATTTATTGTGTCTCAGTAGTTGTGCAGCATCCTTCCTCCTACTGTTCATTAGCTTGTTTGTGTGCCTGCTTGGCTTGGTGCACTGGCTGTTAGGTTGCTGGACTTAAATGGGTACAAATAAGCAGAGAAATGGATAAGAGAGTGTGAAGAATGAAGCTGTGTGATGTAACATCCGGCATTGGAGGACACCCTTGTCTTTTGATCGAGCTGACTGAAAAACACTTCACACATGGCTATGGACTGAATGCAGGGCTCAATCCCTCCAAGGCTAAAGCATTAAATCTCCATGACCTGCCTTTTTCATTTTCATCCTTCTCCTTGTACATTAGTTCCTGCTCTGTGAATATTCAGATAAATAAGATAGCAGATCCACAGTCTTTACCATCATATTTTTTCTTCTTTTTGTTACGTTTTTTTACACTGTTCTTTATAAACTCCAATTGTTCTCTGAGAAACACACATGTGCATCGACCTCCGCCTGTATTTAGACACTTTGGAAAATGCTGAGCACCAGAATATATGGGATAATCTCCCCTCTCTCCATTTCAATTGAAGCAAGAGAGGGTTAAAACTCTGTGGCAGTACACTGTGCAGAGGAGAGATTGGCTAATCTGTGAAAGCGAGTCCGCAGCTCACAAGAATATTATGCTCACTGATTTAATGTCCTCTCTGTCTTTTTCTCCTAGGTAAGCACTTTCTCGCTGCTGTGTTGGGGATGGGGGTTGGGTCACTTGTCGTGGTGGCTGCCTACGAGGGCTGGGATGACTGATTGAGGTGATGTACTGCAGTGTGTCCATTCACAACAGAATAGCTGGTAGCACTGATTCCTCAACACATTGACAAGCGAGGACTCGGAGCCCGGGAAATGTAAAGCTCTGAGCTACACTGCTCACACCCAGCAGTTTATCCAGTTAGGTTTCTTAAAAGGGAAATTCCAGTTTCATACCTACCTGGGTTTGATTTTCTCTGTCCTGGCAATTATTCATACTGTTAATACTAATTCACCAAGGTAATTGTTGAGATGAGCCATCAGCTAATCAGACAGGTTTTAAACAAAACCTGAAAGAGAAAATGTATTAATTATAGTATATTAAGTAAAATTATTACCTTAATTATTTGCTGCAGACAGTTTTCTTGTGCATTGCAACCTATGTTTTGGGTGTGCTCACCTGAACCACCAATGTGTCCCTGAGACACTTAACTCCTAGTTGTTCCAGGCAGGGAACCTCTGACATAAATAGCTATTGTAGGTTTCTCTGGAAAAAGTTTCAGCGAAATGAGGAAATGTATAATCAATGTTATCATAATAACAATTGGTTATTTGACTAGATATAACGACAAACCCACAGCGAATTATTATCCGACTGCAGCTACACTAAACTCTACAAAGCGTGAATAGAGCATATTTTAGCTCATTGATTTGGTTTTTCAGCCCTCAGTTTTACTGTTGCTTTACTGTTTTCATTCACCTTCATCAGCGTTGTTTTCATCTGCAACTGGCAGATGTTTTCAGTCTAGTCTATCTAGTATTTTTGTTGAAAATACCCATCCCCACTGTCAATTAAAGTTAGCAACTAGCTGGTGAGCGTAGTGAAGCATTTTAAGATAAGATAAGCTAAAAAGCCAGATATTTACCTCAGGAGTTGGTGGGGACCAAAAGCAGCGCTAAAAGGAGAGTGAATATTGGACTTATTTATCAGGTGGACACAAACACAATTCCCAATGAATGCTAAAGTTGCACTGAATCTGCAGGATGTATAAATATGCAAGTGTTTACTAAAACATTCGCCATGTCAACTTTGATAATATGTCAGTGTTGCGTTTATAGATTTAAGGTTCACAGACCGACTTCCTGGTTAAACTTACTTATCGTAGTTGAGTATACACACATTTTTTAGTGTGATGAGGGATCAGCATTTTGGTTTCACCTCATCAGTTTTACCTCCAAATAAGTGGTTTAGATAAGCTGGATAAACTGTTCGCTTGTTTACAACCTGTCTGATCGTCTGACTGCTCGTTTCTTGCCCCTCTTGGCGTTTGCTGTAGCGACGTCACCATGTTCCCAGACCTCTTTTGTTAGCTGAGTGCAATGGTGTCATAATTGGCATGGTAATAATGGGAAGAACTAGGAAAATGAGAAACAAGTTGTTCTAAAGTGTGAGAGATTTTGTTTAAACTTAGTCAAATATCAATCAACACTTGAAATGTAATGCTCTGTTGGCTTTTAAAACAATGTTTAAATAAAAATTGCTGCTCAAAGAAGGGATTTGGGCTTAAACAGCAGTTGATATTCCAGTAACCCTGCAGAATTGACACTGAGATGGAACTACTTCCACATCAGTGCAGCAGTCAGGTTGTGGTGTGGTCTGCTGAGCCTCCATTATGCATGAGGGCTGACCACCCTTCACCAGCTGTCACAGAGCTGACCACTGAATCCCATCTGGACCCTGGGGGACGTCACCGTGGTCCATCAGGGAGGCTGTAAGATGAGCCCACTGACACGGTAACTCACACCCCGGATCCCACTTACTGCAGCCCTGTCTCTCCCCTCGGTCAATAGCCTCCCCTTCCCACTCCCTCTGAGGCTGGGTATCTCTTGTTCTTGGGTTCAAAGGTTGGGCTGCTGCTCTGATGTAGTAGCTCGAAAGCCATTTTTATCTTTGCAAGCTCTGGTTGTTTCTCGCTTCAGTTGATGGCTTCAGGTTGAAGCGTTTAACATTTTGTTATGGAAACAATAGATTTAAGAAAAGCTTTGCATCATGTTGATTCAAAACATCTAAAACATTTAAACAAATCAATATAATAAAATGTGTCAAACAGAACATCTAAATGCAGAACATCTTAATAAGAATAAAAATGTGAATAAAATGACAAAATAGTTAAATTTTTTGTTAGGGTTAGGGTGAGGGTTTCTTTAAAGAATTTACAGAAGCTGCGTGTTTGCTGCCTTTCTATGTTACTTTGTTGCTGTAGTGTTTGATGACCTAAGGTAGGGTGTGATTACCATTCACAACTAGTAAAATCCTCTCTGGACAGGAAACCAATTCAAACATGCTAACGCAGGGATGATGAGTGCTGTCTGGCATTTTGTGTCCAACAAGCTGAAGCCTTCTCACAGTTTTGGGGTAAAAACAAAAACATTTATTTGCATCTGACAGAACAAGATATGCTCTTACGCTCTTACTGACATATTCAATGTGCTTACTAAAGGTTGGGTTATGCTTAATCAGAACAAGTTCATAGACGTGTTGTCGAACCATGTAGGAAGTCTAAAGTGTTTATAGTTGTTCCAAATGGCTACATGTGATATCATTTAAACACAGGAATAACATCACACATTAGCGGACAGTCGCTCCAGGGAGGCATCAGATGTTGGGAAGTGTGAAGTGAGGGGTTGTCCAAAACTGTACTTTTTTTGTTAGTCTGTTCAATTATTAAAATTTTTAATTAGGGCTAGAGATATGACCAGTTATATGTCGTCTGCATAATATACACTGTGTTGAGTTGTTGAGTAATGAATAAGAGTGGACCAAGCGTTGAACCCTGTGGAACACCATATGGAATATAAGCATGTTCATCAAAACTTACAAAGTCTTCCCATTAGGAGATATGGTGTGGAACCAGTTGAGAGCATTTTAACAAAATCAAAATCTCTGTAGCTATCAGCACAGTGTGATTAATTGCATCAAATATGGCACCAGTATGGGGGCATTAGCACTTTGTCTGAAGACTTACTAATGCTAAAGGGTGCATTTGAAACAGATCTGCAGTTATTCAAGATGAGTCTAATGGGTTTTTCTTAAGGAAAGTTCTAACTGGACATCAGGTTATAATAATAATAAATAATAAGAAACTTTATGTATATAGCACTTTTCAAAGCAACAAAGTTACAAAGTTCTTTTCATGGTTGAACCATGAACAAAAACATTTGGACTGATGAAATAAGGTGCGTTTTAAGAAGTGATTTAGAAGATGTCACTTATAGGATACGCTGATAGTATACAAGGTTGGTTCAGGGCCGGTTATCTCCTGCCCTGTCTGTATTGATGATGTCATGGCTCTGATAATCACCGTCTGTGTTTGCAGTTTGCAGTTTACAGTATTGTCTATTCAGCATGTCTAAAAGTGGCCCTTTGGAGCAGATGGTGCTGGAGGCAGGAGACCAACCCTTCTCTCACCTCAATCTGGATAGCAGGGCTCATCACTCCCAGCCTGGATTGAGATGGAAAAGATTTTTTGCTTAAGGCACAACAAGAGGCAGAAATTTTGTGAGAAAAGCAACGGTGAAACCATAGTTTATTTGTGGATATGTAAAACTGAAAAGATTTTCTCATCACATACTGTAACTGTTAGCTGTGGGTTCAGGATGTTTGTTATTTGAGAAGTGGTAAAGTGCTTCCCCCCTTAATCTTTTTCCAGGGTGCCATATGTGAGCCACCCATCTAATGTCCACAGGAAATCTATAGATTAGTGTTAATAAGTGCATGCCATACTGCAAATGCACATTACACACAGCCTGTCATCATTGAAATGTCTTAGGAATAATCCTTATCAGACAGCCTTTGTGTTCTAACATCTGATTAAGGAAAATTGAAGGGACTCCTTTATCTGTGCTGCACTGCAGCTGTGCAGCTAATTAGAAATGTGACCACTTCCTCCCCCAAAAATGTCTCAATTACATTTTGAACATTTAGCAACATAGAAGTCTTGTTGAGAATGCATGCATGTATGTGCATGTGTGCGCATGTGTGTGTGTGTGTGTGTGTTTGTGTGCCATATGTGTACAGTTTTTTTAGTTACTAGATAGTAAAAATAGTATACAATTATGCTAAAACCTATATATTTGCTATAATGATCATATAGAGAGGTGTAGGAGGGTTGTAGTACGTTTCTGATTTAGTAGTACTTTACTTGAACATCTACATTTGATAAAACTTCACTGCATTTCAGAGTCATTGTACTTCATGCAATGCTCCACTTTTATTTGAAGGCTGTAAACCAGTAACCTTTGTAAGATTTTACATGTGAAAAATTTGATGAGCTCATAAAATTTGATGCATTGTTGGAATTTAAACCAGCCAGCAGTATATAATTAGTGAGACCGTCTGTAAGTGGTCTGAGCTTTACTCACCCCTGTGTTGGATGCAGAGTAAGTGCAAAGTGCTCGTCTCAATGCAGATACATGTCATCAAATTCTGTATATGATTTAAAAACAAGATTTAAAAACAAGAACCAGCAAATGAATCCTTAAGGAAAGTCAAGACACATTTATTTTAGAAATTAGACCAATATGCTTTTAAACTTTTTTTCGTATTTCAGCTTCTTGGTCACTGTTTTATAATAAAACAGGGTTAATTATTATAGTTTTTTGTTTAATTAACTGTAGTAAGATATTCAATGTGAAAGTCCTAAACCTAAAATTTTATAAGGGTGTATTAGGGCCACTGTAGATGCAGATAATATTTCATCAGACTTTCTGAGATTAAAGTCCTACATTTCCAAGAAAAAAAGTCAGAATTTTTATTTTTTTTTACAGTCATTAATAATACAAGACCAGAGTCAGTGCAGACATAAGAGAAGAGGTGGAGCTTTCAGACAGTTGAGCAGATATGAGGGACTGCAACAAAGCAGACCACTTGAAAGCATGTGTCACATTTTAATCATTTATAAATTACTGCAGTTCTTCCACAATTTTTATGCTTTTAGTCTTTGAACAGAAAAAGTATCTCAGAATACTGCTTGGTGAAAGTAACTTATATGTGACGGGTGTTATTATTAACATCTGCATACCCTGCTTTTAATAGAGTACAGAGCCTTTAATAATACAAGCATGTATGAAAAATAGTATTGTCCGTATTTATTTTTCATAAAGCTGCCACTTTAATCTCAGAAAATAGCCAAGTTTTTTTCTCATAAATGTTTAACCATTTTTTGTACAGACAAAATCTGACAAGCCTGCCTATGTGGTTATAGTAGAGGTTGGTGAATGGTGCAACGTTTGTGTTGCTCAAACTTCAATTAACACACTACACTACTCACAGAGTGAGAGCTGTAGGTTCCCATCAAGTGAGAGAATATGTTTCGTGTCTGCCAGCTATTGAATTAGAATCTCATTCATAATTTTGTTTCTAACATTAAAGGTCACATTAGCATATGTGTTGATAAGCAGTTGGTATGCTGGGCCTATAGCCCTTGCGCCCTATTGCTGTTGCTGGGTAACTCAGAGTTGGGTTGGTTGCTATGCTATCAGGAAAAATGTATATCCTATTGAAATGGTTTAATAGCATGATATACTGTCAGCAAATTAATGGTAATTTAGTTCCGTAGGTTAGAGTTTAGTTAAAGTCTGAAAATGTGTCAATTCTTGTTAAGAACTGAAGCCAAATCATGCATTTATTCAATGCAGAGAGCCAGCCTCTGGTTGGTTTTTCAGATGTACAGGTATTTTTTAAATAAATCATGAACTTAAATACCTTTTGCAAACTTTCCCTGGTCCATGCCAGTATTTTAGAAAGTCTTTTTTTAGAAGAATGCATCAGTCTCTTACCACCCAGTCAGTGGTGAGTTAATGCTTTGGGGTGAAACATCCATCCATCCATTCATCCATTTTCCATACCACTCATCCTGGGTTGCAGGGGGCCGGAGCATATCCCAGCATACATTAGGTAAGAGGCAGTGTACTCTCTTGACACGTCACCAGTCCATCACAGAGCTAAAATATATAAACAGACAACAATTTATTTTTTATTTATTCCATTTATTTGTACCAAGGACCATGGACAATACTGAACATAAATGCTATCACTGGATGTATTGTGTCAGAGATCATTTTTACCTGCAGTCACTTGGGAAATGTACACAAGGGCTGCCCCCTAAAGCTCAAAACTCGGCTTGCCTTTTTGTCTGTCGAATCACTGCCTTTTTGTCTATTTGCTGCGTCATTGTACACAGAGCAATGCAAGATAACAGCATGGCAGGCTAAACAGGGTATTACTTAATTATATTCAGATAAACACTTTTTATCTTACAATAAAAAGGCTGTTATAGTAATTTAGTATGGGGCGGCCGCTCTGCAGGAGAGCTGGACTGTACTGTAACTGGGCCGACGAGTGAATAAAAGATGTCTCAATTTTTGGTAAGGAGTAATGAAGAAAATAATATCAGTAGTACTACTGAGTCTGGAAAAGTCAGCCCTACACAATGAGAGAACAGCAGGACAGTATATCACCCACGGGCCGTTTAAAGTCTCCAGTCCACATAAACTGCATGTCATTTGATTGGAAACCTTTCTGTGAGACGACAGTAAGTGCCGGGCACAAATAAATAATAACCAATACATTAACTAACACAACCGTACTGTGGATTGACAGCTTTAAATGTTCCTGCATGTCCTTCTTGCTTCTTCAGGTTTTTCACTTTGCCAGTTAGCATTTTATTTGAGCAACTGTGTTGTGCAGATCTCGTTTTACTGCAATAATGTCTTCATGTCTTTTATTGAATGTGGGTTTTTGCACTCAAGAATTATGTGCCTGCAGTGTATGAATGCGTGTTTGTGTGCATGTAAGCTCTCTCACTATTTTGTGTCAGTGCACAAAGTATCTGTGTTTTTTTCATAAATCCATTTTCGTTGGTTGTCAGCACTAACGCTACTGTCAGCAGCAGTTGATGGAGCTCCACTCTGCTGGACGACTCTCTGATCTATCAGCTGTGACGTAATGCTCTCCTCAATCACCAGCCCTGGGAACAGTAAATCAGAGGGTTGCTGCTCTGCATGGTGCTAATGTTGGTTCCCTGCTCCCTGCTCAACCACTGAGCTCATCTAGAGTCCAAACAGCAAGAGAACACCGGGATGATTGCTGGAGATCTTAATCACTACTAACGACCTCACTTATCAAGATCATATTAAAAGTATTTACAGTCGGAAAACAACATCAGCAAGATAAGCACATTACATACACAACCACTAAAGATTTTTTTACACCACTTGTTACTGTTGTCGTAGAGGGCTGCAAGTAATGATTATTTTCATTTTAGATTAATCTGTCAGTTATTTTCTCATTTAATCGATTGGTTGTTTGGACAGAAATGTCAGAAAATTGTGAAAAATTACGATCAATGTTTCCCAAAGTCCAAGAGACATCGGGTTCTGTCCACAACATAAAAAATATTCAGTTTACTGTCATAGAGGAGTAAAGAAACCAGGAAATATTCACATTCAAGAGACATTTAAGATATGGAATCAGAAACTTTTATTTTCTTAAAAAATTACTCAAACTGATGAATTGATTATCAAAATAGTTTTAGATTCATTAAATAGTTAGTCACTAATCGAATTACATCCTTTGTCTATGCCTTCCAAAAACATTACAAATCACCAGTTTTCTGATTTGGCACAAAAAAAGTCTTAGGAAAACACTATGATTTTGGTTAAAGTTACTTCTTTTTTAATGCTAATTACTTCTGTCATTGTAATTATAAACAATAATCACTTGGTCTATAAGTTTGGAGAACGATCATGGTTGTGGTTAAAAAGAAGCCACATTAACTGCCGGTATGCAATGGAAAGCAAACAGCAGTCTCTAATTTCAAAGTCCGACTTGTAGTTGCCCTATCCAGCCTCCGTGACAGACTCCCTCTGCACTACCTCCTCCTTTGCATCCCGACTGACAAGAGCCACTTTGTCACGTGAACTGTAAGCTTTTTTTTTTGCTTTGTCCATTTGACTAATGCTATTGTTTTTCTTGGGAGGACAGTCTTTGTTGAACTGTGGAAGCATCAGTGAGACATAATGGAGGGTGTGACTTATTGCAGATGGCAGTATGTTGGATAAATCCTAAAGAAGTGTGGCAGCAAAGTTAATGATTAAATCACGGATGATGAGGCAAAACATGGAGAACCGGTAATTGACAAATTTGTGTACTGATGGAAAGGCTGACCCTTTTGTCTTCACCAGAAATAGGCAGAGTTTGATAAACAAGGGAAAACCTAAGGCATGATTTGTACACATTTGTTTGCCCATTGGTTCATTTCAAATGATACACTAGCATAGTATACATACCAATTTGGAGAATCAATCAGTTTCAATGATATCTATTGTCCGATCAGGAGGGGACAGACAGGTAACCCCACAGAGATGTGCGACATAGATTTGAAGTGAGTCTCCTGGAGGACTACAAACCAGATCAAACATAAATGAATGGGCAGTTGTGAGGATTATTGTCAGGGTCAGGTTTACAAATTTGTTTTTTTCCCCACAAAGAACATGATATTTTATGTGTGACAGCTGTCACAGTTAGGAGGCAGGAAGGGTGACGTCAGGTTGTCGGCCATGAAGCAGAACTGACAAGACAGAGGCTTAGTATTCTGGGACCCAGGCTGATAAGAAAACTGCACGAAGAAGAAGAAGAATATCTATCTGGCTTGACAAGGATTCAATTAAGCATGCTGGATGCTGCATCCTTTTATGATCCCTCCATGTTTCATCTTCCTCCACGCGGTGTCTCCACTCCAAGCAGCTCTCGTTTGCCATTGTCATAGCTCGTCTTGGGACAGCTAATGGTAGGACATAGGAGTAGGCTGGGGTTTCTCATATATAGGTTATCGCTCATCCTCAACAGAAATAGAAAGTGATGGGTTGGAGTGGATTTGTATAGGGACTGAGGTCTAGTCAAGTTGAGCTCAAGTGACCATTTCCCCTAGAAACTTAAGAAATGCTGCCTCAACAGTTATCCAATAGCGTTTGTCAACTGTTCCACGCTCAACTAGGGAGGTGCATTGCAAACTAGCTTAGGCTATAAATGCTGTGTTAGGTGACATTAGTTCATGCTACTTGTCTCTTTAAAAATAAACATTAAATAAACTTTCTGATGTCAGAATAGGAGGCGCTGCTTCTGACAATTTTTTTTTAAATTCCTGAAACATACAAATTGACCAGCACAACCACTTCACACAGCAATTGTCACAACGATTGGCCAGGTGTGCAGAGGGAAGAAAATAAGCATGATTTTAACTTCTTTCTCATGCTCCTTTTTTATTCTTCTTCTTTGCAAGCACTTCTGTTGCTTTTTTGTGTTTGCAACACAATGATGCCTTTGAGGAGAGAGAGAGACTGTTCAAAAGTGTGCAACGTTATGGCAGGCTTTTCACCCTGCCATTGAGAGCGGCCATTCGGAATAGGTATACATATTTTTACCTTTAGACGTGGTTGGACATCACTTTGTATGAACTTGTCCATTTGAAGCATACCCTTAAGTGTTGCTGCCGGAAATAATAATGCATCACGAGTATGGCACAAGTATGCCAGGAATGGACCAGCAGAGACAATGAGAAGTGACTGGGGAGACTCACACAGTATGAGCTAATGGGCATGAGCTGAAACACGTGAGAGTTGGATGCACAGGTGCAATTCACTTGGTCCCTCAATAAGATAGCACAGGGAGAAATTAGGAAACGGAGCTACAGTCTTGACAGTTGCTATTGCTCACCTAATTTATCTTGTTGGCTTTCTTTTGTCAGGTATGCCATTTGAACACAAGCAGTACATATATATTTTGATATATATGTACTGTCAGCTAAAGATGTAATCCTCTTTAGCTGAAGGGTACTGTGCAGGATAGTGTAACCACAAATTTACAGAAATAAAAGTTTTACAATTCAGCAGCACCACACAGTGATTTTAATGTCTTTTAAATATTTAAACAGTTACGTAGTTCATTTAAGGACTCTCTCAAAACATATCATTTTGTTGCCAGGAAACACAACTGACAAATATCCAGTTTCTAGCCACCACATATTGTACAATAGCATCCCACACTGCACTCTATGGTCTGCGCATGTTAGCTGATCTGTAAAACAGAAGCTCCAGAGCAAAGTTAATGCTGTCAACCGTGATTCTGGGGTGAAAAGCTTTATCAACATTTCCTCAGGGCAGCAAGGTCAGATGCATCTTCACAATCCAGAAGATAAATGGATCAGGTTTCCACGCCACATGTAGTTCAGGGCCCAGTCTGCCAGCAGCCACATAAACATAGGCTTTTGGCCTTAAACACAGGGTGCTCGGTCTGGTGAGGCTTGTCAAAACACAAAATGTCCCCAAGCTAAAGGAGTGGTTTGATGTGATCGATGGGCACTGAAGGGGACATTACCGTGGAGTCACTTGAGTGACCTGCAGGTTTTCTCTGCCCTTGCTTTGTAAGATAAATGCAGTATGTTTACGCTAAGATTTGAGAATCAGCGATTGTGGGATTAGATTAAATTGCCACCTGTGGTAGTTCTGGATTTGAAGGAGGCACTAGTTCTGCACAGGTGTTTACAGAGTGAGGAAATCTGTTTGCAGTCAACATGTGACTTTGCACAAATTTGCACATCAAAGTGTGATTTTAAATGGGATACCATATACAGTGTGGCTTCATTTTCCTGCCCTGGATCTAAAAGGATATTGGCAAGTGAATACCCCTCATGTTTCTGTATCCATTTGACTTGTTGTTATTGCAACAGGTGTTACCCACAGATAAAGTGTAGAGTGAGAAATATGATTTTCGGTTGAAGGATAGACATTTCTTATCTCAGATAACCACTTTACTTCTGTCATAACCTGTCTCTTCCTCTGAGCTCAGTGTGTGAATGTGTGTTTGACATGCATATACAACGTTATGTTTTCATGTGCTGTATTTACTCCCAAGATGTACATGTATACAAATACTGTAAAATGAGGAAATTTTTTGCTTTGATTGAAAATATGATTTAAACTAAATTAAAGTCAAACAGAAAGTTTAATTCTCGTCACTTTTTGTGTAATGTAGAAATATAACCTCTGACTGCAGCTGTTTTACATAATTTCCCATTTTTCAAAAAAACAGCTCTTTATATTTTTGGAAATGAGCATCATTCTTATGTGACAGTGTTGGCTGACATTGTTTAGAGAAACTCTATCAGACGCTTTATCATCTATCATATTGCACTACTGATTGACTGACCTGTATATCCTAATCCGATTTCCACAAGCACACATAAAGTCAGTTCTGTACCATCGGTGATTTAAGACATCTGTCTCTTTAAAACATGGTCTTTCAGACTCACAGAGTCTTTCGTTCACTTGGCAGCTTGAGTCACTGCCAACGCCGGAGATTGAGACATTATATATCCATTTTGTTAATGATGTGACATTTAATAAAGCATAACATTATTACAGCGCAGTGATGTTGTGCTATAGTTTTAATACAGCCGTACCGTAACTTCAGTCCTGCAAGTGTTTACAGCTAACAGCTGATGAGAGTTGTTCTGGCAGGGTTCTACCAGGAGCCGAATTACCTCCGAGATAGTTTCCTCTCCAAACCGTGGTGTGTTTACAGCTAAGCATGTTTGTTTCTCTCTGTCTACAGAATCCGGACCTGATTCTGCAGACAGAAATGCCAAACTGCTGGGTTTATAGAATGTGTTAATTTCTTTGTTCCTCTCTCTGTACTGGAGTTCTTTTAAGAACTTGGAGGCTTTATGCAGATTATTATTAAATTGGTTGAATTTTAATAAGAGTGTGTTTATTCATATAGTGTGTCAAGCTTATTACTTCAATATATTCACCGCAAATCTGATGTTAATTTATAGTTTTTACTTATGAATAGGGGCTACTGAATGAATGAGCATTTTAGAGATATAATGATTAATTATTTATATATACATATATATGGCTGATCTGGTAGTATGCTCAGGAAAGATTGTGAAAATTTAGCTGGAGTAGTAGCGATTGAATGTTGACAACATATTTCTGTGTTTTTTACATGGTTTGAATTTGGTTGTGGCCCCATGGAGCTTTCCCTTAGGAGGTAAATCTTGCTAGCGTTATCAATGATTCTGATGATGACATTTCTTTTTGTTTACTGTTTGTTAGTTCAACATCTGCTGATTCACTGGCAGCTCCCGTACACTCATACACTTGTTCTGCAGAAAGGCGGGGGAGCCAGCTAGCGTCACTTTCACGAATCACACACAATCAAACACACAGTAAGAGATTAACATAGGAAGTTCTGAAATTACAGATGGTATAAAGCAACAGCTAACAATGTCTGCCTCAGTTTAACCAGATTTGACATCATGTAGCCCAATTCCAGGCTCAAACCCACCCAGTCGTCATAAAAGTAAACCCAATTTTTAGATACACAAATACATGTGGAGGCAAGGACAGTTGCACTTTAACAATGTATTCTGCATGATTACATTTGGATGATAAATGTTTTGTGTTTTATAGTGACTCATGTAAGCTATGTGTTTTTGAACCCTCTCTGTGTTTTTTAACACCGGCTGTTGCCACCAATTGTTTGGATTCACAACTTTTCGGAGAAGAGGTTAGCTTTCCAATCTCTCAGTGCTCCAAGCCACTGAGACCTGGAAGAGATTTGCTCCCGAAATCTCAAAATCAAGTGAGGAGCAAAACAGAACATGAAGACGAAGTAACCTCTCAGCACGATATTTGGAGAGGCATGATCCTACAGGCTGGTCTGTTGGTGCTACTTATAGAAATATTGGCACCGGTTCCTCTCTGTTTATAAAGCTGGCGGGTGCAAAGCATGGAATGGAGACTGTGGAGATCTCTGATATTTGGCAAAGTCAACAGTGGTAACAGGAGGATACTTCATCATAGTCACAGTCACTGTCAGGTACCTGAGACCTTGCCAGCTTTTTCAATTTCTCCTGGCCTCATAGCAATTTGCCAAGCGGAGAAATAGCAGTTGAATTGCAATCTGTGCGTAATTGTATTTGTATAACACGGTGGAGGGAGTGACCTAAATGTGGCTGAAGGACACCCATAAAGATATAACCAATAATAAAGTCTGAGATGCTTTTTTGAATGGTTGCCACTGAAATGTCTTCTAGTTGCTTTGAGAAGGTCACCAGATGGCAGGAAAGTCACCAGCCTTTACCCATGACAAACTGGGAGCCTATTTAGTGGGGACTGTTGTTTACTTTCTGCTGTGAAAGTGTTGGCAAACGTTAGTATAAATAAGCACAGCCAAAACTACTTGCATGTCCAGATACCACTAAGAGAGGCAATGTGGTTTTTGGTTGAACAAAACCTTTTACTGATGACTTAATAGTTTTCCCAATTTGGTTGGCACCTCACACTGAAGGTAGGCTACAGTATGCATGATAATTCAGGAGAGCCTCAGTGTGTCAGGATAAGCGCAGTTCACTCGGAACATGTCAAACAGCAGCGCTGGGCTAATGGATTTCCTGTGTGTGGCTGTGGGTTGTTTCACTATCGACAGGAGAGTGGCTCAAGTCCTGCCGTTCACAAACCTCGGAGCTGATAACATGGAGAAGGAAAGCAGACAGTGCCACAGTACACCTGTCACTCGGGCTCCTGTTCCAAATGGCCGCTGTTGATTTAACTGATTGGAGACAGGCCCACTTAAACAAAACAGAGTGCGGGCGTCCCGCTGAGGGTGTTACAGAGACAAAACATGATGGTATAACTGGCCTCTTGTTTACTCTAACATGGCAGACGTGACCTTTCCTGAGCATTTCAAATAACCAGAGGGACCTGACAGAGACCAAGTAGGGCTTAGGAGAGGAAGTTCCTGCTACTGCTGACATTACTGGCCATCTGCTTTAACTGGTCAGATGGGAGGCCAGCACAGAGGTAGGTACTTAAAACTGTGCAGGCAGCTGTAGAATAAAAAGAAAACGTAATTTTTTTCTGTCAGCATTTTTATTGACAGTTTAACAGGTGTGACATGTCTTCGTAAGGCCTTCCTATGAGACCTTCCAGGTAGGAAACTTGTTGATAATTTTCTCAATTAATCAATTAACTGTTTTGTCTTTATAATGTCAGAAAATAGTCGCAAGTCCGTGTTGATGTTTTCAAATTGCTTGTCTGTCTGAGGTGCCAACCAAATTAGGACAAGAATTAAAACCATATCAGCAACACTGGTAAAATTTGGTTAACCATTACAAACAGCACATTTCTTTACTTACGTACCTCTACGGTATCTACAGTAGACATGTAGATAGTTTTGGTTTTATTTGTACAGGTTCTGACTAAGGCTGAAACTAATAATTGTTCTCATTGTTTAATCTGCTGAATATTTTCTCAAATATTTAATTATTTGTTAAATGTCAAAGAATAGCAAAAATTGTCCATCACAACTTCCCACAGCCCACAGCACAGTCTTCAAATTTTTCACTTTGTATGACCAACAGTTCAAAACCCAAAGATATTCAGGTTACTTATGAGACAAAGATATGCAGAAAATCACATTTCACATTTCATAACCTGGAACCAGGAAACACTTAACCAATTAATCTTTTATCAAAATATTTCACTTTGAATTTTCTGCCCACTGACTATTTGATAAATAGACGTATCATTGCAGCTCTATCTCCGGGTTTTGGCATGTTTGCCTTTATTTGGTAGCAGACAGTAAACAAGGGGGGAGAGAGAATGATAGAGAGAGAGAGAGAGCGTAGTATGAAATGCAGCAAAAGTCCAGTTATGTGGTATGAACCTTAACCTTCGTATTGACATTTACCAGCCTGGCATGTGTTATTCTGGGTGATTATTAAAGCTGAAATCCAGTGTTATTTGTTGTGGTGAAACACTGAAACCGCCAAGCAGTATTTAATGTGCTTGGAAACACTCTCCATCCTCTGCTATTGATAAATATTGACCAGGTTTGTCAGGTCCCAGATGACAATGATAATGTCGTCTAACTTCACATTCTCAGTAAATGATGCATGTATAACTCATTGCTTTCCACCAAAAAGAATACAGTTTTGTAAAATTCGACAGGCAGCTGTTCTTTAATCTTTGCTGTTGTAGAATGTGAGCAAAGTAACAGATTGCAGCTTTAAGATGCATTTTTATGACTGCATTGGATTTCCTAGAAATTTAATTGCACACATTTTCAGTGCTGTGTTTTGTGACTTTATGGCTGTATGTAATCAGACTGCTGTCCTTCTCTGGATTAATAATAGCTGTGATTTCACGAGGTGCTACTGTATAAGCGTGGCTGTGTTCCAAGATGTCATTTGGCCAGAGAGCATGAACCAGCAGCAGAATGAATGACTGCATATCCCATTACCCCCAGTGCAGGGTTTGCATTTTGTCCTCTCTCTTGGAGCTAAACTGAAGGGTATTTCTAGAAAAAGAGTATCTTTAATAGTGTGAGATTCCTTTCCCTCAAGACCCTGCTGATTTACACCTCGCCTTATCCTTAAATGAGATGGAAAACTTGTGAAATACCGGTTATTGCTGGTTGCATTGTTGGCAGCAGGAATAATGTAACGACATGTTCAAGATTCAGAGTGACGAGTTTGGAACCAGCAGGAAAGCACAGCGACCTCTGCCCAGTTAAGTGATGGTCTCAGCTCAGCTCCATCTGCCCATTGTGTTTGCCCTTGGCAACCCAACATAGTTGCGGGTGTTGGTGAGTTAATGAGGACTGCGGTAAGGTTAAGTAAACAGGAGGGGCCAGCCTAACAGGAAAATTACTACTGCCATCATCACAGACCATAGCTGAGCAGAGCTCAGGCTGCTCTCATCATTATGTCATTCATCAGCTCTGATTTTAATGATGCGTGGGTAATATTGAACTGTAGATTACAGCAGCATGCAAGTAGTACATGATGGCACCCCTGGTCACTAAAATTAATTCTAGTTTAAGTCCACGTTGCCAAGGAAGGTAAAGTACAATCCTACTATTTCGCTTTCTTTAAAAGAATATACTTTGAAGCAGACTGAGGGGAAAGTGGCTGTTTTCAGTCTTGCAATCCCTCATGGTTGTGAACTGCTCCTTGGAGCTTCTCCTCAGGACAAACACAGCCTGCCGACTCCCTACATACCATGATGGATGACGGGATTGTTATTCAGCATTCCTAGGCTCCGCTCGGCTGCCAAGGTGCTGTCTTCTCCGATGGCCATTGTTCTCCGGTCGGCTGGAAGAGTCACCTTTATTCGATTGAAATAAATGAGATATACTCAAACTGAGACATTAATTACAAAGTTTATCTCCCGGCTAAAGTACACTAATAAAGGACTCTAATAAGGCATCCATCATAGCTAGACTCTGTGGCTGTGGCTAAGGGCACTGGCCAGAGGTCAGCCGATTTTGATGAATGGCAGTCACGTATGATTCAACAAAAGATATTACAGATCTCCCCCTCAACACACCAACACTAAAATTGCACAAAAAATTTGTCTGTTTTGAGTGTTACCATATTTACATTTTTGATCAAGCATTGTACACCAAATTATGCAGGACATTTTTCCCTCTAGCTCCCAGTCCCAGTATTCATGGTTCAGTGATCAAGCATTGTACACCAAATTATGCAGGACATTTTTCCCTCTAGCTCCCAGTCCCAGTATTCATGGTTCAGAGATCCAATCCTGAACTTCATGACACCGCCCGACTTGCTTCTATCCAGTAGCAGAGCTGGGTGCATTCACCCACAGTGTGTTTACTTCAAAGCAAAAAACCTGCACAACACTGTAGGTACTATTTTTGTGTGCTTGAATTCAGACAATTATGAAAAATGTGCAGTCTGCCCTGCTGATACTCGCTGCTGACTGCTGCAGGCTAGGCCAGAAAGTGGTCCTGCTGGCTCAAAGATAAACTCAGTGAAGCAAACAACAGGACCAAGAGAGTCATTCACAATTGATCAAGCTTTTATAACCTTTTGGCACAGGCCCTTAGAGGTCAGTAATTAAGTTTACTTTAATACCTGATTTCAACCATGGCATTATATCATAAAGGTCATTTTTGTCCACATGATCCATTACATCAAGTGACTTTGAGCTATGTTATCTTCAGCCACGTGGTACCAAACAAGATGGCGGAAAGATTTCTCTGTTGTCTTCTTTTACTTCCTCTGTTGAATCGTCTAACCCCCGGAGCTGAATCACGCAAAGGCTAGAGGCTGCAGTTGTACAAGATCTCTGCTTCATGCCAGATGATGCATTTAACGCAAAGCTGTGGGGAGTTTATAGAGCCCTTGAGAGACACAATACATGTGGACATTGTGTGTCCGAATTTCACACATGTACCACAAAGTGCCCCTTTAAATACTTGCTAAAGGCTGTTATTTAGATACTCCCTCCTCAAGCAAAGAACAACACAGAAGTGGTGATCATACTCCATATTCAAGGAAAGCTCCAGTTGTGTTTAGTGCCTCTAAACAACAGTTTTTTTTTAAGTTGGATGTTAGAGTGGGACCTCAAACACTTGGATCACAGGTGCATTTCAAGGTGATTACAAGTGTATTTCACAAGAGCTGGTGTTTAAAAAAAGCAACAAAGAAAAAATGAAAAAATATCCACACAGCTGTTTTAAAGAATAGAGGGTTATTTTATTTTTTTTGATTTCGTGAGCCTCGTGATAGAAAGCTAAGGTAAAGATATTTTTCAAAAGGTAGATACATACAAAGGACATTGAAAAGAACTCTTCTTATGCTCTACTAAGTCTTCAAGAGCCTTTTTTTTTCTTGTACAGAGAAGCAAATTGTCCATGCAGTGCAATTTTAGTGACCATATTGTGGCTTTTGGCAGCGACTCAGAATGACTGTCTGACATCTCCACTGCTGCGCTGCTCTGCTAAGATTGCACCAGCTGTCTCCCGTTTGCTTTCTAATGTCTTCTTTGTTAACATTTTATCAGCTGTCTGATAATGGCGTAACTGGAGGGCAGGCTCCCTCCAGCACTGGACTACAATGGGGACAAGAGGATGCTTTGCAAAGATCTACTGTGTGCACGAGTCAAAGTGGAACAGTTAGCAGACAAGGGAATGCTAATTCTACTGGCAACATTAATAAATAACAGACAATGGAAGTGCAGCAAAAATAGTTTAAGTTAATTAGCTTTAAATAGTCGGTGCTTTTACTGTTGAAAGCCCTGTCAGCACAAGTACATATATTCTCATCTGTCTTTTGTGTCTTCTACGATAAATTCATACAACATGTAGTGACACATTTACGAATAGAAAGAGACGGGCATGAACTGTTAACAAGAAACATAAGGCGATCCTTTTAACAGAGATTAAAGCAAAATTATTGTGGTCTTTTAATCAAGAAACAGGTGTCCTTGTGCATGTCATACATCATAGAAACATAAAAGCTCATTCATCAGTGAAAGGAAATGACCAGCATACAAGTGTACCAGTTACAATATGCAAAATAGCAGCTTCCCCTCACATGCAAAACAGCCCTTTTACTCCTTAAGATCTATTATTCACTTTCTTGCTTGCGTATCCAATTATTAAATGAGCTTTGCCTCATTCCAACAACTCTAAAAAAAACAACTATAGTAGCAATTAGTAACACCAGAGGGTAACATGACTTGTCTTTTTTTTGTTCTCTTATTGTCTCCGTTTGGTGTCATTAATCACTGATTCTGTGGACTGTGATCTGTGCTGATCATCCAGTTAAATTTAAACCATCCAATTGCAGAACAAGGCACATACTGTATTTGCATGCACATTTCTTGCGCAGGTGACTTCTTCTCTCGCAGGGGATTGATTCCAGTGTTGCTTGTATCATAATGATCTCCTACTGTTTAGTTGCACATGATGCATGCTGTTGCTGGTTGGTTTTCAAAGGACAGCGCCATATTGTGGAATACAAAAATAACATTACAGGAGCTTGTTCTTTCCCCTCACTGCAGTAGAAGTTCACCCCTGCAGGCTGACCAAAGCTCCGTGGTTTCTCCCAGGGCAAGCTGTCTTGCTCCTGCCTCTGCGGCTCATCTGTCATTGGCCAGACTTAAAGCTGCTGGATCTTTGCCTGAAGACTTTTAAAACTCTCCGGCGAGAGGTCATACATTGAATTAGAAAGCCAGTGGGGGAAAATATCTTGGTGCTGGAGCAAAAAGCAAGTATTAAACTGCATTTCTGTGGCAGGAGTGCCTCAAGCATTGCTCAACCTGTCAGTTTGGACCTGGCCTGTCATGTGAAGTTTCGGTTTATTCTCAGGGAAAAGACATTTAAATATCAGGGTTGAGTTCACTGCTTAGTTGACCTCTCTAATTTGGTATTGATTTTGTGGTTTCACCAAGTCTTCTCTTTCTTTATTTCATAGTGCATGTGTGTGAGAGCATGTGCTTCTCACTGGTTTTGGAAGTATTCACATCCTTTACTTATGATTTTTCACACCTGCACTTTCTAGTCTGGTTAAATTGGACTTAATTTTTCCCCTTAGTGTGATTCATTTGAACCTCACCAAAGACCCTTGAGTGGAGGTGATCTCAGTCTAGTCCGAAAAGCACTCTGGAGTGGATTGTTTGTTGCCTGTGTGTGGTTGTGTTTGATCCAACCTCGATCTGACCCAACTACCAAAATTTACCATAATTTACCATTAACAGATGCTGAGATGACGGTTAGCATGTCATTGTACATGATGAGTATTAGCTCCTCTGGTCTGTTCAGTCATCAAGTCTTTTTTGCAAAGTATGAAGCACTAAAGTATTTTCAAGATATTTCCTCGAAGTGCATTCGGCATTCTGCTGGTGTAGTTTTGCCTGGTATAATGCCAAGATAATTACAGAGGTTATGAGCTAATGCCAAATGTGCCGTTGCTCCATATTTGAAATCCAGCTTTGTTAATATCCATGTTTACTCAGTAACAGTCTTCTTCTTCTCTGCTTTAGCTGGCACACTGCTGTGTATCTTGGTGTGTCACTGCTACCTGGTGGTCAGTGGAATAGTGTGGAACCCTATTGTGTCTGAGCAAAACGGTGACCCACTTGTAGAAAAACAGCCCCATAGCGCTACTAGAGGTCAGAAACTCCACAGGGAACCTTTAAGTGAAAGCGTCAATTCCACACATTAAAAACACTCCAATACAAGTACAAGTCATGCATTGAAAATGTTGCTAAATAAAACTACATAAGTACTCAATGCAGAAAAAAAGACCCCTGTGAGTGTTACAGTATCAAATATTACATCATGGGATTATTGCTTATGCATCATTATGTAAATAAGATTTTACTGTTGATGTTAGTTAATAAAGAGCAAATTTTAACTATATATGGTTGAGTAGTTTAAGTTATAACAATGTATCATATATGTGCTGGCTCATCATATGTTTAGCATGTAAAATCTTAGTTGTAAAATAATTTGTTACTGTAGCTGTAGTAGAATAAAAAGTACAATATTTTTCTATGAATTGTAGTGAAGTATATGTACATGGAAATGCTCACATAAAGTCCTGAGATTTAAACTTAACAGTACTACCAAAAGCCAAACAGAAAACTGTCTGCAAAGCGTATTGTTTAAAAAATGGCATGACAGAATAATAAACTACTAAAGAAAACTAACAGGCAACTGAAATGTGGGAAAGCAAATTCCTTCTCCCCAGCAGCATCTCTCCACTTTAAGTGTTGAAGTGTTTGTCATTCAGCTTAATAAGGTGGCCTCAATAGGGAACACCACACCAGCAACCTCAGGATGGAGAGCTTGGGTTGGGGTTGTAGAGGGTTTATGACTTCATTTTGCACATCGACAGTAAATAGATTTGCATGGGGCTGCACTTGAGTGGAGTTGTGGGAATCAGCTCTCTGCAGAAGTTACAAGTCCTCTGTGTGGTTCTACAAACAGATATAAAAATGAAAATGTTCAGTTTTAGATGCATACTTTTTAAGTGAACAGATACATTAAATTCATTATATCCTTTTCTTTTCTTTTCTTGGTGGAAATGGGCTTCCATAGGTCAAGAAAATGAAAGCAAGCGTCAAATAAAAACAGAAAAACAGATTTGTTTGAATGAAAGCTGGAAGTATAAAACTATAAATAAAACCAATGATTAAAGAAAAACTTGAAAACAAGTGGGGTTACACTGCTGCAGCAGACAAGAATAACTTCATTATAGTGATGGCCTTGCATATTGTTGTGTTTAATTATTCATCTTAATCACTGAATTGTACATGTGCTTGAATAAATCATTTAATAATGGCTGACTGAAACGGAGGTTGAGGACCTCCCATAATTTAGCTGGTTGAGGCAGCAGATTTGGACTTACTTCAGTCCAACCACCAGCCTCCAGAGAAGAAACATCTTAATTTTCAAGGGGCTGTATTTTTTCAGTTGCTGCACACTGTACGTGTATTTGCCATGTGTTTGAGTTTGTGTTGGTGGTTATATCTTCACAAACATAACAAGTAATAATTTTCTTTCTGAAAAGTCATTAAAAAGCAATGTCGCAATCTAACTCTGGATAAGCTTTCTGACACTGACAATTGATAAATAAAACTACTGTAGGGTACTGATCATTAATTATTAAAACAGCTCCCCACTTATTATGAAGACAGCAATCTGGGGGTCTGTAAAGTTCATGGTTCAAACCTTCAGCTCTGTTGACTGAACCTGAAGTTCATCCTCTGTGTTGAATCGCCTGCAGGAAAACTTTAAACTTTAGAAATTAATTTCTCTCTCTGAGTTCAAAGCCTCAGTTAGGGTTGTATAAAATGAATCCTGTGGGACTTATTGTTTTGCATAAGTTGTTATCTTCCAGGCTGTGGCACTGCTCTCTCATCTCTCTCTCTGTCTCTGTGTTTTTAGGGCGATGAGATTATTTTTGTAATATGATAATGCATTGTTTGTCTGAAACTTCATATGTGTTGCCCTCTTGCCCACAAAAAGTATTTCTCATAAAATAATAAATTAAAAGATGTTAAAAAAAACTAACAAAAAAAAAACACTGCTCCTGGAAAAAGTCCAGGGAGGCTCTTAATGCCAACTTCACCAAATGGCCTGTCTAGTAGTTCACACTGCCAACCATTTGTTTTATGCTGGACCAGAATTGAGAGGGTACAATCTGCACAAATCATAATGGCAGTAAGATTCAGTTAACTACAGAGGAAAGGACGATAGCAAGGTGATATTGATTTCTGATGTGGGGGCATTTACGTCAGTTTAATATACACACTAGATGGACAAAAGTATTTAGATCCCATAAAGTAACAGCCAAGCATTATATATAACACAATATAACAACCAACTCATCCCAAATGCTCTGTTCAGGCCAGTCGAGTTCTTAAACACCAAATTTGGAAAACCATATCTTTAAGGGTCATGTTGAAATAGGAAATGGTCCTCCTCAGTCTGCTGATACAAAGTATTAAGCATGTTATTTAGCATTGCTCTCCTATAATATTGACAGACTTGTGAAGGACAGTTTAAAATATGTGCCTACATTACCCACAATGCAATTCTGTCAACAGTCGGAGATTCAGGTGTGCTATGCTAGTTGCCTCGAGCCGCTAGCCTCAAGCAGATATGAGGAGCTGGTACAACGATGTGGTAAGCTCTCTTCTTTCTACACCCTGATACACACCCAGATTATTTTCATTTCCAAATTTAAAGTCTTCAAACCCAACTGATGCTGAAATTTATCAGACTTTGATGTGTAAAATCGGTTGTTCTCCTTTAAGCTTTCCTGCCATTGTAACCAAGTTGCAAAGCCCTTACCATGAAAACAGCCCAGCACCAAACCTTTGTGTCCGCATAATTATGGTGAACAGTGAAGGTTTGATATCCAAACCATTATGTTGCACAGTGCTTTTTCATTTGAGGTATCTCTGTCTTAACATGGTCTATGTGCTTTATGGTGTAATGTTGAAAATAAATGACTGAACCAGGATTTCTCTGAAATGCAAATATAAAACTGCAATATGGAACCTTAAATCAAAATGATGTAAATAAACAACACATAAAGTACTTGATGCCAGGAAACACTGTCACTGTCAGTTTATTACAGTATTACAGAGACAATTACACTTTCTATTTGTTTGTTTAACAGTTTATGAGGCTACTGCAGATGTCATCTTTGTTGTGTGCTGTCACTTGTTTTTTTATTGCGAGATTAGCTGCTCATCTGCTCATACAACTCACTGTCCATTTGTCCATATTTCAGTTAGTAAATTAGTTATTTATGAGAAAATTATGAAACTTATTCTGATAGATGTTATTTACAAATTTATATTTTGGTAATGTTAATTTTTAGAATTTTTAGTCTGAAAGTTTTTTAGGGGGAGTAGATCTCCACATAATCCCATGAGCAATGTGTGTTCAGATGACCAGTTTGCAAAATTCAGATTACAAATTTACAGTTGGATTTTACTTATGTTTTTTTGTCCAGTACAGGATAGTGTCCTCTTTAGCACCATGCATACTAATGTCATTAAGATAAACAAATAACCACTGAGATTTTTTAAAAGTATGTGACGGTCTCCACAGCAATGCCAGAATTATTAAAAAAATATATTTTTGCTTTTGTTAGGCCAGACAGTAAGATACACTTTTGGTGTTGTTACATATTAAGCAAAGATAAGTCATTCAGGAGCAATACGGTGGAGGTGCATGGCACTTCACACTCCAAAATCTTTGTCAATAACGAGCAAATGCCTCCAAAATCTTTCAAAATAAAGATACATCCTTACAATCCAAAACCTGTCCATAAATGAGCCAACAATTACATCTGTACAAAGAGTGTATAATTAATGGTTACTGATTGATTTTCATAAAAAAAAGTGACATAGGTTCAATGTAAAAATTTAAGATGGATCTGCTGATGATTGTGATTTTTAGAGGTAACCACTTTAAACGTCCAAATTTTATCCCGATCAAGCAGTTGAATAAAAATACCTGTAATTTTAAATAATTTCCTAAAACGTAGTTTTCTGGAAAAATATATGTAATATGGTATTATTGACACTGAAAATGTAGACAAAGTTCTGAGGTATTTATTCCACAGGTATAGTTACTAGTAAAATTAGCTTATGGAAAATTAACTTGTACAAAATTAAGTTGTGGAGATTAAAGAAATGTCTCTGTCTCTCTTTCTGGAAAGATCTATGCAATTTGGTATTAATAACAGTGAAATGGATTCAAAGTTCTGAGGGAGTTGCTTGAGTTGTGTTGAGTTATTAATCATTTCTGCTATAAAAACTGCTTAATTTAAGTAAACATTAATTCATTGATTGTTCACTTGTTGTTGGAAACTTTATTCTTCATGTGTGTTGAATTGTGCAGTTGTCTGTAGATACATTTCACATTTTAATGAGTTCCGCTGACCTGCTGAGCATCGACCCCTTTTTATGATATGATTTTTACAAGTTAGTTAGAACCAACAACAAGAAAAGCACCCATAAAACAAATGATTTTCAGTCAATTGTCAATTTGTTTGATAGACTAATAATATACTTCCTGTCTCAAAACACATTGCATATCGTGGCTGAAACATCCATATAGGTCAACATCTCAATAGCTGCAGTTTCAACACAGTGTGCATCTGCCACACATTTTTGGGCATTTTTACATTTACCGAGTAGCGGGAGGTGGAGGACAAAAAAGAGTGGGGGATGACATGCAAAAATGGTCCCCAGATTTATAAAGCCAGGATGTTGTGGTTAAATGGTGTCTGCCTCAGACCCTGTCGCCAGCAGGATAGATGTGAGCAGCTTTTCTCACATTTGATGAGTAAGACATGTGAGAGTGACTTTTTGACATGAAAAATAGCATGTGGTGAGATTCAAATAGCATCACAATCATGAGGAAGTAGTTCATACTGGAGATGTTGACAAGACAAATGTTTGTTCATTGGGTTGCAATAATCTGTAATTAGAGCACAGCAAATGCGTTTTCCATCAGACTGTTTTGTAGTGCAGATAGATTTGAAAAATTGCCTCAGGACTGTGATCAAACACTGGATTCACATCATCTCAAACAACCAGTAGAAGAATATTTTGTAAACAGTGTTTATCTATAATCGCTGTATTTTTTTTTAAATAGTAAAAGGAAAATCATCTTACCTTTTTTTTGCTTTGATGGCATTTAGAGAGGAGGCAGTGCTATACAACACAAATACTGTTGACATTAGAAATCAGACCTTTGGGAGTAAGAAGTTCCTCAAACAGCCGTAGAGATGGACAGTGATTCCCCTGAGTGAAAGTGTGTCCTACTTTGCACAGGAGTAAAAGATGCAATTTAAATGATTTGATGTGTAATACAGTCTGTGCTTTTGTGGGGTGGAGCGAGACGAATAAAGTGTTGAATCTAGGAATTTGTTTGGGAATTGGAAAGAAGAGCAGAAAGAAAACAAAAGTTATGTAAAAAAAAGAAATGGTATTTTTGCCCAGCAATATATTTTACTCACTTTGTGAGAAATAATCATTTTTATTATTCATTTGTTATAAAAAAAAATCTGTAGTGTTTTAGTGCCAGATGGTAAACCTAATATAGATTGATTCCCAAAGACTTGAAGCACAAAGAACACATGGACATACAATGATGACATTAGTACAACCTGTGTTTTTACACTGATTTTACCAAAGTCTATTTGTGTGTTTGCGTGTGTATCAAAACATTTAAAGAGCCATGTTACTGGGTTTGCAAGCTTTAGTCCAGAGGTCACTAATAGGCGGACTGCGGTCCGGATCCGGACGCAGCCGCCGTCCTCTCCGGACCGCCGACCTACAGCCCATTTATTATTGAGACTTACTACCTCTACTACTACTTTTCTAGCATTTACTGTACTGGTTTAGAGGACCAGGAAACTCACAGACCAATCGCATGTGCTCCAATCGTCTCATGTGACGCTGCTCAGCCAATCAAATCTGTGCATACCGAGGCTTGCGAGTCGAGTCCGCGAGATTCACCAGAGACGTTTTGGAAACACACCCGAATTGAGGAGACGAAAGATAAAAGAGATTTCACATGACTTTTAATCAAGAATGTACAGATTTTTACATGTACATTCCTCCCACGGGCAGTTCAAAACCAGAATATCTCATAGATCTCCAATATGCTAGCTGGAGCTCACGTTTCTCACTGAACAACAGAAAGTAGGAAAGTGGTAGCTCTGTAAGAGGAAATGAAAGAGAAGAGGAGGCATTACAGCTGTTCATTTGTTATGATGTG
>NC_060166.1:27105768-27141120 GCF_021292245.1 Micropterus dolomieu | reverse complement strand
CGAAAGTTGTACCACACCAGGTTTCAAGGTGCATCATGTAGGAACACACCTGCCTCCAGTGGTCTGATCGTCTGTGCTGCTGCATCCAAACCAAGAATTTCCTGAAGGAAGTAGGCCTAAGCATGTTGGTGACTTGATACATAAATAAATTGTTGGTTCGGATGTATACGCATTAAGTCTTTCGAGCCTGATACAAACGAATTTCTCTAGAAATTAAAATATACAAGAATGCATGTGTACTGTAGCCAAATCCTTAAAACGTCAAATTTATTGGTAGTGTGTGAGTGCCACCTAGTGGAGGTCTTGCATTATGTTTGGATTGTGCTGGATTAGTTCTAATTTGTTAATAAAAGTAGGGGGAAACACAGACGTTATTTACTTAAAATGTAGCTACAACACAGCGTTTCATTTTGCAAAATGAAAGTCCTTGGTTTTAATTTTTGGAGGTTAGTACACTCATTTTACCAGGAGCGAGTTAGGACCTTCCACAAATGATTACCTGTTCAATGGGGACGTGAACCTGCAACCTGCCTCATAGAGCAAACTTCTCACTATGACTGTATAAGCTACAATTTATCTGTCTACCTTCAATATTTCCAAACAATGACATTGTCTAGCAAATTTGTAAAGGGAATAGTGTCAAGGCAAGTTTATTTATAAAGCACAATGCATACAAAGTGGAAATTCAAAGTGCTTTAGAAAAAATCCGATGAAAGAACACCAAGAATGTGCTTTAAAAGAACATAGAGAAATAAAAGATTAAAGTGGGCCTACTATAAAAATAAATAAAATATGCCTAAAGGATAAGAAAATCTGCAGCATTCTGGATTCTGAGTGGAAAATTAAGTGGTCATGATAGGCGTTTCTTTAGATAAACGATATACAACGCAATAATAGGTAGTTTCGTATAGCTTAATGGGTGCAACAATTTTGCAGGTCAAATCTTACATGGGCGCGATTTAATTAGGACCAAAGTAAGATCCCATCTCTCTAACTATAGGCAACTCAAAAGGTCTGGAGTGGTTTTCTTATGAGGACGGGAGTCTTCTGTGGCTTGCTTACATACAACAGAGAGGTTTTGTAGTTCCTTCAACACACAACATAATAAATTTTAGGCCTATACTAAATATAATATACAATGAAACAATTTCTACAGTTATTTATACACATAAGCTATAAACATATAGGCCTACGTATGCTATACACCCCGAACATGTATTGTATCGTATTGAAGAGTCCATCTTGACTGCGTTAGTGCACCAAGCATCATCGATGTAAAACACAGAGTCCACTTCTGCTCATCTTGCTAGAGTCTTGCGCTGACAGATCGAAACATGGACCAACTGCCAAGTGCTTGGTCGGGGATGTTGATGGGGCAGGTCTCTGTAACAATGTGGACAACAGTCTCTGAATTCATTTGTTTGGTCAACATGAGTCACATTTTGTCCAGACTGCATCTTTAGGAGCAGAATTAAGTCCAAGCTGGGCCAGCATGGTTCCTCTCCTGGCTCTCTGTCCTCTCCTCTGAGCGATCACTGCACCCGCGTTGTGCCTAGTCCGGTTGTTTGGGCCGGGTGGATCGTGGTCTGCTGGTCCTTAATCCAAAAACCCCGTCTTCATCTTCCAGTGACTTTATTTATGTCAGAGGTAGTAACGCATTGGCAATTAAGCTGGGGGGAAAGTGTAGCGAAGTTTGAAGGAGCTAACGTTACCAGCTACTGCTTCTACAAGCGCTGCCGGTTGACAAAGAAATCAGAACAAGTTGGCTCATTTTAAATGGATTACCTGCAAAAAGACTAGAGACTCTCATATTAAAAAAACTAGAGAAAACCCATGCCCGTTTTGCTGTGCTGCCATGACCTGCAAATTCAAAGCTTGCATTTGTTGTGCATTTGCTGAACAGTCAGTTGCACACACCAACCATCCTCCTTTCTCAAGCCTGCAGACGTTGCACTTTATAGTAAGCACAGTCGGTACATTAATATTGGATTGGTTCTATTAGGTTAATAAAATAGAGAAAAACACAGTAATGTTTGTGTGCTTACAACTTCAGTTTACCGATTGCCATTGTAACAGAAAACAGAAAAACCTCCCCCAATAAACAAGATGCGAACAGGGCGCAAACCTGCCACCCGCAGAAACTGGACTTGTAAGGCAGCGTCATTAGCAGTGAGCTAAAGTGTCTGTGTAATTTGTGAAGGTATTGAGTCACTTTATGAGCTAAGGTAGGGAAGCGCATCCATGTGCTGGGTTGGATTAATGTGGTCTGTTCTTGTTATTTACTGATTGGGTGATAACAGTTCAAACTGATTGGCTTTGGAAAACACAGGGTGGAGCTCATTATCATTTAACACTACATGTTATGATGGGCGTCATTGGGGACACTGAGCCCCGTAAAAACGGCGTTACATGAGCACATAGAGCGACGTTTTTTTCGCTGCCTCCAGACCGACGAAAATTTACGGCGTTTTGCTTTTTGGCGGCGTAAAAAGCGGCGTCCTGGCTGTTCAAACGGCGCTTTTTACGCTGTTTTTTTTAACAAAACGAGGTAGGAAAGTGGCGTATTGTGAGCCTTTTAGCGTTCCATAGGGACCTACCGCCAGCAACTCAATGTCTGTGTTGCACATGATCTCCTTCACCGTAACATGCCCCTGGGGCCCGTACCACGAAGCGAGTTCAACAGACCCAGGATATGTTTTCGTTATCTGGCTTCACTAACCCTAACAATCGCGATAGGGATAGGCGGTACCACGAAGCTGGTTATCAACTCGGTAAATCAACCCAGGGTTTCCAAATCCAGCTGGGAGTGCGTTCACATAAAAGAGGCGGTGTTAGCAGCAGATGACCAATCGCAGACATGAACAAGTCCACTGTCAGCAGAGCGTCATATTTTATGAACGAGGATTAAACTGTAACACTACAGAAATACGACGGTAGCACGCCTGCATCTGACACATGCAGGGAGAGAGAGAAAATCACTGACAGTGTGAATGCCTAAATGAACAGTAGTCTATACTATTGCGTTGATTTTTATGAGCTGTGGGTGGAGGTGGGCGGAACATAGTAGGCCTAAGAAAGCTATATTAACCTAAATAGATAGCCTAAGTTTATATTAAAATTTAGTATTTCAATATCCCTACCAAACTGCTCATAATATTCAACCTCACATAAGAAAAATATAACCTATTTATTTTAACGGCTGCGTCAGGGTGTGTGAAAGAACTGGAAGCAAATAAAAAATATTAAACACATTTCAAAGCAGTAAGTAGGCTTATCCTGCTGTACTGTAAAAACCTGTAGGCAACAATAGCCTAAGGCTTTTAATCAGTCTCTGTAGCATGATATTGCTATAGCCTACAAGAGCTTCTCCACATCACCACTGCAAACATAAAGCAGCCTATAGGCTAAAAGAGTCTGTGGGATTTCCAACAGATGGTGATGTCACTTTCCAAGAGAGCTTGTAGGCGGCGTTTTCACAGAGTTGATCTCTTATCTGGAACATAAGCTGCTCCGGAGCAGGTTAGCCGTTCAGCATAAATTACCATGGAGATCTACCCCGGTAAGAAGTGAACCACCTTCGTGGTTCTGAAAACCAAGGATTAACCCCAAAATGTTACCTGGATAAGCTCAAATCCTGCCTCGTAGTACAGGCCTCTGGTTGCACCATCTGTTGTTGTTAAACAGCGCGAGTCCCGGTCCGCTCTCACTGTGAATCCAGGTAGATCCACATTAGCGTCCGGGTGTTCTGGATTAGCCAGGTTTCAGAGAGGCAAAGTAAACTGCACTCCCTGAACATCCTGTCCGTCCTCACAAGGGCACGTCCGTCTTGTTGGTCAGACAGTTTACATTCCCCATCACTATCAACGGAACCGAGGGCTTGTACTTCCAATAATGTTAATATTTTTTTTTGCCGTGCTTGCAGCTCTACAAATGTCAATGTTGGTCGGTCCACCACTTTGTTCCAAACTGAAATATCTTAATAAATGGCTTGCAATATTGAATGATGTAGGCTACAGACATTCATGGACCCCAGAGGATGAAGTCTACTGACGTTTATGACCTCCTGAAATCTACAGATTGGCATTGGAATTTTGTGTACATATTCATGGTTCCAAAATGATAAATTCTAATGACTTTGGGGGTCATTCAACATTTTCATCTAACTTAGTGGCATCATCGGGTTTGTTTAATTTGTCCAATACTTTGATTTATGTCATACACATAAAAAGCAAAACTAAAGACAGTTGCTGTTTACCATGTTCGACAGTTGGCGAACATGGTAAACATTATACCTGCTAAACATCTGCATGTTGGCTTTATCATTGTGAGCATGTTAGCATGCTTTTGTTAGCATTCACTCAATCGCCTCATAGAGCCGTTAGCAGGGCTGTTGACTGACTCTGTTTTATTCTACTGTACGACTTTTGAATTCAATTTACCAACCCTTCTCTTTCTTCTGCTGGTAAAATGGGTAACAATCTGTAAGCAGACATATGTCTTATTTCTTACTTAATAATCACATACTCTGACAAAATACTTGTCTATTCTGCCCATGGACATATTATAAGAACTAGATTGCAAGTTGGTGTCTATTTGCTCACGTTGTCCCGCTTGGAACACAGACTTTACACTGGGATGACATCTTGCACATAAAAAAAGGTTTTCTAGGCTAAAACCCCTATGCTTTAAAAATACACATTTTACAGACTAGTCTATGAGAGAATGCTCTTTTGGCCACAGGAGATACTGTACGATAGTTGGAAGGTGTAAAAATTGGCAACAAGGCTTGCTGGCAGCATTCAACTCTCAACACATCCAATGGTTCTGACCCATTCCCAGTACACGTGGAACAATTGTGCATTTGAGGGATGAGGGAGGATGGCCTCTTAGAAAATTTGGAAGGAGAATACTTTTGGACAGAAGTTGCTCACAACTGCAGGTGATGCCACAGTTTTCTGAAACAGCCGGAAAACCTAAAGACACCACTTAGTGACATCACTGCATTTCCACCTGATGTTTCTGAGCTTCGCTTACAGCCACAAGGGAGCTCTTCACCACCTACTGCAGGCAAATAAACTGTAGTTTCCCGAGCCAGCTGCTTTCTGTGTTTCAACATAATATTTTGATTATAAATAGTGGTGCTGTGTTTAGTTAAAGAGAAAAAAGGCACAGCCATACAAGTGGGTCACTGCATGCCGCTGGGAGTGCTGCCATGCTTTAGACTGCACACAAGCACCTGGCATGGAGTAAACAAATCGCCCAATTAGCACATTTAGACATCTGCCTGTCCACACTGCCCTCTCACTTAGTACATTATATGTTACAATAGATTAATGGAGACTCTAATAAAATGCATGACTGGTTTACGTACTTATCTCTTGCGCATGTAGTTGATGGGTCAACAACTACATTACACGGATCATGATGCATCATTTTAGTTATGAAGGGGAAACCTTGTGCAGTTGCTTCAATTTATTGATTCTCATTGGTAGATTTGACAAATCGTAATTATTTAATCTCTGCGTCTGTACTGCCTATACCTACATCCTCTAAAGCAAGGATTATACTTTCGTCTGCGAGTATATGAAGGACCGCTGGGGTCCGTGTGACAAAAAAAATGTCATAAGAGGGGCTATGTGTAGGTTCTGTACGGATGTCCATGTGCCTCCCGTTTTTTGTGACTTCTCGCTGACTACACTACCAGGGCACCAACTGATCTACTGCTCATGTGTGGAACCAGTTTGCCAATCTGACTCCAGAAAATAGTAAACAGAATAGTCTGCGTCTGTGGTGTCCACAGCTGTCTGTGTGCACGTCCACTCCAGAGTATATTCAAGGCTTTACATGGAAGTGCTCAGTGGTGGAATGTAAATGTAAATATTTTTAATTTACTCAAGTGCTGTGCTTAAGTACAATTTTAAGGGAACTTGTCCTGTATTTTATGTAACTATAAATGATCCAATATTTCAAAAAAACAGCAATTAGAGAAAAGTCTGAGAAATTAATAAAAAATTCTGTTGCAGAACTTTGTCTTTACTTCTTTTTTGCTCCCATTAATTACCTCACAACCCTCAGATTTATCTTGTGACCCTTGAATGGGTCCCAATCCCTCAGGTTGGGAACCACTGGAGTAAACGACTTGACCGTAGTATTTCAAAATACATCCACCTAGATGTGCTACAACAGTAAAATGCTGCTTACACATTAATTCATCAGTATTACTAATGTAAAATTTATACTATATCAAATTAAATTCACTTTTACTTTAAATAAGTAAATTTAACTGAAAATAAGTAGAAGTTTAAATACAGGACATGTTCTTGTAATGGAGTATTTCTACACTGTGGTACTTTTATTTAACTAAGGCATCTGAGTGCTGTTAATAATTCTAATCTAATTCTAATTAATAATTCAGATTTTTCTCAAGGGATCAAGCATCAGTTGACAGGAAATAGGTGGTGCACAAACGTAGGTACATTGGTCAACCTGGGAGTTGTTTCCCACCATCAGGTACAGCTCATCACAGACGAAGTGTCACTATGGCTGGGAAACCTGGGAGTTGCTCTACAAAAAAAGTAAGTTGAGCATCACATTCTCGCCCTACTTACTGCAGCTCTTCATCAATTATATACATTAAAAGATGCTTGAAGAACCTGAACTCCCACTGTTCTTCTTTGTAGACACAGCACACCAGCAGATGGCCAGCATGCCCAGACGCAGAGTTTGACTTCTTAGTTAGTTGGTCACTAACTCAAGAGTGCGTCTGCATGATTTTATTCCCTCGCTTGGTCTTTCTTTTCTTGTCTCTGATCCTAAGAGAATACGGCTACATAGAGTACAAAGTTTTCATTGATTTTACGCCATGAGCCTCAAACGGTTAACATTTGTTTCAGTGTAAACTGTTGCAGAGAGAAGATAGAGGCACTTTCCTTTTCTTATGTCAGCATACTCAAGGTACTCATCAGAATCTGGATTACAATACTTTGTAATTAAGGGAAGAAAAAGAGGGTCTCGCTGCCAAGTCGGTAACTCGTAATTATGAAAAGTCCGATATGTGTCAAATATTGCCCCCTCTTTCTAATATAGTGCATTAAATATGCTGTCCACCATTTTATCTGAGTGTCTGAATTAGGGTGACCAGATGAGAACAAGTGAAATTTGGGACGGGAGAGCTAGAGGTGGGCATGGCCTCCAGGACAGAAAAACACATGAAAGTTAAAACATAGCTTCTAGAAATATTAATTTTAGTTTTGTTACATGGGCCCGAGGATGATTTTTCATATGGGCTCTACTTGTATCCACAATGTGCATATTAGTGACTGACAAGGGCAGGAACACATGGGGAATATATGGAGCTGGTGGACAGATGAGCTGGCATTTGGGCCCCAGTTGTGTCAACCAAATGGGTCCTAAATGCCAGCCCATCAATAACCCAGAGACAGATTTTGTTTTAATGTTTCAGTGTAGATGGTTAACTGATAATCATGTAGCGCATTATTAGATCTCTGAAATGCTTGCTGAAGCTTGAGAAGTACAGAGAAGGGAAGGACACGGGACAAGACTAGAGAGGAGAGGAGCAGAAGGAGGGAGGGCAGAAAAAGAGAGTGGCCTTAGTGTCTTTTTCGGGCAAGAGGCCTTGCCATCTGACACCTGCCACTGAGTGGGCACGAATTCCCTGTCCGCTTGGCAGGAAGTTAAGGCTAGCAAACAGGAACCCAAAGGAGGAGTGTATGCAAATACCAACAGCCAAAGGAAATGGGTGCCTTTAGTGTCCGTGTGGAGGCCAGACAAAAATGGCACCTGCTTTCCTCACAGACACCCATTTAGAGGACAACAGTAGCATAAAGTCTTCATATGAATTTACTTTTTGGATAACTAGTTTCTGCTGCTTTTGGCATTTCAATGAATGTCTGTCTTTAAATTCAAATGACAGCCTCAGAAAAACTAAATATTTGGACCAGTTAAACACATCTAACCCAAGCACATATGCGTGTGTGTAGTTCAGGCTTGCTGCATCTTTATATCTGCACATTACATACATGAGGTCATGTAAAATGTCATCACTTAATGTGCCAAATACATATGACATTCAGGGATATTGTTAGTTCTGCTACAGCCCAAAGAGCTCAATTTCTGTTGAAAGGCCTGACAGGAGTGGAGAGCAGCAGAAGAGGGAGGGAGCGAGAGAGGGAGCAGTTGAAGTTAAGAGTGAATACTGATGAGGCAAGCTACAGAGATGCAGTATGCCTACACAACAAAACATTGATACACACACAAACACACATAGACATTCACAAACTCCAAACATCAAGAAAGTGTGCAGGTGACAGCAGAGTATGACCTATTCACTCTTCAACTACAACTTCAACCAGCACACAGAGATCTCATTTAGCCGCATACCAACACACACAAAGACGCTCTCATGTCAATGTTGATGTTAAGCGCTATACACAGAACACAGTGCAGAGAGTAATTTGCAGTGTTGTGGTGTGCTAACACACCCAACACACAAATACACACAAAAGAAAACATTATGTTCTGCATTGATAATAAGCATTTATACAGATCAGCATTTTTCATTCCAAAGTGATTATGCCGCGCAATGGACTTTATAAATGGTTCTTTACACAGTATTTCGCATACAGCGCGTTGTAATCATTATTCAAATACCATTGTAAAACATATGCATGATCAAATCGAATATGCATGAGTTTCACACAGCACTCATAAGCGCCACAAATATACATGTGAATGAGCTTGACAGTACTTCGCTGGCAAAGTCTTGCTCTAACAACACAGAGGATTATAGCCTTCTGAAGTTAGAAACCTGAAAGAAGAAAATCGCCACTTTTTGTCTTGAACTTTTTTCCCCAAATGCCTGTTTAGGAGATACTGACCCACTCATATTAACCAGTTAAGGAAAAGCCAACTAAGAAATACAAGGAAGGCAATAATACTGCATGAATTTTCTGCATTTACTTTACTGCCACCTTTGCTGCATCATGCATCTGCAAACAGCATTCAATGAATTACATCTACAGCAAAACATACAGCTTAATATAATATCTGTCTAAAAAGCATTCCTTACATGAAACAGATACAGGGCTTCAAAAAAAACCAAACACAAAGGCATCATTGTCTCTGTAGTCTCTGGTGCACTGCTGAAGACAAACTTCACATAGGATTCTCTAAGCCACTGGGGCATTCCTGGGAAATGCAAAGGTGCAGTTTTTTTTCCGCCTGATCATCAGTTTGATAGCTCTCAGACTATCACAGACAATCCCTGCCGGAACCACCTTAAACAGGCCACAATCAATTCTCTTCTAACCAGCCTATCATCCCTTTTTACCCAGGGCCTTTTGAAAAGGAGCTGCAGGAATCATCTGAAACAGTTTCTAGTAGTCACTCATTCAGCCATAAACCGTTAGCAACAGACAACTGGACCAGGGAGTCAACACTTCAGAAGGTCAGAAAAACCAGTGTGACTGAAGGGCTGTTTGAAAAAAGGACATTGTGCTTAGTGATGTGCGATACCACTTAATTCCTATACGATCCAATACCAAGTAATACCCAGGCTGGTATTGCAGATACCGATACCAATACTTTTTACATATTTAATTTCTAGTTTAATGTGACCTCCCCCTCCCCTCCCGTTTCTGTATTTATGGGGAAAAGGAAGAGTAGGTTGTAGGCTTATCAATTCCAAATAATAGCTGCATAATGACAAACTACTGAAATATTCTTTAATTATAATAAAAATCTCCTGGTCAGAACTGCGTCTTCATAATATAATCATATTACTGTGACTTAATCTCAAATGTTTAGCGAAGTTTGCGGTGTTGCCAAAGTATTTCAGCGTCTTTGCACACACATCACACACAGCGTCATTATTACCGTCAAAGCTACAGCCAGACGTGACTGCTTTTACAGTCAGCCATATTCAGTCAGTATTCAGTCGCAGGAAATGTAAAGGGCTCAAGCGGCTCACTTCAAAAAAGCTCCGTCACAGAGCCATAGCATGCACAAGCATGACTTTGACAGGCGGAAGGCGAAGTAGTTCCTTTCAACCGAGTGCAATAAGACCATCCTGGTGACAGTAAGATACTTATGATTAAAACACACACTCACTCCAAATGAGTGAGTGGTATTTGAATAATGATTACAACGCGCTGTATGCGAAATACTGTGTAAAGAACCATTTATAAAGTCCATTGCGCGGCATAATCACTTTGGAATGAAAAATGCTGATCTGTATAAATGCTTATTATCAATGCAGAACATAATGTTTTCTTTTGTGTGTATTTGTGTGTTGGGTGTGTTAGCACACCACAACACTGCAAATTACTCTCTGCACTGTGTTCTGTGTATAGCGCTTTACATCAACATTGACATGAGAGCGTCTTTGTGTGTGTTGGTATGCGGCTAAATGAGATCTCTGTGTGCTGGTTGAAGTTGTAGTTGAAGAGTGAATAGGTCATACTCTGCTGTCACCTGCACACTTTCTTGATGTTTGGAGTTTGTGAATGTCTGTGTGTGTTTGTGTGTGTATCAATGTGTTTAGATATGGATCCTTTTATATGACTATCGATCCTAGAGCAGTAAACGTTGGTATCAGAAATATCGATACTTTAGTAAAAAAATGGAGTGCATTCAAATGTGTGCCACTATCGTCAAAGTCCAGCAAATACAAGACGCATGCCCTTTCAAATCAGTCCATTCACTTTCTATGTTCAGCACAGGGGAGTATGATTCTAAATATCTGTAAATGTACATATTTAATGCTAAGGGGAGTAAAATAATAAACTAATTAAATATTTTTCTACATAAAATGTCAGGAAATTGTGAAAAATGTCTTCCCAGTGGGGTCTTCAAATGTTTTGTCCAAGTGACAGTCTCAACCCCACAGGTATTCAATTAAGTAGAATTTAGCAATTTAGAAGCAGGAACCACTGAATGTTTTTGCTTCTTACAAAATGACAGAAATTATTAATAAATTATAATAGTTGATCAGATTACTTTTTTATCAGCCAATCAATCGATTAATCATCATCATCGTTTGGGGTGAATGTGACATGTATTGTAATGCTCTTCAAGTGGTCGGAAGACAAGAAAGGCGCTATACAAGTACAGTCCATATTTACCATGTACAGACTACATTTACGTCTGATGCAAACAAAGTTAAAAAATCCAAAAAGTAAGTAACATTAATATAAACTCAATAACCCTGTGAACATTTGGAGAATTTGCTGAACATATGTATGCAGGTAGGATTGTTTCTTGAAATTGATGTAATGGCTGAATTAGATTTAGCTGAAGGCCCTTTCATAGACATCTCCACTCTGGCATTATTATATGATTATCATCCAATGTGTTGATAGAACACTAGTGCTGTGCTTGTACATTTGACCTTGACAGGATCGAGACATGGTGGCCAAAATGTCCTCTAGAGATTTGTGATGCGACTGGCTGGCCGGCATTATCATCCAGGCAGAGCGCCTCTTCAACCCCTGTTCTTATTAGGACACAGCCATGGACAGCTGCGAAAGGGAGAGTTAGCAGCAAACCTCCCCAACAACCGAGTGTGCAACAGCAGAACAGATTTTCACCACTATTGCAGGACCCTGGATCTCCGTCTGATGACCTGGATAATATCCCATCCTCACACAGAAGGGTAAGGACTGAGAGTAAATCAGAAAGTAAAATGCTGCAGGGAAAGCTAACGACTGGGCCTCAAACTCTGATTGTGGGTGACTCTGCTGTAAACGATGTAAGAAGCATGTGCAGTGAACACCAAAATACTCTGCTTTCCGAAGGATACAGTGTCTGACTTGGCAGAAAGAATCCTGTATATCGTAGCTGAACATCCTACTGTGAAAAACATCATACTGCACATCGGGACCAATGACGTTGTGAAGCAACAGTCTGAAGTGTTGAAAGAGGACTTTAATAATGTTAAACACTGTTGAACACAGTCTGCTCTTTGAATGCTGAGGTGTTTATCAGTGGCCCTATACTGCCAATCCGAAGAGGAGCTGAGAGATTCAGCAGATTGATAGCATTGAACAGGTGGCTCTCAACGGCATGTACTGTCCATTCAGTGCATTTCATCGAAAACTTTTACTTTCTGTGGGACCGCAGACATGTTTTAAGGCAGATGGACTTTGCCTTAAAATTGTTCAGCTCCAACCTGTTTTACTTTCTGCGTCACTCATCTGTTCCCTCTGCCAAGGACAAGAGACAAGAGGAATCTAAACAAGAAGAAGACATAACACGCCAGAAACCTTGAAGGAGAGCCACCTCAGCCCACGCCAGAAGACAGCTCTGACAGTGAGGATTCACCATCTCTACCCCCCCAATCCCCATCTAGGTCACCCTTATCTCCAGACACCCTTTCTCCCCTCTCCCCACTGTTGGACTTCACTGATCACATGGAAGACCTGGTTAGAACTGGGACCAAATTTACTTCCCGCACCTTCCCTTTCTCCACTCCCATTTTCTCCACCCTAAACCCCCCTTACTGTTCACCTCCACCACTGGTTCTAAGTCCTCCAGGTTTGACACATGTGTCACAAATACAGCGCACAACCCGCCTTCCCGCTCCGCAGTAAGCTCTGTCTGATATGTGCTGGGTCCAGGCTAAAACGAAAATGGCACTCATGATTCTTCCCAGGACAAGCCCAGCCCAGTGTGCTGGTAGTCTTCTCCATCCCTGTCTTGATATGTAAATAATGGTGAATGTGTTAAGAAACAGGAAGAACTCAACATATCCTGCAAATTTAATTCCTCGTCAGCCACAGCCTGTCGAAAAAAAGTGGGCCAGATAATGTTTTTAACACACTAAAATTAGCTTTGTTGTGTAGCTTTGTCTTTGGCAGGAAAAACATTTTTAATCAATGATATTATAATCACTCACAATCTTAATTTCATGTTTTCAACTGAAACTTGGTTGGACTAAGATAACAGTGCTGCTGTCTTTATCGAGTCTACCCCTCCCAACATCAGTTTTATGAGTGAAGCTAGAGTGCACAAGAGAGGAGGTGGAGTTGCCATTTTGTTTAATGACTCCCTCCAATGCAAAAAGATGTCTTATGGGAATTTTGCTTCTTTAGAATATGTGGCTCTTCAGCTGAATTCCTCTTCTCAAGCAATTTTTCTAAATATCTACAGACTCCCTAAATACTGTGCAAACTTTTTTGATGACTTTGGTGAACTGCTGTCTATAATCTGTATGGACTTTGACTGTGTGGTTATTGTTGGTGATTTTAGCATCCATGTTGACAACCCCCAGGACAGAGAGACTACAGAACTGTGTTGTGTTCTTGATAATTATGTACTGACCCAACATGTGACGGAGCCCACACACAATAAGGGGCACACTTTGGACTTCTCCGAGGGTCTGGACATTTCCAAGGTTGTGGTGACTGATGTTGCTCTCTCTGATCATTCCTGTGTTTTCTTTGAGAGTACTATCTGCATGCACACAAATGTACAAACAGAGGTAATCACAAAACAGCATATCACTGAAAACACTAGTGAAATATTTATTGAGGCTTTCTCCTCGCCCCTCTCACGGATCTCTGTCAATGAGCTTGTAGATAATTTCAGTTCTAAAATTACAAATGTTATTGATGCCACTGCACCAGCCAAGGTGAAGGTGGTCTCTGGTAAGAGAAGATCTTCATGGAGAAATGCCACGCTGGTTAGAACTCAAAAAAGAGAGTATCCAAAAGCTGAATGCAGGTGACGGAAAACAAATCTACAGGTTCATTATGACATCTATAAAGAGAGCGTTTATAATTTAGAACTGAGAAATTCAAGGCTGTTATTCTTCTCTGACATCATCACCAAGAACACTAATAATGCACGTGCCCTGTTTGCTACTGTCGACAGGCTAACCAACCCTCCTGTGTCTGTAGCCTCTGACCTTCTATCCACCAAGGCCTGCAATGAATTTGCCTCCTTCTTCACAGACAAAATTCAAACAATTAGACAAGCAATCAGCGCCTCCATATCAGGTACAGGATATGTCTTGTCCCTGTGTCCACTTAAAAACAATTCATATAGCATGAGACAATTTGATTCTATTAACCATAAAAACCTGGAGGACATAATACAACATCTGAAATCCTCTTCATGCTGCCTTGATATTCTGCCAACAGGTATTTTCAAAAATGTGTCTAAATGCATGGCCTCAGATCTACTACAAATTGTCAACATGTCTCTCCTCTCAGGTTTTTTCCCCACAGGCCCTGAAAACTGCAGTCTAGACAGGTCAGTAATGAGCAATTATAGGCCCATATGAAATCTCCCATTTTTAAGTAAAATCATTGAAAAAGCAGTTTTTCAACAGCTTAGTGCTTTCTTGGCACTAAATAACTGTTTTGATGTTTTCCAGTCAGGTTTTCGACCACACCACAGCACTGAGACGGCTCTTGTTAAGGTCTTCAGACATCCATTTAAACACTGAGAGTGGCAGAATTTCAGTCTCAGTGGATCTCAGTGCTGCATTCGACACGGTCGACCACAACATATTACTAGACAGACTTGAAAACTGGGTTGGACTTTCTGGCACAGTACTAAACTGGTTTGAATCGTACTTAAAGGACAGGGACTACTTTGTGTCTATAGGTAATCACACATCTGAAAAAATGACATGTGGAGTTCCCCAAGGCTCCATTCTGGGGCCTCTTTTATTTAACATTTACATGTTTCCACTGGCTCAGATTATGAAAAACAACAAAATATGTTACCATAATTATGCAGATGACACACAGATTTACATAACCATTTCACCAGGGGACTATGATCCCATACAAGTGCTGAGTAACTGTATTAAGGAGGTCAACGATTGGATGTGCCAGAATTTTCTCCAATTAAACAAAGATAAAACTGAAGTTATTGATTTTGGAACCAGGGAGGAACGATTGAAAGTCAGTACTCGACTTAAATCTGTAATGTTAAGAACCACAAATCAACCCAGAAGTCTTGGTGTGGTCATGGACTCAGACCTGAATTTGAGGAGCCACATTAAGACAATTACAAAGTCAGCCTACTATCACCTGAAGAATATATCAAGGATTAAAGGACTTATGTCTCAGCAAGACCTGGAAAAACGTATCCATGCATTTATCTTCAGTCGACTCGACTACTGTAACAGTGTCCTTACAGGGCTCCCTAAGAAATCCATCAGACAGCTGCAGCTGATTCAGAACGCTGCTGCTCGAGTCCTCACTAAGACCAAAAAGGTGGATCACATCACTCCAGTTCTGAGGTCTTTACATTGGCTTCCTGTATGTCAAAGAATTCATTTCCACGGCCGGCCCAATGCTGCTGCGGCTTCAGCTCCTTATGCCGTCCCCCGTCCCTCTCCACCGGCGGGGTAGCCGATGGGGAAATGTGTGTTTCCTGTGCCTGTTCTGTTTGCACTGTTGTTCGAAACCCCAGCTGTTTTGAAATAAAACACAAACAGAGCCCTAAAGAGCTTTTTCCTGGGCCCGCCGCTGTCTCTGCCGAGTCAGTGGTCGCCTCTCACACATTTGCTCCACACTACACAGACCGACTGCGGCCGGCCAGGCAGCCTTCACGCAGGGGAAATGTGTGTTTCATACGTGGGATGACAGTGGACGACATCTGCACGGCGGCCTCCTGGTCGTCCCTATGCTCTTTCGTCCATTTCTACCTGCGGAATGTCTCCCATCTCTCTCTGACTCACTCAGTACTGAGTGTTTTGACTGAGTGATCCTCCTTGTGAGTGTGCGGTGCGCCCTCTCCCACCAGACAGTATGGGGTGGCGGCCGCTGCTTACACGGCCCTGCCTTGGGTGCCGCTGACGTGGTTGCTGTCGTGACCCCGCCTGCGTCTGTACAGCTGCGGGGCCCCCCACTGTTTCCCGTCTTACACATGGGTCGGCCCTCGGCCTCCCATGTCTGCGGGTGACTGGGTGGCTCATTATGGCTCTGGGCAGGTGAGTTGTGCTTGGTGGTACCGTATGGGCCAGTGAGGCGTTGACTCATCCTGCTTCGCCTCTAACCCAATAGCGATAGCCTTAGAGGGCGAAGCCTATACGAAATGGAACAGGGATACGTACTGTAACCCGGTTTCTATGAGTATAGGCTTGGCCCTCTAATTTGTGGGCCTCACTGGACCTTGGTTCTCAGTGCTGAAGAAAAGGCATTTGGGAGCCGAAGGCTGGGTCTCACCGTTGTATATATACAAGGTGTGGACGTAAGAGAGGCCCACGCTGTGGGTGGGCATAGACTAAAATTCTCAGTGCCGCGCAGGCGCGCGGAAGGGGTGAACCCAATAGCGATAGCCTTAGAGGGCTGCGCCTATGCTCATAGATTCCGGGTTACAGTACGTAACCCCCGGTCTGCTTTCTGTACCCAGAGTCAAAACTAAACAAGGAGAAGCAGCGTTCAGTTATTATGCTCCGTATATCTGGAACAAACTCCCAGATAACTGCAGGTCTGCTGAAACTGTCAGTTCTTTTAAATTAAGACTATAATATAATAAATAATAAATAATATTTTTCTTTTTACCACTGTCTTTAACTAGTAGATTGATAACTTACACTGCACTGTAACTTTTACCTGTCCTGTTTTCTTTTTCTTTGTTTTTAGCTTTTTACCATTGCTTTTAATTAAATATTTACACGGTGAGAAATGAGTAGGTAATTGAGTGAAAAGATAATGAGTGAGATTGAACAGAGTGAAGGAAGTGGTCTTAAATCTCGCGCCCGAGTGATTTGCAGGAACCTCTGTCCACCTGTAAACGCGCAAGTTGTTCCAGAGTATAACTGGATCAAAGTGGCCTGCGGACAGACATGTCCTGGTTTCTCTGTAGTGTCTGAGGGTTTTTGGAGTTTCAGTGGACCCGAAGATTGCTATGGACCCGAGTACAGACTAGCTAGAGAGAGTAGATTAAGTGTACTTCTCTGTTGATTTGCTTTTCAAAATAATAGTAACTCAATTATTTGCTCAACCCCTCAGCCTGTTTTTATTTTCCATTTAACTCTTTTAACCCTGAGTGTACACTGCACTGTAACTTTTATTATATTTTAATGTGTATTTTTTCAATTTCCCTATGTTGCTTTTAAACTTTTTTTTTATATTTCCCTGTTGCTTTTATGTTTTATGTAAAGCACTTTGAATTACCTTGTTGTTGAAATGTGCTATACAAATAAACTTGCCTTGCCTAGAAAACACCAGCTGCGGCCGGCCAGGCAGCCATTTCGCTTTCTGCCGCCGCGGTCACGAGCCTGCCCCCGCCCCTCCGAGGCAGCAGCGCGGATATGAGCCCACAAGAGCCCACAAGAGTGGTAGCCTCATCTTGTGTGGACCTCCAGGCGACCGTGGCTGCATCCGCCTCCCCTCCAGGGGACATGCTCTAGATGTCGCTCTATTTGCTTGTATTGCAAACTAGCTACATATCCAACAAAAAAAATGGCATCCCAAAATATTAGAGCAGAGGATATTATAGACGAAAATAGATTTTACAGTGTTTGGGCTGATTCTGATATTCAGCCATATTTATTTGAGCCTATTCAAGCTGCAGTCACAGCCATGCAACAGGATATGGCCCTGGCAGGGACCGTCCACAACCTGAGCCGCCAAGAGCGAACACTGGCCGGCGCCACATTTGCTCAAATTGCCCTCCGATACCAACAGAAAGTGAATCAATCTGCTGCAGTGAATTTCAGAGTAGGCTTTTTTTTTTTGTTGGATGCTGTTGCCAATGGCAACTCAGAGAAAGCCCAAGTGTGCATTACTATGCATGAAGATTTTACTCCTCACTCAGACAGAGATGTGCTGGAGACCTTCTTCAGGATTCAGAAGATAAACTGGGAAAGACAACCAAAACCAGCAGGGCCGAGAGGGTGGATGGCCATTATGTGAGTGTTTTTGTCAACTTGTCAATGTTTTGGCCAAAAAAGTTTTCCTCTCTCCCTTGTCTGTGTTGGTGTATAGTGTATGGGTGTGGCTATATTCAGGGCAGCTGGGCCAAGTTCAGCGCCGACAAAACGTAGCAAAACGTTTATTTCAACGGAAACGGTGGTGCCTTGAACACCCTGTTGTGTACGCAAGCGCACTGCGTTTTCCTGCTTTATTAACGCGGCTGTGTTTACAAACATGTACCTTCTCACTGGGTAACACCTCTGACACGCCCAACAAACCGGAGAAAACCTCGAAGGCAGTTGCACAACATTGCGCACAATTTCAAGGAAACGCTGCAAACCTTTGCAAAACGTTTTGAGATTGAACTCAGCTGACTTCGATCATTTTATCATCCACGTAGTTAAATACTCCTGGCTTTCTACTGCTCATTGCCAGATTTTTCCTAACCCTATGTGGTACAGTACCCTTGGTCTCCTTAACTCAGTGCCTACTAGTAGTTTGTCGTACTTCCAGTGACCTGTTTTTTCTGTGCACCATGATTCTCGTGTACACACCAGATCTCACCACAGTGTCTTCCTCACCGCATCGCTAGCCAGGCCACGCTACCACCAGCCTGCCTGCCACCTGTGTTTCTGTGTCCACTCTTGGGTGTGCCAACTACCAACCATAATATTTACTACTTATTTGAAGATGGCGAACTCAATGGACTACGTTAACCATCCACGTAAAAGATGCCAAATCTTTGCAACAGCAGTATGACGCAGGTTTTCTAATTATTTTTCATTTACACCCACAAACATATGTTCCCAGGTCAGCAGGCACCGTAGGCAGGTGACTCACCATTGACTGTGAGGTGCACCCAGCTGCCGTTGTGGAAGGTGTCGTACTGTTGCTCCAGCATCAGGACCCTGCACTCATACCAGCCCTGGTCCTCGGAGCGCACTGGGTCAATCTGTAGGGAGGCTTTCCCATGCAGAGAGGCTCTACCTGGAAACAGAGAGGACAAAAAACACCAGAATAAACCACTTTAACACTGTGTGTCTTTTTTGCCTTTTAAAAGCACCTGTATGCTCTTTTTCCCAGCAATGATTGGCTTCTCCACTTAAACTCACATAGTAGCTTTGCTGGTCACCACAAAGATCCATCATAGCAGTTGGAGGTTAAGTGCTTTACTTCAACCTTTTTTTCTTGCAGCATGAAAAAGACTTCCTTTTGCATCAAAAGCAGCCTCCAAGTCATGGTGTTATATTTTTGAGCGAGCACTAAATGTTAAAAATACTGCCTTTGTTTGTGTTTTAAAGAGATTAAAAAGGTAAAATATATTTTTCCAGTGAGTACTGTACATTACTAGGATTATTATTAGTGCAACATTATCACGCAGAATCTCTCAGAATACATTATTATAAGAATCTCTGCTTCTCTCATTTTCCTATTGTTATGTCCTCACGTGGCTCAAGCGCAGAGGTGAAGAGAACAAATATAAATGAAAACTGGGTCTAAAGAAACAGGAAACAGATTATGTGCAAACAAATAGATTTATTAACAAACATATCTCAAAGAGGAGCAGAAGAGACAAAAACACAAAGAACTAAACTACTTAACAAAAGGTGGTCATATAGGTTTTAACCAAAACACAAAACTAGCAACTTAAATAAAAACACATTTAACGCCCTCCCTCTTCCAAGGCAGTATGCGAGCCCACAGCTCCGCTAGTCCCAAACACACAGCTTCACACGCAGCTCCATTCCTACTGTACCCAAGCACCGCCATCTGACCCACTGGTCGGCAGCCACATAGACTGGCCCCACAGGACCAGCCTCACACGCTGGCCTCTCAAAACCAACCACATAAACCACTTGCTGCACTCTCCTTGCTCTCTTATCCTCCAGGTACTGATTGGGGAATCAGGTGCAGCTGCTGCCCATCACTAGTTGCAGCTGCAAGGCTGCAAGGCTGCAACTACAGGAGAAAGACGCACCAAAACAAAACACAGTACACACTGCTCTAGGGCCGTAACACTATTCTCTGCAAGGACTCCACAAACTCAGACTTTGAACTACAAGTTATTAAAATAAACACAAGCCTATTTTTATTTTTCCTTTTTTGGAGCCTGATTTTTATGTCCAAGTTGGGTGTGACAAACAAATTCATTATTTAATATTTTTTCTTTATCTGCTTATTCCTGTTCAGAGACTACAACAGTCTGGAGCCTTTCCAAGCACTGGATGGAAGGTAGGAAAACACCCTGGACAGGTTTCCAGTCTCTCACAGAGTTAACAGAGACAGACAATCGCAAACACTTACTGTACAGTCATACCCATGGGCAATTTAGAGCCTTCGATCAGGCTGACTCCCTTTGGACTGTTGGAGGAAACACAGTCGGATATAAAGTGCATCCAGATTCTAGATTCTACCCAAACTCATAGGATTATAAGTAAAATATTTCTGTCTGAATAATTTTGACATTTTGGGAAATATGCTTCTTTGCTTTTTTTTTGCCAAGAGTTAGATAAAGAGATTGGTAACACTCTCATGTCTGTGAAGCTAGGAGATGGTTAGCTTGGCTTAAGGCTGGAAAAGCTAGACTGCCTCTGTCCAAAGGTAAGAGAATGTGCTTACCAGCACCTCTAAAGCTCATTCAACAACAAAATAACTTTATACTGGATCTTGTTTGTTTAATCTGTAGAAAAACTGAAGCTTAAAATTAGCTTAGTAAAAACTGGATGCAGAGGAAAACCGCTAGCCTGGCTCTCGCTTTGTTCAAGCTATACAAAAACTGGTGTAAAAGCATCAACCTTTGGTTTTACAGGGGTTTATGTGCAGGTCGATTAGTGCCTTTCTTTAAGGAGATAGAATATGTTAATTAGTGAGTTTTAGTTGATTTTGTTAACAGACCCAGGCTTGCTATTCCCCCTACTTCTAGTCTTTATGCTACACTAAAATAAACCGTCTCCTGGATATAGCTTCATATATAACAGACAGACATGAGTGTGATATCAGCAAAAAAAACAAACAAAGTATTCCTCAAAACTATTCCTTTAACCAATTAAACGTAACATTATTTAATCATCATTGTGTCTTGAAAACAAACTAGCTACCTTCCAGTATTAGGATTCATGCACAAAACTACCTAGGAGCCATACCTTAAGTTGAATTAAAATAAAGTATCTGGTCTCACTGTGGAAAAATACCAGCCTCCCACCACATAGAAATCATCTATTTCTTATAAAACTTCTCCTTCCCCGCCTCCTTTTTTCTTCAAGGCTGAGGATAAATTGGAATTCTAAAAGAAGGAAATCTCAAGGACGAGAGAAGTTCAGGAAACCAGGCATGGTGAAATCTTCAGCTGCTAAGCTGTCTGTCTTCAAGCCTCCAGCCCGCTGCTCACATGGCTGCCTCTGACAACCCAACAGACTAAAACATTCGCTTCTGCTCTGTCTGACGAGTGTTTTCAGATGGAGCATTTTGCCAAACTTTGATGTGTAGATGTACTGTAAGAACTGTTTCCTGTTACTTCAGTGTCAGGCACATATATTGACTTTGTGGGGCGACTGAATTGCTCTACCAGCACTGTATAGATAGATACCCCAACCCTGGGATTGCTGCCATAGTTGGGATAGAAAACTGATGAAGAAAATCAATACAGCAAAGAGGAAGAGAGAAGAGCAGGGACTGCAGTCTTGCAGTAAAAAGGTAGCTTGTCTTTAAAAAGTCAGGTCTATTTTTGCCTAAGCGTTGAAGTGCTGAGTGGGGTGGGTGATGGCGTGATGGCGTGAAGGGTAAGGATAAACCTCAGCTCCCATTTGTCATACACCACTTACACAGTACAGGGTTCTGTCTACTGTGAAAACAGATGAGCTAACACCTTGTTCAGATCACATCAGCTTTGTCAGATAGGAAATCTTTGAAGAGGAAATGCTAAAGATCCAAAGTGACAAAGTTGGCAGACACAGTGAGGTACACTAAAAAACCCAACTTAACTGGGAAAATATAGCTGGATGTATAACCTGCTGGATGTATAACCTTTGATTAAATTAGCATCATAAATACAGTTACCCAGGACCACTAAAGTTACCTGAAAGTAATAACATTCCAAAATGTAGTCTTATTTTCATCCCTTGTGACTGTAGTGTTTGCCACCCTATTATATCTCCCTCATAGCATAAATGTTGGCTTGTTATATCCACCCATTATATTAATTTTACTGTCCAAAACAATTCCATGGTTCACTCATTTACTACACCCTATACAATACACATTCTCAGTAGGCTACTGTGAGCAGTAAACTGAGATTTCGGGTTGTTTAGTAATGATTTTGCCTCATTAGTGACCAGTGTAGCATTCTAGGACTGTTATTTTCACATCCACAAATACGATTGGGATTGTTAGCAGAAAGTTGTGTACATGCCATCTTGGAATAATGCATAAACGCTCTCAAGTCAGAATAACAGGTGATTCTCCTGTTCTTCCTGTGTTCAAAATCATACCCTACTTTCTATATTGCAGGATTCATGCAATGCTGGAAGAATGGGACAAACAAGAGATTCTCCCATTATTCCAGCTTGTGAGTGTGAGATGGAAAATGCATCGCTAGCCTTGTAGTCACACCAGATATAATAGCCTAAATTAGGTATTTTTTAAAAACTGTAACCAGATACAAATAAATTGTGCATAAAGTACATATTTAAGAAGCTAAATAGCGTGACTAAAGTAAAATAGGTTTTGCAGCTATCCTGCATTTTCCTGCTATGATACGATAAGATTCTGCTGTCAAAAATTTCTTAGTAGCTAATGTGCTACTTTGCTAGCAACTCCTCACTAGAAGGGTTGCCCAACCCTAGAGACTGTCTTACATATACTATACATATTCATTTTCAGCTAAAGCTGGTGCTAAGAGATATGATTTAGTTTTCCAACAGCTTGTCCCACAGCGGGACGATCTGACACTAAAATTTCACAAGCTGCACATCTGAATTATTGATTGCGTCATTGCTTGAGTGGGCACAAAAATAGATGTTTTTAAATGTTGTAATTTCCATATAGCTGCAGGACAAACTGGCAAAATTATACAGGATAGATTTTAGTCTGCAAGGAGATATGTAAAATTTTTCACTTAGCAGTTAATAAGACAGGGAAAATACACAGCTGTAATGAGGACAAAAAATACATCTTCTCTTTGAGAAATCTTGAGTTATATTATTCGAATGAATATACTGTAGGTCTTAACAATTAGCAAGACTGGAAATTGAACAATGGTAATGCTCACTGACCCAGACAAAGTGATTGAACCATAGATGAAATCTGCATTACTCTGCAATACTTTAACTGTAAGTACAGTATTCATGGTTAATCTACTCTGTTTTGGTAGCAGCTGTGTGATGGAATAATATCACATTTAGTCTATTCACCAATTTTATTCATACTGTGCGTGATAACAATTCATGGGAATAGTCCAAATGAGCTCTGAGACAGCATGGCCCCAAAGAGCATCTCGTAAACTACAGTCCAGTGTCATTATCACACTGTCACCATGCACATCCCCAGAACGAACTTTAATCTATATAATGAGACTGGCCATATTCATGTTGCATCTGTTCACTGGTAATTCCTCAACAGTGGACTTGATGCCACATGGCAGAGGCCCACTAGAGCCCAAGTGAGCAGAGTGAAGTGTGATGCTGTTTGAAAAGCACCGCTTGTTCATACCCTGCTGGTAGTCGGGAGGTTACTGTGAACAATTAAAAGCTCCAACAGCTGCAGTATCTCCAGTAGCCACTACAAAACAAAAAGGAGGGTTCCCCAGACAGTGAGTTACTGCCATTAAGTCTTTGCAGTGATGACCCTGCTTGAAAATCCCACAGCGAGGAATTTCAATGAATTCAGTATTATTAACAAACTGACAAATCTGTTATGTCCACATTTAGGACACTCACACTAGGGAGATGAATCCTCCAGCCTTTCGACAAGCTGTGCTTTGCCTTTATTTCACAGTACATTTTTACGAGGTCAGGCAGGGTTTTGTACTTGGTGGGAATAGGAATGGCTAATTCTGACCCCGTTCTGACAGCTCGCCATCTTGATACAGACACTGAAGCAATATCATAAGAACCAATTTCCTGCTGCAAGTAATCTGCGTGAAGGCAGTGGGAACCATATTGTCTAAGCCAGGAGAGGGAGATTTTAAGGTTGTGTGATGCTGTGATCAATGTGAAAAAACACATATTTAGGGTTATCATATATATGATAACCTGATGATGACAGACAGACAGCTGACAGATATGATAGACAGCTGTTTTCCACAAAATATCTAAAAAACCCACTGTAACGCGGCAAGACATTTTCACTCAGGGATGCCGTACTGTAGAAATGTGCACATGACAGACTGTGTGTGTGCACGCACTTACACACTTTCCTTCAACAGCTTTGGACGATATGTTTTGTGACTTTCGGGGAGGGTGAAATGGGGTGAAACAGAGACGCTGTTCGCATTTACATATTTAAATTTCATGACACGCCAGCAGGATCGGTCAGAATCTAACGTTAATTAATGTTCTGTGTTCTTCTCCACATCCAAAAGGTCTCACACACAATTCTGTTTCCTCTGCAGACTTTCCTCTGTCTGTCCTGTCAAGTTTATAACCAAAGTTTTTAGTTTTGCCGCATAAATGTCCCATGACGACAGTATTTGCTGTGACATTACTGTGGCCATGGAAACTTTTAAAATGACCGACAGCAGCCTCTCAAATCTTTAAAGTAAACCGTTAAAGGGAAACACTCAACACATCAACACAATAAATAAATCACCTGGAAAGTTATAAGGACCGGTAGAGGTGGGATAAATCAGAGAAAATAACTAGTCGGGTGGATGGCCAGTGGATGATTTGTGCGTACATGATTATTCAGATAGGCCTATTGTAAGAGCCGATCCGCGCATCACACCAACGTAGCTCCTATAATCATGACAAAACAGTGCAAACAGCTGCTGATGTCAAATTTTTAGGTTGTAATATGAACCTCTGAATTCAGCACTAACCCGCTGTATTTTACGTTGTCGTTTAGTAACAATAGTGCCCATTCTGTATTCTGCACGTCATTTGCACACTGTGTTCCTCCCTGTCAATAAGGAGTGCTGCAGCACCCTGCGCACCCACCTTCCCGCACGCTTGCTGCCCAGTACCAAACAGCAGAGAAACTAATTTAGTGACTATGGGGAACAAAGTGGAGAATTTAGAAGCAAAACAGTCAGATGTTTCAACGACATAATATTCAGTTGCCAGTTTCTTAATACATCTTGTAATTTATATCCTAATTAATCTGTTGGTTGTAGCTTTATAAAAGCAAAGATTTTCATGCTTCATTTTCATTAGATTACTTTTCTTTTTATATATGGCATGTAGGATTTTTTAATATACTGTATTGACTCTATACTATACGTGCTCTGTGCTGCAGCATCACTAGAGTGTGTAGTAAAGAATGTATGTACAATGCAGTCGTAAATTGCTGAGACACAGTTATTTACCTCTATGCACTCACAGGCAGCATATGCCCCTGCACAGCCCTGATCACCATGTTAGAAAAGAAAGAATTGCAGTTAAAGAACCAGAAGAGTTTGCAAAGTCGATATGGCTTTCTTTTAGTACTTAAATGCCTCAGTGTACTGTATCATGCTGTATATTTAAAGCCTAAACAGCTGAGGGAAAACACACTGGATCACACCACAACTGCAGGTCAATCTTCTCAATGACATAGGATTGGGAGGTACATGCACACAACACATTTGCACTGCAATGTATTCAACTGCTTGTCAGAAATGGCTCTGTTCTTAGCCAGAAGCTCATAATTGGGTCTGCAGCAATGTAGGGAAATCCATTTACTGCATGAACAGCAATGTATATAGAATTAATCTAGTTATGTAGGACCCTGAAAGCTAAAATCTGTAATGTTTTTGAACTAACGTATCATTACTATGTTCATTCATTTGATAGACTTACAAAGGTAGATTTACCATGGTTTGAGCATACTCTGCTAAAGGGGTAATATTGGTCAGGTTGACCAATCACCTGGTTGATACCGATGTCATTAACTCTAGTAAATAATATGTATTATGTAACTTGGTTGGTCGATTATATCTTCACTGAAACAAGGACAAACAAGTTGAAACAACTTCAAGAGTTCAAAATGACATCCTCTGTTATCATCACTGTACTTTAAGTAATAGTCTGACATTTTGGAAAATATAATTGTTTTTCATTTTGCTGAGAATTAGATGAGAAGATCAATACCAATCTCATGTCTGTATGGTATATATGAAGCTGCAGCCAGAAAACATAACAATATCCACCTACTAGAACCTCTGAAGCTCACTAATTAACATGTTACTTCTAGTTTGTTTAATTCAGATGATTTCTTGGCCTGGTGCGGTGTCTTTTCATCAACGTGAAGGTTCCACTGTCGGCAAGAAAGAGACTTTCCAAAAATGTCAAACTACTCCTTTAAATCTGCAAAGTAAACTAGTGCCGCAGTGTCAAAACGACAAAGTCCCGTGGATTTACTGTGCTTGGCACCTAAAAATATCTTGATCCTGATTCATCCCAAGATGCATCCAAATGCTCATTAATTCAAAAGTTTTAAAAATTAAATCTGTTACAGATAAGACAGATTTTTCACAATGTCTCTGTATTCTTTTAGACATGGATTACTTTGCTCTGTATTAGCCACATCTACAGACATCTTACCAGTGTACTCTGGATCCACATGAGGAGGGTAGAAGCGAAAGTTGATGAAGAAGGGAATAGGCACTCCAAACTTGAACCACTCCACCACATAGGGAGGCTGCTGGCCATCCAGGGGAGGGGACACGTCACACCCCAGGATCACGCTCTCTCCAGCGCGCGCCGTCACAAACCGGGGCTCCTCTCTCACTCCGTGGGCACCTGAGAGGAAGAACAAGCAGCAGCATTTACAACAAATGAGGAATTTTATTGTTTTTCTCATGGGGGCTGAATTCTGACAGGCAAGACAACCAGGTGCAGGCAAATTCTTCTGCACACAATTCCTGCAGACGAAGCAGAAAAATCTCATTGCATCAAAGTCATGCAAGACTAATTTACAAACAATAATTAGGAGGCAATTAAAGGTGATCGACTAAGCTACTGCACAATGGATTAAAACGACATTCTGCTCATGGCTTACACGGAGATGGCAGATTCTGAGTGGTCACCATGCACATGAGTAAACCCCCTCCTTTTCATCGTCCATATCCGTTCCACAGAGCGGCCAATCGTCATCTGTCACCTGCATCTGTTGGTGAGTGTTTTGTGGTTGTGCCATACTGTACTATAAATGAGCTGCCAAGGGGTTCCATTGATCATAGCTGGCTGCTGCTCAGATAAGCTTTACTACGAGCACCACCAGGCCTGGCGTTTAGCCATGAGTGTCCAGGCACGCTGCCGAGAGTTGACCTATCAGATGACTGAAAGGTCGGCATACCTGCCTCAGCAGAACACTCACTCTGGGAATGGATTTTCTCCAGCTGCCACCCCCGCTTTCATTGAACCGGCTGTATCTTCACCGTCAGAGCAAGCATGACTACCCGCCCTCGCCCAGGAGGAAAATCGCTTCAGGGATCAAGAGACATGCTGACGTATCATTCCAGAGAAACACCAGCTGAATAAGTTAACGCTTTCGTTAGCAGTATCATTTGCATTAGCAGGAGCAAATTTTTACAAGAAGAACAAATATATCGGGACTTTGAGGTATTATGGGCTCAATCAGCAACAGTGTTGAAATGGAAATGGGACCTGTGAGCACTGTGCCCTTTCAGCTGTGCACACAGGAATTAAAACCCAAATATTTTCACCCGTTTCTTCTGTCTGAAAAATAATGCTGTAACTCCACCCCTGAAGGCCATATGCATCACTTAGTGATTGTGTTTACCAGTTTAATCTCCATCATCCTGTGACAGAGTTAATCCACTTTATGCATTTCGGCCAGCACAGATTTGGGACTGAAACAGAGCAGATTTAATCAAATTACACTTTTTTAAAATGGAGATGTGGTCTGCCAGTTACGGGCCTCAGTCCTGGAATCTGCTTTGCTATTGTGCCTCTTCGTTAAGAAGGGAAAAACAGCTATGCTATGCTACCCTGAGCTGTAATGAGTGACACACAAAAACCAAATGAAACACATGTGCATGACTCAATGAACCCCACATGACCATTTAACAGCCCTTGTAGGTCTCTAATAGACCTGTGTGAGAGTACAAAGTCTGAATACTAATACTGTAACAGGATTAAAACCAAACAAACACAAGTAAGAAATCTCATAGGGGAGCTGACTGACAACAACAAACCACAGAGGCCATGCATCAAAGAAAGAATGAACAACATGTGGCATCTAAATCATGCCGGTAATAAAGCAGCATTTTCATTCAAATGAAACTGAGAGGGAGTCAGTGTTTGATCGAGCACAGTGTAGCGTGTCCAAATGCATAAAGACTGTTGAGGGGAGAAGATTGTTGCAGAGAACAGCTGTGGACATGACGCTCTGCCCTGAAACCTATACAAACCATGACTTTTTAATGCGCTTGTAAGGAAACCTGTCCCATCCAGTTATAAACAAAACTAAATCAGAAATCTGCTAAACTAATCCTTTCAGGCTTGCAAAAAGCCTGAAATTCACACCTGAGCACGCTCCATTGCTGCCTCATTTATAACACCTTTAAAAAAGATTATAATAACCCCTTTCAACACCCCATGCAGGGCTTTTGCCCAGGCATATGCTCAGAATTTTCTTGTTAAGTGGTCTTTAGTCCACTCAACTTGAAGTCTTAGATCCGTGAATCCCAATATAGGTGCCGTAAAGCAACGGTTCAACTTTTTAGGAAATTTGCTTTGGTGCAGAGAGATAGATGAGAAGTTTGATACCATTCAGATGTCCATTTGTGAAATACAAGGCTACAGCATAAAATCCAAAATATAATTTGTTCAGTTCATACAAAAAATGTGTTAAAACAACAAGCTGTACAGTTTATTTTTACTATTTCCTGGCCCGGAGCAGTGACTTCCTGGTGTCAAAAACTAAAAAGATAGAAGGGTAATACCAATGGCTGCCTGGTGCAAGACTTTGGTGCCAGTGCTATTTACATCTATGAGAGATGCATGGAGAAGCACACTAGAACTCAACATATTTATGTTGCATCCACAGAAATGTTAACTAGTTTGTGCCTCATTTTTTATTTTTTTATATTGCAAAACTCTACCATCTACATTACTACTCACAAATTGGACAGAACGAGGCTGTTTACCCCAGTTTCCAGTCCTTATGCTAAGCTAAGCTAACCGACTGCTGGCTGTAGCTTCATATTAAGTGTACAGACACGAGAGTGGTTTCAGTCTTCTCATCACAGGCCAAAGGTGCTGCAAGATTTATTTGTCTTTTTTTAATTTATATTTACTGGATATTTTAAATAGGCCCTGCGATGGACTGGCGACCTGTCCAGGGTGTACCCCGCCTTTCGCCCAATGTCAGCTAGGATAGTCTCCAGCCCCCCGCGACTGTACACAGGATAAGTGGTTGACAATGGATGGATGGATGGATGGATCACCCAGCAGCCAGCTTGCTCTGACCATAAAGCTGCTGTTAGTGGCTCGCTGTGCAGTAAGGTGAGATCCATAGACACTCTTAATATGCTATATGGCACCAAGCTAGATGACGACCGAGTCTGAAACCAACTGTTGTGGAAACACACCGCTAAAAAATGGTAACTTTGAGTGACTTTTGTCTTTACTTATGGGCCCGGCACTGGTGCTCTATGGCTTTCAGAAGAAAATAGAGAGCAGGCTCCCATTAATAATGAAACACACTGGATACATTGTTTGATTTGAGTAAGTAGAGTCACTTGACATGAAGCACAGGCTCAAACCATGTGGCACGACAAAATCCATTGTTTTCTCTGCAGACAGTTCAGACGGCCAGGTTTCTGGCTGGCATTATTTTGGGATCCTGGTGGCAGTGGGAACTCTTCTTAGACAGAGAATAGTCTTTAAAGACATGAGATAATTTATTGGAGAGCTAATAATTCTCCCATTGCTTTATGAGATCTTCATGAGGGGACAATCTGCACAGGCTTGGTCACTACTGTTGCCTTTTTCATTTCCTTAATGGAGACATGGCAACCCAGTAGGGTTTATAGGGGCTTATTCAAGGGAACATATTTATGCTCTCAACAAGACATAAATGTGATACAAGGGTCCATGTTTAAGATCTTCCAAATAAACAGTGCTGGAGATATAAAGCGTTCAATAAAGTTAAGAGATAATGGCAACTCATGATTGCCATGGCACTATAAATGACAACTGAACTCAACTGAAGTGGAAACCCTCCAAATACGCAGAGGTAGAAATCTGTTGAGTAAGATCTGCATAAATCAGACAGCTAATAAATACAGGAGACCAATATGTTTTATGTATCTATCCTCTGCACATAGAGAATTTACTGCTATGATCATGAATTCCTAAAGGGTAACAATTCAGCCACCTGTCAGATAAATCATCTATACAGCAGGCAGTTCATGTACAGAAGCAAAAAACAAGCGGGGGATAATTCTTCATTGTTTGACAAAGGTTAAACTGGCAGTGCCACAGTGAGTTACTCAGAGCAATTATTTTCATTATTGATTAAACTGCTGATTATTTTCTCAATTGATTGTTTGGTCGGTTCTGAACCAGCCACAGTACCAGCACAAAAACAAACTCTGGTTCAAACACCACTACACTGATGATAAAACAGTCTACTTGTGACCCAGCATCACAAGTTTCAGAAGTCTATTGTATATCCAAGTTTTGACCTCTAAATTTCTCAGATGCTCAGTCTCATTTTAATACACTTAAAGGTGCAAAGAGGTAAACCTATCAGGAATTTCATAAAAAGGGTTTAAGTTTGGAGATAAGAATTCAAATTAGTGTAGCAGAACTTAGTTTCTTTTCTTCATACTCATTCCAATAAGCATCTTGTAAGCCTTGCATGGGACCACAAGACACTATATAAATTCAAATAAGACAGGACCAAAGAGCTGTGTAGACATTTCCAAAATAACAGAGAAAGTCCAAAAACAGAAAAGCAACTTAAGCATCTTTCACTATAAAACCTTCAGACTATCACTGTAACAAAAATTTTATGATTACTGACAAAAACATTTACTATATGGTACTGGAGAAAACTGAATAAATACTAATAAAATAGTCCATTTTGCAACCATTTCATGGAAAATTAACTCTTAAATCAGCTTGCACAATCAGTTTTCCTCCAACTGTGCAACCCCATTACTTATCTGTGTCCCTTAAATGTTTTGTAAGTATCATCTGTTGTTGCCTTTGGCTTTGATATTATTTCCATAGTGTCTATATGTGTGTATGCATTAATTGGTGAATTAAAAAATCCTGGTACCAGCTCATGTATCTCTGAATTGTCATAATTGGGAGCAAATCTGTGAACCCCCAGATAACACTGTATAGCTTTGTTCTTTATGGTGTCTACAGTTTTAGATATCCCCACAGTATAGTTCAGTATAGACGAGATACATTCATCTTAAAGTTGGGTATACGTAGAACAGCCAATGACTGATTCTCTCCCAGCAGTCAGTGAAAGCCCCAATCCCACCCTCATAAATTTATCCAAAAAAAAGCCCAAGTTTTTATGTACGCTAACATTTTCTAAAGGACTAATCCAAAAATTCTTTGTGCACTTCTTACCATAATTTTATTTCTGAAATGCATTTTATATACCCAAACCATTTGTTCTGATTTATTGCTACTCTGTAAAAGATAACGTTTAACATAATCTCTAGGTCAGACAGTAAAATCATAAAATCTGCGTATAAAATTTAGCATCATCAAGGCACTGGGCTAGATTAGCTTTGTTAATCTGTAGAGATAAGTCTTTCACAAATATTGCAAAAAGAGTTGGAGAGGGAGCATCACCTTCCTTTACTCCAGACAGTGCATCGAATCAGTCACAAACATATAATTCATCTTAACACAAGCAACTGGGCAACTATACAAGGGCTGGATTGCTTTAACCATCCACACCTGTTTCCATACATTAAAAGACAAGCAATTCTCTAATAATCAACTCAAAAGCCTTTTGAAGCCAACAAAACATGCAAAAGTGGATTTTGTCTTTGTCCGTTCTAGTTCTAATAATAGTATGTAAATGATATTGAATGAACATTATTGATCATTTCTTTCTAAACCTGTTCTGCTCATCAACAAGATACTGCGCCATCTTTAAATACTGTGTGAGTGTGTTGTTCAGTAAATTAGTTAGATTTAATTTGTGACCCATTTAAGGTGTCTCAGCCCACTGAGATAAGAACACTTAGATAAGAACAAAGAAAAGCAGGAAATCCTCATATAAGTGTATTATATGGACTATTTGGTCTTTTGCTTTTTGCTCTAGTGAGACCTTTCCTTTCACCTAGTCAATAATTATAATCTTTATTTATAGAAGACTTATCCAGTGCTTTATGAGACGAATAAATAAATATTAGCAAAGCACAAATGTATACAAAAATATTAAGAGTGACACAGCCAAAGAAAAATGTTTATTGATACACACAATGTGATGTAACGAAATCTTAAACACCATCTGTAAAGACACATCCGTTCGAGGTCAATCAACAGCTGTGATGAATCATCGCAGCAGAACAGCGGGGGCACGCAGGGTTAAATCCGCAAGAGATTTCAACTCTGGAGCGTATTTTCAAGTGGTTGAAAATGGCTCTCGCACGAATAGCACACTAGACTGTACTTTCAGTAATGATCCCAGATTTGTACAGTAAATAGACTCTCAAGGCAATTTTGGGGAAATAATCAGGCAGAGCAGAGCCGGCAAAATGTTTTGACAGTAATGACGTCCAATAACACGCTGAGCAATATTGTGGAAAAACATGAAAACTGAGGGAGTTCAGTGTGAGACAATTTTAGATGAGTGCTTGGGTTTGCTCGTGTAGGGTGGCACCAGCATAATATTTCACCCACTAAAACTAAAAATCTAATATTTACCTCATGCTTGGATTTGATTCAGCATACGAGTGAGGATAACCATTGCTGACTGCAGTTAGAGATTTTGTAAAGGATATATCAAACTGTGTGTGTGCCTCACAGTTATGAGTACATGAGAGCTGCTTTGTGCTGGGCAGAGCTCCCGATGTGGAGGATGTAATGGAATATAGACTGGACGGAGGCTGGAGAGAGAACCTCAAGGACGTGGAGCCACAAGGCTGGATGGGCCACTGACAGGGCGGTAATTGAATGCCAGCCTGTATGTGCTGAAGGTCACATCAGAGAATGGCCTGTGTGTGTGTGTGTGTGTGTGTGTGTGTGTGTTTCAGGAATATGCCTGTCTGCATCTGTACAGTATCTGTGTGTTCATTTAGGTCAGTCAAATTTAAATACACCAGAACCTTAAGTACAACAGAACACAAACTCTGCCTGTCTCAAAAATTAAAGGAAAAATGTAGGCAGTGAGTATGTTATATGTATGAGTACGTGTCCACTAGTATTCTGGTTTTGAGTCAAATTCGGGTTATGACATTTACCTGGTTATTTATACAATGATTCTGATGTTATCTAATAGAGTTAGAACTAGGATGAACCTAGTCTGGTTTCTAGCTGAATTTACCACCCAGCTAGATTTGGCTTTTATCTCACACATTACATATCTTTGTTTTACTGACTAACACCAGTTAATGACACATTTGTGTACATTCAAAGCAGCAACCGGCAGTTCAGAACTACTGTAAATCTGGTCATTATAGTGTTTAGACCAAGCTGCAACCTCAGGGGCTGAAAAATGAAGCCAACCAGGAAGTGCCAAAAACTGCAGTTCCTCGAATGGCCACTTGAGGCTGGCTCCAAAAGCGATTCGATCTCCATGGGCCCCCATGTTAATGCCTTACCATTCCTGCAAAATTCGCCTAAAACGCTTATCCAAGGTATACCCAAATTAAATTGAATGCGGTTCTTGAGCCATTTGGACTAAATGCATGGTTTTGGGCTTCTTTGAAAGTTAACACTCTGAAGTTTCTAACCCAACCATCAGAATCGCTGAAAGTGCTACTGACTTTTTAACACACAAGTAATACGTTTTTTGTTTTTGCTTGAAAATGTTTGCTAACACATGCATGCTGACAACTATAGCTGGGACTTTTTAGCTTGACACTGTGCAGTGGCCCTACTGAAAACACCGTGGGGCCACAGCATGAAGCCTTAAGCCCCCGACATTGCTTTTTAACAATGCATAAGTGTAGACAGCAAATGGCATTGTACTTACCTGCGTACTTTGCGTGTACCTCGAGGATTAAACCTGAATCCACTAGGGGGCAGATCACGGCCAATCCCTCACCGACACCGGATTATCTTCCTTACCTCGAATATGCACATCGTAAACAAACCACACATAGCGATACTCGAGGAGGTTATGATTTTTATGAGGCATCATAACGATCTCAGTAATTGCGGACTAGCTCCATGAGTTTTACATCCCGCCATAAATCTCCTTTTTAAAAGTATGCTGATGACCTTTTTCAAACCAACTGCATACCGCCACCGGCTGGGCTGGTGTATGGACCTTTGACAATGTAACAAAACAGAACCAAACCAATCAATACAGTGGGGGAAATAAGTATTTGACCCCTTGCTGATTTTGCAGGTTTGCCCACTTACAAAGAATGCAACGATCTATAATTTTAATCATATGTACATTCTAACAGTGAAAGACAGAATCCCAAAGAAAATTCCAGAAAATCACATCATATGAATTTATAAAAATTGATAACCATCTGATGAGGAAAAACAAGTATTTGACCCCCTGGACAAACAGCATGTTAATATTTTGTAGAAAAGCCATTATTGGCCAGCACAGATGTCAAACGGTTTTTATAGTTGGTGACAAGGTTTGTGCACATTTCGGCAGGGATGTTGGCCCACTCCTCCCTGCAGACAGCCTCCAAATCATTCAGGTTCCGAGGTTGTCGCCTGGCAACTCGAATTTTAAGCTCCCTCCAAAGATTTTCAGTCGGATTCAGGTCTGGAGACTGGCTGGGCCACTCCAGAACCTTGATGTGCTTCTTCTTCAGCCACTCTTTTGTTGCTTTGGCGGTGTGCTTAGGGTCGTTGTTGTACTGAAACACCCATCCTCGACCCATCTTCAGCTCTCTCACTGAGGGAAGGAGATGTTGGTCCAGAATTCCACGATACATGGCCCCGTCCATCCTCCCCTCAATACGATGGAGTTGTCCCGTCCCATTGGCTGAAAAGCACCCCCAAAGCATGATGTTGCCACCACCATGCTTGACGGTGGGGATGGTGTTCTTTGGGTTGTACTCGGTGTTCTTTGCCCTCCAAACACGACGTGTTGAGTTGAGGCCAAAAAGTTCTATTTTGGTCTCATCTGACCA
>NC_060166.1:27079632-27105668 GCF_021292245.1 Micropterus dolomieu | reverse complement strand
GGCGGTGGTGTGGTGCTTCTTCCATTTCCTGATAACTGCACCGACAGTTGATCTTTTCTCTCCAAGTTGCTTTCCGATTCTCTTGTAGCCCATCCCAGCCTTGTGCAGATCAACAATCTTGTCCCTGATGTCCGTAGAAAGCTCTTTGGTCTTGCCCATGGTGGTGATGTTGGATGCTGGTTGTTTGGGTGTTGACAGGTGTCTTTTATACAGGTAACGAGGTGAGGCAGGTGTATTTGATGTAGATAATTGGTTGGGATTGGGGCTGTGTCTTAAAGAAAAGACTAACTGGCTTGTAGGAGCCAGAATACTTGCTGTTTGGTAGGGGGTCATATACTTGTTTTTCCTCATCAGATGGTTATCAATTTTTATAAATTCATATGATGTGATTTTCTGGAATTTTCTTTGGGATTCTGTCTTTCACTGTTAAAATGTACATATGATTAAAATTATAGATCGTTGCATTCTTTGTAAGTGGGCAAACCTGCAAAATCAGCAAGGGGTCAAATACTTATTTCCCCCACTGTAAATAAAATAAAATAGTAATAAGGGTGGTTATACAGGGCACACGTGTGTGGGAATGATGTGTGAGGGATAGCTGCACTCATATAATGAAACTCTAGGAAGATCTTTTCTCTCACATTGTGCTTTTATTCTTCTACGAGGGAACTTTACGTCACTTTCCAACGTTGTTAAAGTTGCGTTCAAAATTCTGACCAACAATCTTTCTGCCTGAAAGTTTCCATCAACCATCTGCTGGCTTTTCTCCACTAGCGTCTAGGATGCAGTCCTATCTACCTAGACCTACCTTCCTATGGGACTAATGAAGATGCTTCAAATCGAGAGAGTTTAATCACCAAAATATTTGTGTTTTGCTAACATCCACAAATATTGTTATACACTCCCAACAGATCTCTCCTTACTGACCTCTACACAAAACACTTCAGAGCTCTCACTTAGTAGCAGCAAATTGCTCACAGTTTTTTTTGCTTGCCGACGAGCGTCAACAATCTGACTCCAGGGCTTTTTTTTTTTACTGGCTATAGTAAGTATTCAGACTGGCAACAGGTTCAGGTCCACTCACTCACTCACTCACTCACTCACACTCACACTCACTCACTCACACACACTCACACTCACACACACACACACACACACACACACACACACACACACACACACACACACACACACACACACACACACATCCATTGGGAAACACTAGCCGTACACATAACTATTAACTTGTATCCAAAATGTACACATTTTACATTACATTCTGTAGGCCTAAGGTATTTTCCAGCCCAGCCTACATGATGCTATCCACAGGGTCGTTTTCAGCAGACAAGACAATGACCTCAGTGTCTTTTACTTTTGTCCGGGTACAATCCAAGATAGATTTGGTCTCTTCATTATTTAGCCCTCTTTAATGGCAAAGTTCCCCCCTCACACAAGCAATGCTCAGTCAGGGATGCAATGGATGTGCTGACACCTGCTCTAACACACAGCGAGAGCGAGAGAGAGAGAGGTGGTTGAAATGGGTTTGGCTTGCCAAAGACACAAAGGGCGAACCAACATTGCTGGGCACTGCACAGCCAGAGGTGCACATTATAGGGCATCTTTGGCAGGAGCTGTAAGGCACTCACATTCCTCAGTCCAGTCATGATTCAGTAATTCTTTTAAGATGTTTTAAATTAATTACACAACATGTTTTAAATTAATTACACAACAAGGCATATTGCTGCTAACAGCGCTTAGTACTTTGGTGTGGCTTGTCTAATTACAGCTGGTTATGTTTTGCTGTAAGTATTGTGTTTATTCAGCAACCATAAATCATATGTAGAGGTGTGAGTGAAAAATTCAAAGCAACACAGAGCTCCTATATCGCATGTGAGTGGTTTAGACATCAACAGATTGACATCAGCTCCACATATCTTCCAATCAACATGTCCGCTTCCATATAATTCCCATTCGCTCACTTCCTCCTTCTATGGCTTTCACACACACACACACTCTGCAGCTGCAGTTTAGAGAGACATAAGTGTGCTCAGTGTGGATTCAACAGTTATCCCCAGAAATACGTACTTCTTGTGCAGATACAGGTATGTGTTTTCCCAAATTCCAGGATAGACGTAACATATTCAGAATTGAAAAGGTCCTTTTAGGTGCATGAAATGTGTTCTTGATTGAAGACAGAGTCAGTATTCAGAAGTATTTTGAAAAAAGACAGAAATAGTATGAACAGTGTGAATACTGAAATAAATCAGTATATTATGGTGTTTGTTTTTTCCTTGTTTATCTGCTTTTTTTGTGGATTGCTGACATTGTCCTAGTTAAGGCATCTCTGTATTTCAGAACTCATTATGTTACATTGAATAATAAAAATGTTTTAAAATGTAATTTATATCTGCTGTGTTTAATTTTCAGGAAATATTTTCTAACAGCACTATTAGCACAATTTCCTTTTTTTCTTTACAGCACTTTATTTGCTACTTTTAAGCACTTTGTGACACTTTTGAAATAAATTAATTTATTAAAATAATGTGGCTAAAGATAGAAATCTACATAATACTCAAACAAATGGTATTTCCCACTGCTAAATTGGCCTATACAGTCATTATTTCCTATATAATTCAGATTATTTTTGTTGTTGACAGTTCCTCCATGCATTACACTGAGACAGTCAGTTATGTTTATAACAATGTTACAATGTATAAATACTGCATGTACTATAAAAACTCGTAGAAACTACAAACAGTCACATAGATATCTATCTTTAGTATTTTACTTGTTTCTTTGAAAAGTAACTTGGAAAATTAGGCATCAGCTTACATTTAATTAGGGCTACAACTAGCAGTTATGTTCATCATCAGTTCATTTGCTGATTGTTTTTCTCAATTAATCATTTTGTCTACAAAATGTCAGAAAACTGTGAAAAATGTTCTCAGAGCCCAATGTGACATTGTTTTGTTGTAAGGTCCAAAGCATCTGTATTCCAGATACCTTTCACAGTAAACAGTAAAATATTAGTACAAGATAGGAATAAAAAATATTCCAATGTCTTCTGAAAAGGCAGATTCCCAGTTTCAGCACCATTGCTTTGGTGGGACTGAAGAAACTAAATAAGAGTGGTTGTTGTTTTCTGGGACAGAGTCCTCCACCAGGGTATCCAGGCTCAGCAGCCTTTAGATAGGTCAAACCTCTATCAACCTGCAGTAGGCCATAATCCACCACCAATCCAGAGAACACTGAGTGGTCCATTGTACATTCAAAAACATCCACTCTGCCTTCTTCAATGAACTGCCTCCATATTATCTATTCAGTCCAACCCGGCCCAATATATATCTGAGCTACTAGTTTTAAGAGAGTCCAGGTCCTTATCTCCGACTGACCCTGGATAGTCAGAAGAATCAGTGACTTTTCTTTCTGATCAAAATCCACATTCTATCAAATTTTTTTGACTTTGATCAGAAGACACCCGCTACTTCTAATTATTGATGTTTTAATTTCTCTATTTATCTGTACTTATTTCCATCTATGTGCTGCGCCCAACCCCTGAATTTCCCCTCTGGGGATCAATGAAGGTTTATCTTATCTTATCTCATAACTAAACAATAAAATACTGTATGTCATAATCATAAGCATGTTGTAGTATGCAGCCCTATAATGATGAGATATGTTTAAGAGTTTTAACTACTTGGTTGAGGTTCAGAAAAAACAGATTTATGTTTAAAAGAAACTAATACTGACTGTTGGTTGGGTTTGTGCGAACAAAGATTTTTTATGGCAATATAACATTACACTACTTCCACCTTTGCTACCTAGAGACATCAGTGATAATTTGCACATTTGCAAGAGGTCACTTATCAGGTAAATGGAATTATAGGTTACTTTTTATCATCTTAATAAAAAGGAGGAATCCTTCAAGTGCAAGAGAAACTCTTAATAGAAAACCAAATGCAATATAATGTAGAGATGCACCAATATGTATATCAGTAGCAGTTATATAGGAGTATGTTACCTAATATAAATGTCAAAGTCAGAATCGTGACCCCAGTAAAATACATTGCATAACCTGAATTACATTATAGCGATCCACTGGCTCCTGCTGTTTTCTCTCCGTTTAAATCATTGGAATTCCCTATTTAATCATTAAGTACATTTATCGGTCCACTGCCTGATTAATCACAGGTCTATACTTATTTATCTTTTCAGCTGCTTAACACAGATCAACGTTACTGTACAGATCATTTAAGTGGACCTGCTGTAAGTGTAATATCATATTTTACTTTTATTATAAGCAGTGCTACATGCTTTCAGAGAGATGGTGATCTTGTGGCTGGGAAACAGTCCATCCAAACTGGCTTACCCAGAATGCTGCAGGCTTTGTTTGCAAGGAGACTCCACTGGGACTGGACTGGCTGGGGGGTTGGGGGAGGGGGGGGATCACCAGAAAGAGCTGGCACATGCCCAGTACTGAGAGTCTGCCATCCACAGCTTGAGCACAGGCCCTTTCCTAAGCTCATTACTGAGCTTTACTCTTATGATTGTGAGTGAGAAAGTAGAGCAGCGAGAAATATGAATAAGAGAGATGAAGTTGTACTGAACGTCTGCTGGAAAATGATGAACTGGTTCGACCAAATTATTTCAAAACGGCTTGGCAGGCAAGTTAAAGCATCAGTCAAGCAGATGTGTTTAATACACATACTTTTAAAAAAACTGGACAGGTGAGAAGAGAAATGACACAATGCTGCTAAAGATTAGACAACAACTGAGTGAGTACTGTTTATTGGTGCTCTGAGAGAACAGGAGCTTAAATTGGGTTCTTATTAAAAGCTGTTTGCAATGTTTGGATGAGCTGCACGGGGACTTTGTGCTGCTAAGTACCATCATATACCAGCAAGACCTGGTCCTGGTTTAGGTACTTTTATTCAAGTACTCAGGTACTGTGTTTCTGTATTCTGTATACAAATTTCAGTACTGTTTAATCCACTGCATTTATGTGACAGCTACGGTTACTGTTACTTCTCAGACAAAACTATAATCTACAATATATAAGTTTATAAAGCATGACAATTTCTAAAGATGAAATCACAAAACAGGAACAGTGACAACAGTAAAATGGTGTTCACGTGTTAATGCATCAGTAATTCAATAATGTAAAATATATATAATGTCACACTGTCAGGGCCATTTTGCATAATGAGTACTTTTACTTTTTATACTTCAAGTACATTTTAATATGACTGTACTTTTATTTAAGGGCCATTTTAATCAGGTATTTTACTTGTAGTGAAGTATTTTTAAATGGTGGTAAAACTATATTTTCCTTTAGTAAAGGATCTGAATGATTCCTTTACTACTGGCAATAGAAATCAGTGAATGAATGAGAGGGAAATATGATAAGGAGTTATACTGCTCTTTCTGCAATACAACCTGTCATGTATCCATTCACTGTATTGGTCAGCACAGAAAATGTATTCTGCATCATTCAAAAGATCCTGCACTACAAAGAGCAATGTGTATTCAGCTTACTGGTCTCAACACATCCGGTAATGTCAGCACAGACACATAACTGTCCAAGGAACTCAGCAGTGTACAGAAAACTTCAGTGGTAGTTTATGACTTTATCTAATCTCCTGTGCTTTACTATCCATATATAAAAATATCTTACTTTGAGAACTTCAAAACATGTCACACAACAAGCAAAGAGTACTGCATTCATGACTACAATCTCTAAAGAAAACAAGAAGACAAAGTTGCAACGTGTAAATAACCACAACCACAAAATAAAATGAAAACTGACCTCATTCTTCTAGTATTGTTTTTCTTTCCTGTAGTCACTTGCAGAATTAAATGCTTTTAAACAGAAATGACCCATCCCCTGCAACCCTGTGGCACTGTGTCATTTAGTGCCCATCACCAGACTGTTAACAATGCTGCTAGGGTCTGGCAAGAGCTCTTAGAGGTCAAGAGGGCTTGGACTCTAATATATGTTGAGAGCCAAACACCTTGACACGATTCAACAAATGTGATTTATTGGCATAAATCATATCTAAAAGGAAATTCCACCAAAACATTTACATTCTATTGTTGCAGTTTTATGAGGTGTGTCCTATGCATTTTAACAAATACAGAAAAGTAGTCCTAACAGAAAGCACATGAGTGCACTGCAGCAGATGTTTTAAGAAAGACAAACATGTCTCTTACCCATTTCATTAAAACTTTTGAAAACACTGCAGATGTTGACATTTCCTCAGACATCTCAAGGTATCAGCCACAACAGTCTCACACAATGTCCCAGACAATTCCAACATCCAGACAAAAACCGAAGACAGCCGAGTCTATCTGAACCACAATCTCAAGATGGACTCCAGAGACAGTGGGAGGGCTTTCAGCACTACTGGGAGGCCTCAGATACGTTGGTGGAAGTTTCGACACCTTCACAAATACTTTCTGCCTCTATATATCTCTGTCTTTGAGCATGCCTTCAGAAGAAACCCCGCGACAAGAACAAATGTGCCAAGCCACAGTTCACAAGGGATCCTGAGATCCAAGTCAAACTTCAAGCAGCAGGTTCATAAGGAGGGAGTTATAGATGAATACCATCTGGCCAAAAGCCAGTTCAAAAAACACTTAAAAAAGTACCAGCAAGCCCCAGAACAGGATCTGAGAGAAGAGTCAGCCTGCCATCACTCATGCTGAAAATAGTCCTTCACATATACCACTCCCCAACACTTGCCAATGACATTTAAGTACTTCTGTATTGCCATCAGCGTCCTTCTTGCATCACCTTGATCGGCTGCCAAGTCACCGTTGACTTTGTTGAACTAACCTCGAGTCTCCCCGACCATATGTTGTCTCCCCGATGTGCATTTGGCTCTGGAAAACTTCTTTGACCGTCCATTTATTGTGACTGATTACTTATACCTGAGCTATCCTGTTTAAATCACTGACTTCGGACTCTTTTTACAACCAGTTAACCACATTGTTAACTGGTTGTAATAACAATACTCAAGTAAAAGAATTTTGAACTTTCTGTAATTAATTTGAATGGTTTGTGAAAGTGGATTAAATTGTTTAATTTAATTATTTTATTAAACAGCTAACCACAAACCCAACACTTCCAGCACTCGCCAAGAATAAGAACACTGCCAAGTTCATGAGATTGTTCGCAAGGCACAGGCGAACTTATTGTGTGCAGGGATCAAAGCTGTTCACCACACGTTTAGACTGAAAACAGCCCTGTATTTTAAAAACGCAATGAGCTGCGTTGGCGGTGATGTGTTGTTCTAGGTAGCGATGAGATGATGAAATTAGATCCAGAATGGCCAGTGTAAGTAATAGATCCATGAGTTTGAAGGCTTATCAGACACCAAAACACCGCACAGCAGTTTCTGATGCGTGGAAGTGTGTTACAACCCTTGAAAATGTTTATGTTACAAAGTAATCCTCCAGGAATGTGCGCGTGCCTGTATTTGACCATTGCAGCACATTGCCAGCAAACACTGCATTGCGTTTTAGCAATGGTAGGTTAAAATTTTTTGTCCCTACTGTAACAAACCAATGGATTCATTGAATGAATGAGGGGGCTACCTTTTATTACGCAGTGTTCTGTCTGACCATGGCCTGACAACCCTATGCACAATGTAGCACTCAAAGGCAAATATAGTGTTTCTTTCAATTGCAAATCCACATTTTTGATTAGAATACCACAGCAGCAAAACATCAAAAAGCCCCAAAGGTGTGTGTTGGCTGAGTTACAGCCGTGTTTTTCACTATATACACAAACAGCCACGCCCTAAAGCGTATTTTTGCGCTTCAAGTCTATTTCCTTACATTTTCCGTGCATAGTATCCGTGATTGTGTGCTGGGCTCTGAGCCCAATCATCATGTCAACCTTTGAACAAAATCTTCCTTTTGTTATGACACACCCATTGCTTGACCCCGCTTCAGTTTCCATTATCAGGCAAATTTGTCAGATAAAGTCAATAGAGATGACAGCCACAAAGTCATATTGACACCCTCAGCTTTTATGTCCGGATTCTGACCACTGACTTCACCTTCCACTTTCAACACCATCCTGCCAGCCAGCAAATAATCCCAGCTAAACTTGACCTATTTAGACTTGAAACATTTCATGCATCTTTGACTCTACTTGTCACACAGCCTCTCTATGATCACAACTCAGTATAGGGATGTTAAGTATGCAACTATGATATTCACTAGCATTTTTTTTATTTAATCAGAGGATAGTTTCTTTAGATTGTTGAAGTTCGTATAGATAGCTACTAAATGCCAATCACAGCTTAGAGTACTGACTAATGTCTTAAATTTGCTAACAGGCAGAGAGAAATCTATTTAATTAACAATGACATGAAACAGAGGAAAAGCAAACACATCTTCACATCTGACAGGCTGTTACCAACAATTGTTTGACATATTTATTTGCTAAATAACATAAATAATTATTTGATTATCAGATTTGTAACTCCTCAGATGGATTTCTTTCTATTCCATGTACATTAAGCACTATGAGATAACTGTTGTTGTGAATTGGTGCTATATAAATTTAATTTAATTTAATTTAATTGTAATTAATAAATTTGCCTACACTCACGTCTTCAAACTACCTATGTTTGCAGATGACGCTACCTTTATGGCCGCTATGTCTCTGCACGGGAAGAACACAACCTGCATTGCATCATATTGTGCCACCAACAAAAACAAACATGTTTATATGAGAGTCCACATGGTCACCTCTTTTAGTCTAACAACATCCTTATTAGTATATACTATAACAATGGACAGTGATTGACTGTCCCGGAGTTCAGCTAGATAGCTAAATTTCTTCAGCAGTCTCTAGGCAGGCAAATCCACAAAAGAAGCATGGCATCAAACGTTATACTTCAAACAGGAGTACCAGGAATAAACATTGTATCATATAAAACTAAAACCTTCCATTTAAAACATTAAATTATACAAAAAAAATTAAAAAGAATAGTCTATGTTTAGTACTTCGTGGTTAATGTTCACATAACTGGTTATGTTTCAGCCATGATTTCAATTGTGATATAAAATTAAAGAGAGTACAGCACTGTCTGATAGTGCTGGGTATTGTGTTCCAAATATATGCAGCTCTAATGGAGGAAACTGACCAGACAAATTCAGTGGACCTGTGCTGTACTACTAGCCTCTGGTAGATGCTGTTGTTTGCCTGATGTGATCTGAGCATAATGAAACTCTGTCAGTGGGGATGTTAAGTAGGGCTGTGTGATATAAGATATCACACAAAATATCCTGTCATGATATTTCTCATGATATTTAAAGAGGAAATCTCAAAGATTTTCATTTAAATAAATGTCCCTTGGGTCACTGTCTATTGCCGAGTGAGGTAACACAATGCTGATTGAGGCTATGGCCCACTCATGAAAGTATGGCAATATTTATATATTTTCAGTATTATGAACTGGGTGTTGGCGGCGACATTCCCAGAAAATTAAGTTAAAACTAATGCAAACCGAACATTTACTACTGCTGCAGCTTCACATTAAAAGCACTTCACTACCAAAACATGAGTTGACTTTTATTATGAAGTAGTCACAGGAAATGCAATGTGTTTGTCAGTGACCTTGGCACTTACCGCTATAGTTCATCAAAACTGCATCTACAAAATAAGACACAATGGTCATTTTCAACATTTTTGACAGCGGATCAGTTTGAAATATTTCAGGGAGTAATGGAACAAGAAGGAGGCTGCAGGCAACAGGCCGCACACCTCCAACTTCTTAGCGACGTAAACAACTCCTTTCACTGTGCCCTGCTGTTTGCGGACTCATGCTGTGTGCAGCATAAAATCAGATCACGGCTGCTCACAGAATGATGGAAAATGGACAATTACTGCCTGACTTCTTTATGAAAATGGCAATAACTTGTTTTGCTGTCCCCAGAATTCTGGGACCTGTAATATTAAGCCGCTTTTGTTTTTACCACCAGTAACCACAGGTGTCGCTAAATCAACCAGGACTAAAATCTTAAGGATTATAATATTATCCATTCAAAATAAATACATCAACTGTTCTCCTAAAAATAACTAATGTCCGAGATGGGTGGTGATGGCGCATAGATAAGATGCTTGCCTTTGGTGTGGGAGACCTGGGTTCAATTCCCACTGTGACCCCATTGTGTCCCTGAGCAAGACACTTAACCCCTTGTTGCTCCAGAGGCATGTGACCTCTGACATATACAGCAAGTATAAGTAAGATGCTTTGGATAAAAGCCTCAGCTGCTTCATTCACTCCCAATTCTGTCTCTCACGTTCACTCTTTCGTTAAACCAACCAGATTTTGCCACATAGTCACTATCACACTTTAAATTTCTTCTCCTCTCTGCTGCTGTCAGCTGTCATTTCAGTGCAAACTTGCTGCATCCGTCCTCTGCCACGTTTACCTCCTGCTCATCAGAAGTACACTCCTCATCACATCCAGATCCTTAGCATTCTCTTCATCCCACCACCACCACTAGTGTCTAGACTCCATCGAGGCGGGGGGTTCTATACCACATCATGGCTTCACCACCCCCTTTAAATACCATGATGTCACAATGTGGTCTAATTACCAAAGACTTTTCACATTTCCCATATTCACTGTGGACATGTCAATTATTTGTTCATTCAGATGAAGTCACTCCTGATTGAAATAGTATTATCTGATGGTCCAGTCTTTGCAGTAAAACTGTTATTCTGCCCCCTTCATCCAAATATAGACCTAATATAGAAATGTAAGCACTTTTAATTCCTTATAAAAGGAAAGTAAAACATTTGTTGCCCATGTCTTTCTGCAGACTCTTTGGGTCATTGGTCATACATAACATTGAGCAAAGGGCACATATAACAAAATACCAAGAGAAAAGAACAAAGTCTCAGCTCAACTCTGCTGCCGTAATGCAACTTTTATGTATGTTTTGTAGCAATCTGTTTCGATTTATGTTAATTTGTACCTTGAAATCTGATCAAGAGCACTCATGCATGAGGTAAAATATATGAAATCATGTTATTAGTGGTCATACCTCCCACCATGACAAGTGAAAACCCATCAAATTGTCTTTAATATGGTTTTCTAATGGGTAGATTAGGGTTAGGTAACTATGACTTTGGATTTCAACAGGAAAGCATATGGTTTGCAGCTTACTATCAAAGAGCAGGTGTATCAAGATGGCACCTCATTTAATTATCATTACTTAAAGGAATATGTCCACATTTTGGGAAAATATGCTCCATCATGAGATCAATATCAAACGGCTGGTTAGCTTAGCTTACCTTAGCTTAGCGCCTCATAAAACCAAACGGTTTTGTTTTACATTGCTATTTTTGCATGACTTGAACACACATGGTAATTAGAGAGCTACAGAGGGGCTGCTAGGTGAATTTGTACATTCAGATAGAGTCAGGCTACCAGTTTCCCTCTGCATCCAGTCTTTATACTAACCTAAGCCAATCGGCTGCTTGTTGCAGGTTCATACTGGATGGGTATATATGAGATCTTGTCATCTAATCTCCCAGCAAGAAACCGAATAAGCTTATTTCCCAAAATACCAAGCTTCTCCTAATGCTAATGTCATGATTTTATCTTAATGTTTTAACACACTATGATTTCTTCTCTACTTATTTGGTACATTATACATGTCATTGCTCAAATAACCGTCAATTAATTATGCTGCAATTCATGTAGGCCTATATAACTAAACTTATACTCTGATTACAGGTTGGTGTGTTGTATTTGTCATTAGCAAAAGGGTAAAAAATGAGTCACAGTTTGTGTTAAAATGTATTTCAGCGGTTCTGTTTGGCATCAGACTGGGTTCAGACACTATATTCTGGGACACAGTAAAAGCAGAAGTAGACCAGCCCTCATTTGTAATTACTAGCAGACTACAGTGTGATTTGTGACTCTCTGGTGCAGCCTGTAAGCCTATTCAAAAGTAAATCACCTTCATTGCAGTGCCAATACCAGACAACACCTTTGAGTCGATATTATTAAGCCCTTATCAATGCCTTCATAAAATGGATAATTTCTACTTTTAACAATCACACCCATGAGAGGTTCTCTGCTCCCAAGTCGTGTGTTTCACTGCATTATTACAGGAAAGTTGTCACATTGTGCTTGGCTTGGACCTCTTCACAGGAGGAGCCAGACCTGCGAGCAGACCAGTTTTGACTGGGTATGTGGGGTCATTGGGATCAGTTACCAGGCTACAGCTTGTCACATGTCTCCCTCGTCTGGACACTAGTGGAAAAGCAAGGTTAAGTAAGTACATGGGTCAATACAGTGTGCTCCGGCAAAAAAAAATAAGAACAAAAGGGATATTGTGCGGTTTGTTGCTCCAGGAATGACTAGTTTATGAACCGGTGGGCGAGCCAATTGCAGCCTGTATGTGCTCGGTGTATCGGACACAGCTACTGTGACCGTATCCATGTGCAGTGTGTAACTCAGCATATAAATCCCATGCATGCAGCACCGGGTTATCAATTCAAGAGTGCATTTTATCTGACACGCAATGCATTATTTATTTAGTTACTTTTCCATCTTGAGGGCTGAGACGGTCACACCCCTCTCTAGAGAACTCAAACGGGACTGCTCGCTATGATACAATGCACACATTTCCCCCTCAGCAGCAGTAACGTTATTTCCCATTTGTTTCGCTGTTTAATCACACACTACCTACACGCCTAACAGCCGTTATCAACCAAACCATCTGTGTCAATCTGTCTGGACACTGAATAGCATTCGTATCACAGACGTGGGTTATCCTGTCTCACATATCATGCACATGAGGCCAGGCCATTTCAAGGCAATTGTTGTTTCCCTGATACGATTTAACCAGGGCTGAACTTTCACGTGACATATGAGATGCAGCCATTTGTTAGGATGAAAGAGCCCCCACAGTTCATATGACCTAACATGCCAAATAAAATTGCCATGCGATTAGAAAAAGCAGTGACACGCGGAGACAGCAGACATCATATGCTATGTGCGGCACAAGATATATTGCACTTCAACTCACCTTGAGCGGCCGTTCCTCTGGTGCTGAATACACTTGCTATCAGAGTGGCCACATACCAAATCATAGTACTATTGCCGACCAGCTATTACCACGCAAAGTGCCCCGTTCAACCAATCTCTCATATTCGACCTTGCACCTCACGGTCTCTTAGCAAAAGCCCCTTTTCATATCCTATTTTCTTTCCTCGTGGCGTTTCCCTTCATCCCTTCCCTCCCCCGTCCTTCCATCCGCATCCTCTCCCGAAGAGACAGAGCACCTGCACCGCCGCGTTTGTAGTAGACGGAGCCGTTTTACGAGCGCATAGTGAAACCAAGTGTGAGAATGCATCCACAGGTCCGCCTCTTCTGTCATTGGATTGGCTGCTGATTGAGGCTTTGGGGCGTGTATTGGTTCTCCGTACGGCCCCGCACCCGAATGACAGGAGAGCGGCCGTGCGCCGATTCAAGGTGAGTTGGAGCGTGCCATAGTAGTGGAACCGCAGTATCATGCGCATTGACAGAGAGACGTGTCCACATCTTTAAATACCTCTCCTAAACTGGCCCCACGTGCACCATCACCGCCCATCATCCACTCTCTTACACACACATACACACGCGCACACGCACGGACAGCCTTTTTGCGCTATTCATCATATAATTATTGGCACCACCCAGCTATTTATGCCGCAAGTTTTCTCGATGGATAAAGAGGGGACGCTGGTGGATGTGTGTGACTCATCTGTCGCTCACCCATAGCCCTCGGCTGTTGTCATGTCGCTGTCACCGACATGAAACCCTTCCCCACTACCACGCCGTGTCTGGCTTTATGTGATGGGTGTGGCGACAGATACAATACCGTTCGCCTGTTTTCGGCAGCGAGCGCGAGGATGCAGCTCTGTCTGCCCACTGCGCACACATGGTTACCGCTGATAAGGCTGCCTCAGATTTCACTCCCCCTGTTTTCTACATGCATGACCACGGAAGGACCATAACGTCTGTGCGCCTCTGGCTGCTCGACATCAGCTCAGATCTCCGCTTACACTGGCTGCTGGGTGTGTTGCCTGGGATATAGCCTAATCATATAGCCTAGGTGATGTTTCATGTGAGAGAGATTACGTGGAGACTATAGTCTCAGGGCCATATTTAGTAATTTTCTGCTGAATTTGTCACAGTTGTGTCTAGGAATTTGTGTCTGTCTGTCTCCCTCCCCCCTTCTTTTTCTTTTTTTGTCATATTCTTGTCTGAAATCAAAGATAGTCAAAAAAAAAAAAAAGGTGGTGACATCTGCCATAATTTTATTCTGCAGACCTTTTTTAGTCCCGCAGTAACATCCTGCTGAGTAATATTTCCACAACACATTTGAAAATTTTTATCACTATTTTGCAAGCAGCTCGGGCTCAGTTTCAAGCGGACTTGAATACAGTCTGAGCTTCGCCTGCAACCCTAAAGAATGCAGTAGGCTAAAAGACCATAACAACATTGCTTGCTTGTGTTCTCATATGGAAGCATCACATCAGTGAGCATGCTAAATACAGATGGCATGTAACAATAAGGTGTTGGGCAACCATGTGCAGCCAGAAAAACATTAGTGCTCCTTGGCATGTAATGTCAAAAGTCTTTGAAACAACACTGAAAGAGTGAACACCATTCTTCCTAAAGATATTCCTCCCTTGGTCGCTGTGCTTTCTATCATGTCGCTCCAAAATCTCTCATAGTTGTGATCTGGTGAATGTGAATATTTCAAATCACTCATTGACCCTTCTTGTGCTCTGTATGGATGCATTTGCATTTGTTATATTTCTTTGATCCTTTATTCAGGTTTGTCCTTCCATTTGTCTGCCGTCTGTTTGTTTGTTCAGTAGTATTTCTCAACAGTGATTCCCAGTCTGGGTGGAATCCCCTAAAGGGATGTCGGATCAATCTGAGGGGTTGCCAGATTCCATGATTAACAAGATAGGAAATGAGACAAACAAAAACAAAAACATATTTATGTTACACATTTGTGTTTACTTTTGCCACACAATACCACACATACAGCACTCTACATGTTTCAGTGTATAGACAGGAGATGTAGTGTTGGAAGCAAAAGAGAATTTAAGCTCTAATAAATGTTGTGCCTGTAAGGGACCAGCCTGACTACTGCTGGAGCTTTGCTTTGCAGAAGACTCAACGGCATATGCAACTGAAACTCTGAGTCATAAGTTATGGATCCTAATTATCAATAGTTGTGTGGCAGGGAGTCCTTGTTTAGTCATAGAGCTGTGTGACTAAAAAGGGAAAAACGGAGACTTCACATTTTAAACTCTGCAGAGAGGGCCAAACCATTTTGAAGGCGGGGCATCCATCAGATTCTTACAATTACCATCAGGGGAGGTGTGCAGTGTAGTGTGCTAAGACTGCTGCATGGCAAACAAGGTCACATTACCTACACAGCCTCCTGCAACCCTCACCTAAAGTTTCAGAAGTGCTGACACAACACCAGAACATGCTGTAGGCCTGTAACTTCAGTAGCAATGAGCCTTGATAAGTTTAAAGTCTGTTTCCATAGCGAAACACATGATATGACATTTGCTTCATAAGACCACAGGAGAGATAGTTTTCTGTTTTTCCTTCCCCATGAGAGACTTTGATTTTCTACAAGCCAGGGCAGAGAAACAGTAAGAACAGTTCAGATTATCTGATTAGTTTTACAGCCTGAGTTACCAAAGGGCAGGGAGGGAACATGCGATGTTTCTAAATTTTGAATGCAGAGGGGACAAGTGGCACTGCCCAAGAAAAACATGTAAATCCCTTGTCACATGCATAATTCATCAGATTCCTCTTTTACTGAGTTTCATTCCTCTCAATGATCAGAAAAAGGATATTCCCATAAACAGTCACTGTGTCAGATCCACCATTTTAGAAGCTGTTACAGGGAGTCACTGTATCCAATTCATGGGTCTGTAACTAAATAAATGAGAGCATAACTTAACTTTTGGTTTACCTATTATTTTCTTGGGTTTACAGAACAATTAAAAGTTACTGTTTAGTCTTCTTTTAAGCAGCAATAAAAGAAAACAATTTTCCTTTCTGTGCTGGAACAAGGTAAGATCAGGATCTCTGGATCAGCTATCTTTCAGGTGCCCTGCCAAAAACAATGAATTGAAAAATTCATAGATATTTGTCTTGAAGTGCAGCACATTCCTTTATTTTTAGGGCCTTTGTCCAGTGGGATCTAGTGTGTCAATGCTGCCAGCAGGCAAATTTTGACGTCTACTTTGATGAGGGCTTTTATATGTCCACCAAAGTAGAAGAATAGAAATAGAATAGAATAGAAAACTGGGGGAAAAATAGTACAATTATAGCATTTCTAATCCATAATATTCAAATACAACCAAAGCAAATTCTTACACTGTTCCTTATTCCTTTGTAGTGTAAATCTCTACATTGGTGTGACTAAGCATAGACCCACATGCTTCCACAGACTCAGATGCTTTAGTGACAGAGACACATGTGATGTGTAAACTGAGGACCCCATCCAGCATCAGTCAGTCAGCCTGCTGCCGACTAACCTGCCTGCACTAAACACAATGTCGTGCACGGCAGCTGCTGAACAGATGTTCTGTCGCATGTCTGTTTATGGTGTTTTATACAATCTGTATGTCCTTATAGTCTCACACTCCCTCGAAGTATAATTCATGCTTTTGACCAGTAGTGGTCAGCGGTGTTTTACACAAGAGGCAAAACACTTTTCAGTTTTCAGTTCTGTGTTTATTTTTGCTTATTAAAATGTTACTCAGGACAACAATGTAAGAGCATGCAATGTTAGCATTTGTCAGTGACGTGATTTGGACCAAATCAGATGTGGGATTATTTTTCTTCATCATTATGACTCTTAAGACAAATTCAGTTTTATCCTTTATTTTTATTAGTAGATGATGATATAATCAGAATAATCATAATCTGGATATGAAAAATTAGAAAAGTTATTTTCAGTGTGTAACATATTATCTTAACAATAAAGTATAATGAATGAAATTAGCCTGTAGGTGTAACCATCTGAGAGTTTGGGGCTATAATGTACTTCTGTAATGTAGTGTACCATTAGAGACTTTTGGATCAATCATTTTATTTGCAGATTAGCTGCTGTGGCTTGTCATTATTATAGCTGAAATGATGCGTCGATTAATTGTCATCAATTGACAGGAAATTAATCAGCAACTATTTTGATAATCAACTAGGTAAGTACACTCAGCAGAGTGCAGATCTCCGTAAGTGTGTTTGAGGAGTTCCTTGAGGTGGGGGGGGCTTCACCATGGATGCACTGGTGGATAAGGAGGGAGACCTTGTACTCAGTCCTGAGTAAGACAGGACACCAGTGGAGTGATTTGAGGATGGGGGTGATGTGGTCGTGTTAGGTAAACCTTGTTTGTGGCCTAGCTGATTGCCAGAAATGCCTTTTGCTATGTTATAACGCATACTGTAAAAAGAGGAATACTGCAGAATATGTAGTCTATGCAATAAAGAATGTATGCATCTGAAAAGAAAACCTCTCTTGTGGTGTTTCATTTAATTATAGCCTCAATAGTCTCAAAGCTGCTTTTGAAGTGAGGTGCAGGGATTCAGGAGACTTTCAGAGAGTTCCCTGGTGAAATCTGATGCCAAACTAAACTTTAACAAATGGGTTTGTGGTTCGATAGTTTGTAATTGACTGTAACATGAGGTGAGATGATATCCACCAAATGTATTATCTCATTGGTCCCCTGTCCTTATATTCTATATGTCAGCACTGACACACTTCACCTTTACAAAGTAATCCATAAGCCTAACTTCATCAGAGCAAGATGTTGCTAGCGATCACAACTTGCATATATGTGATATGTAATGCATAATCAAGTCTCATTTAATTAAAAATGGCTTTAAAATGAAAGTAAAACTCTTTAAACAGGTGAAGAATAATAAACGTTCTGCTGTGAATTACTGAACTTACATATATTTACTGTTTTTTTTCTGAATATGGTGTCTAAACTTGCCTTGGATGTGCTGATAGAGACAGTGCAGTGTGATGTTATAATAAAAATGCAGCGGCAGATTTGAATGACACGTGCATTGCGTTGGAATGAGGGCTCAGGGCCTCAACGTCACTTTCATTCTCTGCACTTCTTCTCAGATGAAAATCACTTGTCATGTTCGGTGCTCATCAGCGGAGTATGTGAACAATCAACCTAAAGGGGCGAAAATAAATATGGGAGCAGTGAAGCACCACCCTACGTCCTTTTTGTGTACTGTGTTTCACCTCAGAAAGTTAAATAACTGAATATTAAGTTATAAATGTTAAGTCCATTCATTAAGTCTTCACATGGAGTAATATAATTACCATTAACAACCGTCACCCCTCCACCCGATATTAAATATGGAAAAGGAGTGTTGAATAAAGATTTCTATCTTGATTTCAGCTCTTAATGTTTATATGTGGGTGTTTTTATGGGAAGGTTGATCTTTCAGATCAATTTGAGAAGTACCTATGATCTTGTTCCACATTTTATTGTGTGTCATGTAATGTGGGGAACTGTTCTTGGTCTTGACTCTGTCTCGTCCTCACTCTGTGTTGGACTCTACTTGGAGTCAGCCCCTAAAAGTCTTGATCTTGTCACGGTCTCGATAAACTTGGTCTCGGTTTGGGCGGTCTTGACTACAACACTAATGTGTACTGCCAGAAATAGAGCTCCTTACTAGTTAGTCTGTTGCAGTGATTCTCAAATTGGGGGGCTGCCCCCCCTGGGTGGGGAAAGAACCGCGTAAATTGACCAGGGGACAAATAAAGAGTGGAACTAAGTTGAATAAACAATAACACTTTGCTGATGCTATCGTGCAGACCCGGATCATTTCTTTTATTCCAATCAAATTTCACATGGCTCCTTTTGCTCCTCCAATATTGATAAGAATTGGGGGGTACATGAACTTTTCTTGACGTCATGAGTGTGAGAACCACTGGTCTATTGAAAATACATCCTGTTAGTTATATTCCAAGCAAAAGGTCAGTTACACAATGTTCAAACGAAACAAAAATCTTAATTTAAAGCTGTCTGCTCCTGTTATCACACTGAAATCATCAAGTCACTGAACACTTATTCTCCTGTGCATTATGTGTGTGAAATCTATTAATACAACAGTGCTAATTGAGCTGTAGGTGCAGTGCCTGATATAACTTCTGTATAGCACCATAGTGCTGTTTAGCCTCTCTGGAAGTCTGTCAACAGCATCTCTTTATAGCAGAGAAAGATCAAGTTCAGTTACTGTACTGTGGGGGAGGGGAGTATCTGCGTGTGTGTGTGTGTGTGTGTGTGTTTGAGAGAGAGGGTACATTATTGTTTTCCAACTTGTTTTTCAATGTGATAACTTTTAGAGAGTTAATCCCATTGCGACCAATATAGAAACTATCTGCAGTACTTGGCAACGCAAACTGATTTAGCCTCCCAGCCAGCTGATCAGTACAGTCTATTCCCTAATGATTAATATTACTGTAGCTATTGAGGTTAGACGCCTTCTTCGAGCAGGTTATTATTACAGCAGAACTAAAACTGTCACTAATTACCTGCTAGAGTTTGTATTGAGTGATTACATATACTGACTTATTCAAAAGTCAGTGTAATCACATTTACATTTCTTTACCTCTGATTTGAATCTGAGGTGACACAATGGACCAGTTTTCCTTCAAATTTGTCATATAACAATCTGTCATATAACATTACATATTTACTGTACATTTTTATACCTACAGTGTGCTTAAACGTAATATTTGCAGGGTTGATGACTTGCCAAAGGGAAAGGCAACAGCTCACCATCCTCCTGCCAAATCACATTCTGCTGGTATTGTTGGTGATGATGACGGCAATACAGTTAAGATAATGCTTACATGGAGAACATGGCAAGGGTTAGTGAACAAAAGTTTTGGGCCTAATACATGTGATTGGTCACTTTTAGGTGTGTTTTAGGGTGAGCCTGCAAAGCTTATCTAACCACACTTGATGGATTGGTTGCCTATTTAACTGATGGGAACCAAGAAGACGCTTGATGTTCTTCCTATCACCCCTGTGTTTGATCATTTCAGCAAGGCTTCTTTGCGTTGAGTTACAACATTAAAGGACAGCTCACACATTAATTCAAAAATGATTATCCAGTAATATGATTTAACACTGACTGGTTCCATTCTGCATAATGAGTACTTTTACTTTGATACTTGAAGTACATTTTGTTGCTAAAAATTCTGTACTTTTACTTAAGTGAACTTTTGAACGCAAGACTTTTACTTGGAGTCTTTTTAAAGCATTGAGTGTTGCTACTTTTAAGTATATGACCTGAATACGTCTATCAACACTGCTATTTTTTTTATTTTATTTTATATTCTATAGAGATTATTACCTTTTGGTTGGTAAATGATTTAAATAAGTATTCCACTGGGTGCTGGTCATGACATGTTACGTAGTTCAGCTCTCATATTCTCTGAGATATTGACATCAGCAGCACTGCTTCATAGAGCATAAACCAATAAAAAGCTAAGTATTGACTGCAAATTATTTATAAATTTCCAAAGTGCCAACCAAGAGGTAATAATCTCTACAGAATATGGAATTTAAATATAGCAGTGGTGGAAGAAGTATTCAGGTCATATTCTTACATTAAAAATGTATTTCAAAGTAAAAGTGCAAAAGTATTATCAGCAAAATGAATTTAAAGTACTTGATCTGTCAGAGATATATTATTTGTTATATTATTAGATCATTGTTAGTGATGCATACACTTGCAAGAAGCATTTTAATGTAGTCTGGTTTAATTGTAACTATTCACTGTTGAGCAGTTTAATCTGTGCCAATAATCTTATTTTATGAAGTGATTATAGGATTTCTATCTGTAAAATAAATTTAGTGGAGTAAGAAGTAGTTTAAACTTAAGAATATGTTCCTAGTTATAGATATATATACAGTTGAAAATATCTTGCTAGTAATGAAAATATCACGTTGAAAATGAGATACATTTTCTGACTTATGACGAAAGAAAGAAACTACTGTATATTTAAATGCTGGATGACCACTGACCTAATAAGATAATGATAAATGCATGAAATGCGAGTGTACTTTAAACAAAGATTTTAAAAAATGTGCACACTAGCAGTGATCAGGACAACTAGTATATGATGTGAAACATTAAAGTTAAATGGAAAACCACGTATACACTATGTTAAATAGTGTTTAGTGGATTATATCTCAGTTTGATAATAGTCAAAAAAATAATTAATGCTGTAAATTCAAATAATCTGTATACCCCTCTGAATCCCAGCTTAATGGACACATTTATAAGTCACTCCTGCCGCCCTCACTTAGCCGCCATGATGATGATGATGAAATTCGTCCCCTCCTGCTTTGTTCGTTAACCTTTTTCCACACAAGTCTGGGACTTTGAGCTACTTCTCTATCTGAAGCCTGCTTCTAAAAGTCCCACTCCTGCTGTGAAGAGCCCTGTTGGCACTTTTTTGGGCTGCAGCTTGCAGAATGTGTGTAAGCTGCAATCTTCAGTATGTAAAATAAAACTCTTAAAGAGCAGAGGCCCAAAATAGCACACTCATCCCGAAGAATCTCCACAGTTTCAAGTTGGGATGCAGACTACACCCTAAAGACGCAATTAGATTACAGAATTGGCGAGAAAAGAATAATCAGAAGCAGAAAGATTAGCAGGAAAAGGAAAACTCTCACTTTACATGCTCACTGAAAATAGCTGCTAGAAGGGGGCTGGGAGCTCCATGGGAATCTTCAAAGAGCAGGTTTTTGACACTCACAGAAGGTTACTTAGATATCCATCAAAGAAACTGTGACAATTATGACCAATATACATCCCAATATAGTGTACATTAGCATTTCTTTGAATCACTTAAGACTTGGAGTGCCATTATCAGTCCCACCCATGTATCATTTATCTTGAAGCATAGAGATGGTGTATTACAATAGTTCATATCAACATGGTGGAATACTGTGGCCTGGACCACATATAATAAATAATACTTTACTTGGTTCGCTGTCCCTGAATATGTTTATAAGGATGTGTGTATCATTAAGTCTGCAATGCCAGTATTCTACTCTGGGTGTGCTTTAGCATCTCCCCTAATGTGTGAATTGAGATAAATAAGACATAGTTATTGCAGGTCCTTGCAGAAATCTCTGCAATAATAATACAAAGTTACTTACAGTGGACTTTTTTCTCTGTACTATAACTAATGGAAAGAATGACTGAAAAGAATGAAAAGTGTGGGCTAAGAGGAAAAAATGTATTTGAGTATTAGAGGAACTACATTTTAGAGCATTCACATTTGAGTGAATACTGTATTTTATTTAAAGTTGGGGTAGGCAATTTCTTTGTATCATTTGTTGAAATTCTCTTTATATCTCTTTATATTTATTTAAGCATGGCCTACCTGCTTGACCTAACTGCCTACATGTGCGCACTGCTTCACTGTGCATGAAAGAGAGTTTTTTTGTTAATTATTTTTTACAGTTGGATACTTTTGAAATCTAGCTGTCTCTTGCTAGTTTCTCCTACATGCTTATCATAGCTTTAAACCTGCAGTGCAGAACTTTTGTCTGCCCTCTTTAACAGTGAGAGTAATTATTTAAGTAATTATACTTTCTTATGACGTATAGGCTCTGCCAGACTGAGTCGCTGGTGTTAGCATCAAACACATCACTACGAGGAAAAAATCTAAAAGTTTTTTATAAATACTGAAAATTTTTAATAAAAATTGCTGAATAAAATTTTTCTACAACAATAATGATCTTTTTAGGCCTTCATCCACAGTTTGCACTAATAAAGCCCAACAACAGATGTTTTATTGATACTGGAATATAGTGACAATCTCTATATTATGTTCTTAATATATTGTTAATGCTACCCCTTATTGGGGAAAATATAAAACATAAACTTATTTCATTTATTCATCCTGCAGCACCTAATCTTCTTTTTGTAAAAGAAATTTGACGTTTTATTTCACCGTAGATTTAGCATAATAATGCAGGCTGATATGCTTTCATATCCTGAGCTTATTTTAACACAGCGCACACCTTAAATAGCTTGGTTGGTGTTAGACCTGTCTGTCAAGCTTACAGGTACAGGGCTCTCATGGGTTTGAGACCAGATAGGAGAGTGGATATTAAATCCAAAACCAACAGTAATGCATTTGTCGTATCGTGAAAGACAGACATTTGCAGTGAAAATGATGCATGGAGACACAAACAAACTGTAACCACCTAGTTCCACGACGACATACTACAGGAAATGAAGGTGTCTATAAGCAACACCTGTAATATGACTCACTTTAACAGTGATTGTAGCTCAGAATGAGATTTACCTAGACTGAAGTAAATTTATTTTTCCCCCATGATCACATACACTTCTGATGCAAATGTCCTTGCATTGAAATTACAGTAAAAACAAGCTCCTTGTGTACAGTTTTCTGTGAGATTCAACAAAGGGCAGCCAGAAGGGGCCTTGCAACAGAGGAATGATTGCCTAGCAACATAATACAACCAGCAGGATGGTCTTGTGTATTCAAAGAGGTCCACAAGTTATTTTGTTTTGCCCTTTTTTGTCTTTGTTATTTTTTAGTGGGTGGATCAGAGGGTTGCATTCACACACACACACACACACACACACACACACACACACACACACACACACACTTACACACACACACACACACACACATTAAATTCAGTGAGATGGTGCTGTTATTTGGATGTGTCTGATGTATTGACAGCTGCAATAATGTCTGGTTTTACACTGCCACCTGCTGTTTATTTGCAGGAATCAAGCAGCTGCTTTATCTAAGCAATGAAAATAAATCCGTCCATCCATCCATCATCCATACCCGCTTATCCCGCCTATGCAGGGTCGCGGGAGGGGACATTGGGCAAAAGGCGGACAGGTCGTCAGTCCATCACAGGGCACACAGAAATAAATGACCACTCGCACTCACATTCATTAGAGCAATTTAGAGTCACCAATTAGCCTAGCCTGCTGTCTTTGGATGGTGGGAGGAACACACAGAAAGGACTGGGACAACCAATGTTGCAATAAAAATAAATACAACTCGAAAATAAATGACGTTAATTTAATCTTAAGAAGGGACCCTTTGATCTCAGCAAACCTACAGAGAATTTTGCTATATTGTGTAAAATGTGTAAATTGTTTAAATTATGAGTAAAATTCAGATATTGCAAAAATATTCTGTTTATCTTTTCATTTAATTTAGCATTTGGCACTGATTACATAATGGCCTGGTAATATTTATTTTTGATGATTGGCAATGAGGATTGGTCCAAAGGAGAAACTGCCGTTTAGAGATCAATGCCTGGCAATATGATGTACATGCATTTCCTGTCTGTGAACGGTTCATCTTCCGCCCTGATGCCCTTGTAGTGATTTATACACATTAGGATTTGCCCTCAGTTTTGTCTTACAGGTAACAAGCAGACAGGCAGACTCTGAGAAGTCATCTCAAAATGTAAGTTAAATTACATTATCTATGATCCTTGTCACAACCAACACAAAATAGTTCATCAAACAAAAGAAGCATGTACACTTTATTTAATTTAATTTAATTTAATTTATTTGTGTCTAAAATGAATTTAACACGTTAATATGTAGGCTTTATTGTAAATACAGCTTAGACATAATGTGGAACAGTACTAAAGGCTCTCTTTGACATTTACTTAGCCTATTGTCTCTCTAAAACACAAAGTCTACTTGTGATCCAAACTAAATTATTGGGTTACACCTTGTTTAAATGGTCCATGGACCATTTGAACTTCAATTAATACACAGTTGTCCAGCTGCATGTGTTAATACATATCTATCCATAGGAGAAATGTTTTGCCTCTATCTGTTGAGTCATCCGAAGTGATGCTTAACAACTGTTGGCAATGGCAGCTTGAACACAAGGATAAATAATTTCATGCATGAAACAATAGGAATTCAAGTAAAAGAGTATAAATTCCCATTAGAAGGCTCATATAGCAGAACTATTGCTCACCTCCCTCCATCAACCCAACATCTGTTTTAATAATTCACATTAGTTTTGTACATTTTATACACAAATATTTTGAGCCATTGTTTCTGTGGTGAACCAATTTGTTATCTTCCCTATATTTGTGAAAAATAGTGTAGTGAACAACGGTGTGGATTTGTGCATTTTACATGGAATAAATGTGGAGCTACTCTAAATTCCTTTCTCCTCCCCAGAGAAGAAGGGGAAGGGTCAAAGTTGCTTTCTCTAAGTGCTATCCCGACCATAAAACTGGCACCTTTTTGATTCCGAAGCTGATAACGCGGGGCCTGACTGTTAAACTGACAAAGGGACACGAGCAAGCCATTGGCATCTCCCTGAACAGCCTATCAAAACTGGCCCCACCACACACGGAAACCCCTGTCTCACCCAAGTGTGACATGTTCCAGACACTGAACTTTGGATGACAAAGGACTGCAGTCTCCAAAGACTCAAAGCATTTAATTAAATCTTTAGTTACCTGAATATGTTTGCCTCTATTTGAGTAGTTATGTTAACTGTTGTTGCTATCTGTTGTTGATATTAGTGCTGAAAAGAAGTTACTTGTGCAGTGTTTTTATTTTCAGCAAGACACTCCTTCATCTACTGTAATCAATGCTTGTTCATAATACTTTCCTACAAAATCCCTTTTAGAAATGATGACAAAGAAATGTTTTACTATACTCTTAATCGCCAGCTTGAATTTAAGGATGAATCAACAAATTCCCCGGTTCCTAAGGAGAGACGATCTTTGATTTAATCCAAGCTTTCCTCATGTAACCTGAGCTCCCCCAAGTGGACGAAATAAGTATTACATGCCCTCATCGGAAATGCCGTTAAATGTATAAATATCCTGACCAATAATGTGACAATTGTTTCCTGTTACCCAATGCCTAGAACAGTACAACCGTTCAACCATTGAGGTT
>NC_060166.1:27073635-27079532 GCF_021292245.1 Micropterus dolomieu | reverse complement strand
CAGACACTGAACTTTGGATGTAAAAGGACTGCAGTCTCCAAAGGCTCAAAGCATTTAATTAAATCTTTAGTTACCTGATTACGTTTGCCTCTATTTGAGTAGTTATGTTAACTGTTGTTGCTATCTGTTGTTGATATTAGTGCTGAAAAGAAGTTACTTGTGCAGTGTTTTTATTTTCAGCAAGACACTCCTTCATCTACTGTAATCAATGCTTGTTCATAATACTTTCCTACAAAATCCCTTTTAGAAATGATGACAAAGAAATGTTTTACTATACTCTTAATCGCCAGCTTGAATTTAAGGATGAATCAACAAATTCCCCGGTTCCTAAGGAGAGACGATCTTTGATTTAATCCAAGCTTTCCTCATGTAACCTGAGCTCCCCCAAGTGGACGAAATAAGTATTACATGCCCTCATCGGAAATGCCGTTAAATGTATAAATATCCTGACCAATAATGTGACAATTGTTTCCTGTTACCCAATGCCTAGAACAGTACAACCGTTCAACCATTGAGGTTCGATTGTGGAAAATATTTGATTATAATACGTGCAAATAGATTTCTTTTCTTTAGACATTAAGTTTAGAAAGGCAGTCCCTTGGGAAACCTGAGACGCCCCCTGGGGAACCACGCCCCAGGCAACAAAAGAGCGACACGCGACCTCGCTTCGCTTCTCTTCTCTTCGCTGTTGGCTCTTCCACTCTGCTCGGCCCTCTGGACGCTTCGGCACGCGCAGCGTGCCTCGCCAGGCAACACGCCCAGACTCGTACAGCGAAACAAACAGGCCCTTTTGTTCGCCTGAAGCTACACACCTGAAGTGCCGCGACATCGATCTGCCTTCAGTTTGTTTTATTTTCTTTATTTCTTTTGTTTGTTAAAGTTATAAGTCCGTTAAGTAACACTGGACTAATTCAGGAACGACCAAGTTCCATTTTAAGCCTTTTTCGTCGAGCCAACTTCACCGAGGTCAGACCAAGCCACGTGGTCTCGCCAGCTACAACCAAGGAAACCTGAAAACAGCCGAATTGCCAGACGGAGGAGACGTTTCACTCAGACACGGAGAACCCCGGAGAATCCCTAGCAAAAAGCCAGGATCGCCAGCTAGCGTGGGACCCGTGCAACAGGCCAAAAGCAGACTGTCGACAAGCAGTAAGACTCAACACACGTTCTGTGATCAGATGCCCATTTTAACTCCTAAATTATAGCATTAGTTTACTTTAATTAGCTCTTCTATGCTGTATGAGTCAAATGCTTCCCACAATCGAACCTCCAGGCTCATTGTTCAGCAAATGTTTATGTTCCCTGTATCCAACCATCTTTTTATCACCTTAGTTAGAGAATAAATTCACTGTAATATAATCAAGAGCTGTGTGTGTTGCCTATTTATAGTTCCTGCCAAGAGAATTGACCCTTTAGATATGAGACTGACTGACTGATTTAAGATAATTGAGCGATTATTAACTAACTGATCACTAGTAATAATTGTATAATTATTCAAAACTACCTAGAGGTCCGGAGACTCTAGGATTATAACAACTCCGGTGGTGCCCTAAAACGAGGAATTAAATAAAATGATTTTATGAATCTTAAAAATTCATAATTGGGTATCAATTCTTAGAAATTTATTAAAATGCATAACTAATAAATTTAGGTCTACTACAATAGATATAGGTCCAGAAAAAAACTGTTGTTAAAGAACCATATGTTTTTAGATCATTAACTATACTGAACAAAATTATAAATGCAACACTTTTGTTTTTGCCCCCATTCATCATGAGCTGAACTCATCTAGCACTTTCTCTATGTACACAGACATTCTCAAATATTGTTCACAAATCTGTAAAAATGCTGTGTTAGTGAGCAATTGTCCTTTCCCGTGATAATCCAGCCACCTCACAGGTATGCCATATCAAGATGCTGATCAGACAGCATGGGTATTGCACAGGTGTGCCTTAGGCTGGCCACAATAAAAGGCCACTCGAAAATGTGCTGTTTCACTATATTGGGGTGGATTTTTGGATGTATTAGTTTTAGGCCTTTATGTGGTTTCTGTTTGTTTTTATATGGAAATCAATAAGTGGGGCTCTTGTAGTGGGTGCTCCGTCAAGTTGAATATGTCTGAGTTCATTTTTGTAAATGTTACATTAAAACTGTTTAAAAATTAAGCTTAAGTGGGATTCATTTTTAAAGCATGCAGTGCATAATACAATACTACTACTACTACTATGATAATAATAATAATAATAATAATAATAATGTGATTTAGTATGTGATTTGAAAATGGGGAAACTCCCCACAAAAACATATAGAGGGTGGGTGAACCTAGTTAAAGCAGAAATGGAAGGATTACTATTTGTTTGTATGGAGAAGGAAAATACATGTTTGGCTAAATGACTGCAGAAAGGGTGACAATATTGTTTCTCTTCCATATGTGCTTCATTGTTAAGTCAGTGAGATAAGCTGTTTGTTTGTTGTGTATGTATACTCACTGTAAGAAAGAAAGAAAGAGGGTGTAGGTTGACACTTTCCCTCAACAACACGGTTGAGTGTGATTTGGACAGTGGTAGAATTTAATTACATTTACTCAAGTACTGTACTTACATACAGATTTGAGGTACTTGTACTTTACAAATTACATGATGAAAAAAATGTGTTTTTTTCATGCAAAAATATTTCCTGTTTCCAGCTTTTGTGGACTATTTGCTGCTTTTCTTTTATAATCATGTAAATAATTCTAATAAATATTTTGATAATTTTGAGGTTTGGACTGTTGGTTAGACCTTCCTTGTGAAGGTGTCACTCTGGGCTCAGGGTAATTGTGATGGCATTTATCACTATTTTCTGAATATTTAGAAACCAAACAATCTGTCGATTTATATTTATATCTAAAGCATATAATAAAAATAATCATTGGTAATAATGTGCAAAATAGTTAAAAATGACATCGACCTCAACCAGCTACAGCAGTAAGATCCTGCTTTTACATTAATGCATTAGGCTAATAATAATCTAATGATATATATACACAGAATGTCATAGGAGCACTGCATTGAGTATTTTTACTTTTAGTGTTTTAAGTAAATTGTCCTGATTATACTTACATATTTTTTCTTAAATAACATTTTCAATGCAGGACTTGTAATGGAGTAGTTTTTACAGTGTGGTATTAGCAGTGGTGGAAGAAGTATTCAGGTATTTTACTGAAGCCCAACATTCAACATTTTACTAAAGTGTAAGTACAATAGTCTTAACATCAAAGTACACTTAGTTGCCGAAAGAAAAACTCATTCTGCAGAACGGCCCATTTCAGAATAATAAATCACATCACAATGTTTCAGCTGGTAAATGTGGAGGTAATTGATGTACTTCATCTGCATGTTGTGCATCTTCCCTGGAGATCAATAAAGTATTATCTTAACCTATAATAATCAGTGTTGGGCAAGTTACTCAGAAATTGTAATAAGTTACTAGTTACTTAGGCTACTCCATAAAAAGTAATTATTACTATACTTATTACTTGGTGGTAAAAGTAACTACGTACTCGTTTCTGTTACTGTATCTCTTGCACTACCACCTTAGACTGCATATTATTATGACACCATAATGGCAATATTAGCCTTCAGCTGTGGAAAGAACGCCTATTCCTCTTCTCCATTCTTCCCTAGCTTTTTGGCTAACCGCTGAACAACATAAAGTCCGGTGCTGACCTGCCGCGCAGTCGCGCATTCAGGACATGCATGGTGCGTTCAGTAACGCAGTAACAGAGCGTTACTTGGATTAGTAACTGTAATTTAATTACTGTTTTGGAAATAGTAATCCATTTCACTAATGGGAAAAGTAATAATATTACAGAAACTTACTGCCCAACACTGATAATATTACATCATAATCGATTTATTGATTTATTGATTATGTATTATTAATTCTGCAAATTGACTAACGTTACAGTAGTAAATAAAGTACAATATTTGCCTCTAAAATGTCGTGGAGTATAAATGTAAAGTAGCAGAGAAATACTCAAATAAGGTACATGTATCTCAAAATTCTACATAAGTAGCTTGAGTATATAAACTTAGTTACGTTCCACCACTGGGTATTAGTACTTTTACACAAGTAAAGGATCTGAATAATTTCTCTAACCCCCGGTGTTATAGGAGGAGTACACACATTTGTCACCGCCTAGCGCCTGTCAGACATCGTTGAGGGCTAAACCCTAACCGTCCTTGTAGCTATGGAAACTCGTCGATGGCAACATCCACCAGTCTTTTCTGCCCCCATCCTCAAACCTCTCGGAGGTGCTGACTGTGTACTACTGTAACCGATAAATTAGACGCTGCAAGATGGCGATTGTGCGACTCGTAGCTTGTTTTGTTCTTTACACCAGCCTGGGTAAGTAGTTTCTCCTCTTTCCCACAATGCTGTGTTATCCGAGCGTTTGTAACACTTAACGTGGTGAGACTGCAGTTAGTTCAATCTAAAGCTGTGCAACGGAGCTGTCAGTGCTAACGTTAAAACATGTGTTAGCTTGACAAAAACACATTGAGAGTATAAAAGAAAGCATTGTTATGTGTTGCAGTGATTTATTGTGCAGTTTTATTTTCAGTGAGATATGTTTCCGTTAACGTTACGCTGCTGTTGTGCGAATAAAACCTGGAAAATGACGTAGTTGCAAGAGCATCCTTAACGTTTTAACGGTTGAATTCATGTGAACGTGTGCTAACCAACAGCATAGGAAACGGTGTTAGCGTTAAGTGTCGCTTTATTTCTTCATTCCAGAGACATTTAAATTAATCCTCCACGTGTGTTTGTTTGTCACTGGCGAGTTATTGTGAGGAAATTTCCAGAATGAAAATAAAGCAAACGTTAACGTTACTTTGGGGCGAAAGAAAATGCCACCACATGGTGATGGAGGGGTGGGGGGGTGGGGGGGGGGGGGGGGGGGGGGGGGGGGGGGGGGGGGGACCTGTCGTGTCAGTCCCGAGATGAAGGGCTGCAAGAGCATCTCAGTTAACATGCATCTGCTGTGTACTTGTGCATGCATAACCACAAACCCATGAATTTAACATAAAATAAATACTAGTTAAACCCAAAGTCCAAATGCCAGCTTGAATTATATCCAAAGGGGGGGTTTGATAAACAGTGTGAGTATTGACCTTTAGTGATCAAGTGGTGATTAACGATGGTGAATGGGGTGTTGTTAGTGTGGCAGGTCAAGGGGAAGGAGAAGAGTCAGTCATGGTGAGGGACATGGTGGAGATGACATGACATCATTCCCTGTCCAGCAGCAGCTGGAGCTTTTGGTGCCGATCAATGTCGCTGATGCTGGGTGGGTGATACGGCGTGTCCCCCTCCCCTGGTGTGCGCTTTGTGTGAGGTCACCCTGCCGCTGGGTGAAAACTGGCAGTCTAGTGGGTCATTTCCAAATGGCTAAATGTATCAGTAAAGTGTCGAACTTTTCACCAAGTCCTCTGCAAGACAGTGTGAATCAAATGACTAATCGACCAACAGGGGAAGGACTGATATTATGTTGGATGCAGTGGGTAAATGTAGCTAAAATAAACTACAATAGTAGCCGGAGAAATGATTGAAATTCATGTTTTTAGACATGCTAATAGTCTAAAATTCTGCCCTCAAGCTAAAGACTGCCTTTAGCTTTAAATTATGAATATTAATCACGTTGTTTAATTCATTCTTCATATAACTTGGATTCATTAGTGCATACATTTAAATGATTTTGTTTAAATTAAGACAAAATTAATGCTTTTGCTCTCCTCCTCTGGATCTGATTTGGAGTAAGATGCCGTTAATCCCTTAACATCCAGTTTTCTCAAATCTTCCATTTAAATAGCTTGGTTGAAATCATGTCATTCCACACTGACATTATATACTTTATCAGC
>NC_060166.1:27068608-27073535 GCF_021292245.1 Micropterus dolomieu | reverse complement strand
GTTTCTCCTCTTTCCCACAATGCTGTGTTATCCGAGCGTTTGTAACACTTAACGTGGTGAGACTGCAGTTAGTTCAATCTAAAGCTGTGCAACGGAGCTGTCAGTGCTAACGTTAAAACATGTGTTAGCTTGACAAAAACACATTGAGAGTATAAAAGAAAGCATTGTTATGTGTTGCAGTGATTTATTGTGCAGTTTTATTTTCAGTGAGATATGTTTCCGTTAACGTTACGCTGCTGTTGTGCGAATAAAACCTGGAAAATGACGTAGTTGCAAGAGCATCCTTAACGTTTTAACGGTTGAATTCATGTGAACGTGTGCTAACCAACAGCATAGGAAACGGTGTTAGCGTTAAGTGTCGCTTTATTTCTTCATTCCAGAGACATTTAAATTAATCCTCCACGTGTGTTTGTTTGTCACTGGCGAGTTATTGTGAGGAAATTTCCAGAATGAAAATAAAGCAAACGTTAACGTTACTTTGGGGCGAAAGAAAATGCCACCACATGGTGATGGAGGGGTGGGGGGGTGGGGGGGGGGACCTGTCGTGTCAGTCCCGAGATGAAGGGCTGCAAGAGCATCTCAGTTAACATGCATCTGCTGTGTACTTGTGCATGCATAACCACAAACCCATGAATTTAACATAAAATAAATACTAGTTAAACCCAAAGTCCAAATGCCAGCTTGAATTATATCCAAAGGGGGGGTTTGATAAACAGTGTGAGTATTGACCTTTAGTGATCAAGTGGTGATTAACGATGGTGAATGGGGTGTTGTTAGTGTGGCAGGTCAAGGGGAAGGAGAAGAGTCAGTCATGGTGAGGGACATGGTGGAGATGACATGACATCATTCCCTGTCCAGCAGCAGCTGGAGCTTTTGGTGCCGATCAATGTCGCTGATGCTGGGTGGGTGATACGGCGTGTCCCCCTCCCCTGGTGTGCGCTTTGTGTGAGGTCACCCTGCCGCTGGGTGAAAACTGGCAGTCTAGTGGGTCATTTCCAAATGGCTAAATGTATCAGTAAAGTGTCGAACTTTTCACCAAGTCCTCTGCAAGACAGTGTGAATCAAATGACTAATCGACCAACAGGGGAAGGACTGATATTATGTTGGATGCAGTGGGTAAATGTAGCTAAAATAAACTACAATAGTAGCCGGAGAAATGATTGAAATTCATGTTTTTAGACATGCTAATAGTCTAAAATTCTGCCCTCAAGCTAAAGACTGCCTTTAGCTTTAAATTATGAATATTAATCACGTTGTTTAATTCATTCTTCATATAACTTGGATTCATTAGTGCATACATTTAAATGATTTTGTTTAAATTAAGACAAAATTAATGCTTTTGCTCTCCTCCTCTGGATCTGATTTGGAGTAAGATGCCGTTAATCCCTTAACATCCAGTTTTCTCAAATCTTCCATTTAAATAGCTTGGTTGAAATCATGTCATTCCACACTGACATTATATACTTTATCAGCGGGTTCCTGCTCTTAATTGAAGTTATGATAATTACACTAGGGCCGTTTATTTTTTCGAATTGATGTTCAGCTTACAATCATGAATTACAAAGAAAAGCAAATGTCCACGTTTCCAGAAGCTGGAACCAGACAATTGTTGGTATTTTTGATTTAAAAATAACTAAAATTAATAATCAATTATCAAAACACTTGCTGAGTTGTATACCTGATTAACTGACTGTTCGTCGGAGTGAAATATTCAAAACCTAGGCTACCATGTTCTTGATGGCTACAACAATTCCATCAAATGAAAATACTATTGATGTTTTGTGCACATTTCCCTGACATATTTGTTTTATTTATTTCCCTCAAGTACTTGACTGTCTCATACTAATCTAGAGGAGTGATTAGTTGTTATTACACAGGCATTCCAGTATGCTCTGGATCCCAGTGGTCCCTGGTCTGTCCACCTTGCTCGCAGCTAACTCTGCCTTGAGCATATTTGCAGCGACTGCACAGGAATGTCTTGGAAAAAAGCTTTTTATAGATAGCACTGCTTCAACATTTTTTGTTTTGTTGCAGGGATGGGGCTGGGTAGTTGTTTTCATATTTAGCACATAAGAGGATTGCAGAATGTGGCTATTAAAGAGAACATTTCTCTCAGGACAGTCTATAGACTACTTTGTCTATGCATTACAACAACAAAGGGATTAAAAATGAGCCCTTATTTGCTTTGCAGCAAGCGGTGAGATTATTTTCATAATTCAAAAATCTTGTCTTCTCTTCAGCCTGCATTGTCCAACCAGGGGACCAACCATTGTTGTATGAATGCTTTTATTCTAAGCTCGTATAAGTAATTTGGTACACATTGTCTTTTTAATTGACTGTGGTTATTCTTTCCCACGGCCTACTTTGCTTGGTTGCGCAGTCGGTAATGTTTTATTTTGGTTACTCTAGTCTGTAGAGTGTCTGACACACTCTATAGTGTATATCTGTTCTTATTTACTGTGAATAATAAGGACAGAAAGCTTAATATGTGGAACATAGTTTTTGGAAATGTTTGGCCACAGAGAGAAGAGAGGGGGAGGATGACATGCAGCAAAAGTCGCCCACCCAAGGACCTTTTATCAGTGTTATAGAGTGCTTTACAAAAACAAATGGACTTCAGCAAACTTCATTAAATTAATAATTTCCTGTGGACTTGGAATAACACATTACACATACTGTTGCAATCCCTGAAATGACGAGAGTTGTTTTTAATGTGTTTTTTTGTAATGTGATACTTGTGCAGTGTGGTTGTAGCAGATTCTATCAAATGTCTTTGTATTTTGAAAGCTCTGTAGTTTTTGTTTTAGTTCTAAAAAAAAAAAAAAAACAAGTCCCGTTTTATTTCTGTAGATTTGCAGCGTGTGGAAAGCTTCTGCCTTTACTGTAGATTCAGCTTCTGTTTTTATGCTGGAGACCCAGTACATGCATATGCCCAGGGAGCGTTTGTTGGACGAGCTCTCCTTGTGTCTCTCAGGATGTCCAGTCACAGCTGGGATAAAAATAGCTCTTGATGTACAGGGTGGGAAAGTCAGCAACAGAGACGGAAGCTGAGACCTGGGAGTCAGATCTCATCAGTGTCCACAGCTGTGCTTATATGACCGGATGCTTTGACAGGACCCATGTTTTCATCACTTTCAAGCTGAGCATCAGCTGTATGCAGGCTCCCTTCGGCTCTGAGTCTTACTGTACATCTCAGGGTCATTCGTGTGGTAACAAGGCTGCATGGAATAAATAGATAGGGAGACTGCACAGTGCCTCAGGCATGTCTTGGAGTATTCAAGGCCTCCTCAGATAATTGTTATTATCTAATTTGAAACCTTTCATACTGCCCCCACTGAGAGCGGGAAGGCCTTCATTACTCACCATGTGTACCATCACCAGCAATTATTGCATTTGGATGTGGCACAGACACAATAAGTTGAGTATAGGGTATGGGTAGAAGGTGGAAACATGCTTATTTATCCTCAGCATTTTAAATCAGACCTACGGTGGAATAGTGTGTGTATTTGAAATTGTAATTTTCACATTTTCTTAATTTGTGGTTGTACATTTCTCGCTGCACAGTCACGTTTTTTACGCTTAAATAGGCATTTTGCTGGCCCAAACATGACAGAACTTGTGAATTATGCCTCTTGTCGTCAAGATCTGACATTTACAAAATAACACTGCTTGCTTAAAGGAGTGCACTCAAGCAAGGAATGTAAAGTAATTAAATCCTATGTGTTGTTTGTGCCAGCGGGGAAACCAAGACAGATGATTAAATGTGCTTTCGAATTCAAGTCCATTCCCACTGTAAAGTTATTTTTGTGCGTCTGATTTGTTTTGTTTAGGGATCTTGATAAATGTTTTATTCTGCAAACCTCTGTGTAAATTAAGGCCACAATTTAGCAAAGAAGCTCTTTCACTAAACTCGAAAAAACCTTGTCAGAGGATAAAAATGGGAGCTCTCTGCTCCAACGAGTGACACGTCATTGACCAATTTCAGCTGTTCCTCAGAGGCACATTGTCACGCGAACACGGGTGAGATCTAGTGAGCTAGTGATGCAGATGCTCATATTCTGACGTCAGATTTGTTTTTGACAGAAATCCGACAACCATCTACTTTGTGTCAGAAAGCATTGTTTCAATTTTTTTCCACTTTTCCTTAACCAGATGATTTCTACTTCTCTATAAGAATATAAGCAGAATATAAGAAGCAGTGGCTAAAGAAGTTGATACCCTTGTGTATGCGCATATTATGAAGTTATGGTTTATTAATATAACTAACAAAACACACAAAGTTAAAAATGAGGAAAGCCATTGTTAATAAATGCAGTCCAATGTAGAGATTTGACATATTTCAGGAGCTTTATGCCTTCGGCCTTGGTTTTTGGTTATTGAAACAAATGCTCATTTGGACCGGGGTCAGGTGATTTACATTGGCTTCCTTGTCTGTATGCTTTTAATTATTGTCCTGCTGCATTGTCGTAAGCTGGATGGCCTATACTGTATGTCTCCCCACACTGGCTCTCCAGGGTATGTACCCTCAAACAAAATGCCGAACGTCAGCACTTCAACCTTAGTCAGGGTTTCACTTAAAATGCAGTGCCCTGGAGTCCTAAAGCCAAAACAACAAAAATGTCTCAGTGTCAGAATATTTCTATTAATATTTTTATTGCAGTAATTTAACTAGGGCTGATGCCCAATAGTCAAAGATTCAATGCTTCGATGGGCGGAGCCTAATTCGACTGTCAATCTCACAGTCGAAGCTTCGCAGCGAAACGAGGATCATACCATTTTGGCGATATGGGGGTGCTCAATGTCTGATTTTACATAGAACTACCAGTTTTCTCCCAACAAGTTAATATACAGTCTATTACAATACACATTTAAACGTTTAATGCTGTAAATAAACAGCCCCCCCCCCCCCCCCCCCCCCCCCCCCCCC
>NC_060166.1:27066106-27068588 GCF_021292245.1 Micropterus dolomieu | reverse complement strand
AGGGTGTAAAAAAACCCCCCCCCCCCCCCCCCCCAGCCCTAAATTTAACATTTAGAACTTTTTGATGTTTCCTCATCTGCCAAATTATCATTCAATTAACCACCATAAAGACTCCAAATCAACAACTGAAGTTATTATGAAGTATTTCTTCTTAGGAGTCAGTCCATGCCAAAAGCCTGTATGTTCATTAAAAATGCATGCAAAAACAGATATATTTTGGCTCCAGGTGTTAACCTTCTTAAACAGAAATGTGAGATCAGATCCCAAGGCTCTCTCACTCTCTGAGCGGTTCTATATTTATCACTCTAATCTGCTGTTTATTAGGCAACATGCCCAGTTAATAATGTCTGCTAATGAAAATGCTTGTGTGTGCCATCAGGTTTACTCAGGTTTATTCTTTTCTTTCTTTTTTTTTTTTTTCTCTCTCCACAGGCAACATTCCATCATCACTCGGGGTAATCCTCCGAACCACAGACAAGATTGTGTGGGCAAATGAGTTTGAGCGTAAGTTGCTGGAAAATCACTCTAACCTATTTAGCCAAAGTAGCTTTTCTTTCCCTGATTGGGGACGCTTTCTCCTGCTCCCATGCATTCTGTTTTCTTCACAGCCATCGAACTGACCTGTTTAATAGAGTCCATCTCCACAAACAACCCGAGGATTGAGTGGAAAAAGATTAAGAACGGTGTCCCCAGTTATGTGTACTTTCAAAACAAGATAGCAGGTAAACCGCTTGCAAACTCTCTCTTTTTTAAAAAGGCCGATCAACCAGTTAGGCCACAGCGTTTCAAAGTAATGTCTCAGTACTCAAAGCTAAGCTGAATGAATGGTACCTTGAAAGAACTTGGCATTGAATTCTGTTTTTCTGTGAAGTCACACTGTGTATATGAATGAGCAATTGTAAAGTGGTTTTTTTTCTCCCTCAAAAGGGGACTTGGAGCACAGAGCTCAGCTCAGAGAGCCGGCCAACATCCTGATCTTGAACACCACTCGGTCAGACACTGCAGAGTACCGCTGCGAGGTGGCCGCCATTGATGATCAAAGGGACTTTGATGAGATTCTTATTAGTCTTGCAGTCAGAGGTATGGTGAGCTGGTTTACCACATCAGTGACCGGCCCATGGTTGGCTAAGACTTTATCATAGTGTTGTAGTCAAGACTGCCCAAACCGAGACCAAGTCAAGACCAAGACCAGAGTTTATCGTGACCGAGACAAGACCAAGACTTTTAGGGGCTGAGACCAAGTCGAGACCAAGACCGAGGGAGGACGAGACCGAGTCAAGACCAAGACCAGTTACCCACATTACATGACACACAATAAAATGTGGAACAAGATCATAGGTACTTCTCAAATTGATCTGAAAGATCCACATTCCTATTAAAACACCCACATACAAACACATAGAGCTGACATCAACTTAAGCTTCTTTTTCAATGCTCCTTTTCCATGTTTACCAGGGGGACAGTCGTTAACAGTAACAACACATTTTTAATTAGGGTTATTGGTTGCATTTAAAGAAATACGTTTTACATCTAATCAAAGTTAGGATGTTAACAAATAAATCTCACAATGCACAAGCAATTTATTGATATTCCCAAAGTTATGGTCTTGACTGGTCTTGAAATAAAATCCTGAGTCCTCAATGTCCAAGAGTGTGACAAGACCGAGTACAAATGTGGTCAAGTCTGAGACAAGACTAAGACCATCAATACGTGGTCTTAAGACCGGTCTCAAGACCAAGATCGGTCTCGAGTACTACAACACTACTTTATCACATCTACATGTACATTCTTGTGGGTTAATAGATGAACATAAAATTAAAATGCACTTCAGAAATTTAAGATTCTTTCTTTTTATATTATAATAGAAATGTACACCCTTATTGCAGAGTCTTATTGTTTTATTATTCATGTTCTATGATTATGGTCCAATGTCTTTAGCACAGGGGGACACTGTTTATCTTTGTGTGATTAAACTGCCTTTCCCAACGGTTCCTGAATGTGTCAAGGGAGAAACAGTTTGAGACTCGGCCTTCAATTAGTATGTTTTTAGCTGACAAGAGGCTGAGAGAGAAACTCCCTAAAGAAGAAAGATAGATATAGCTGTAAATGAACAAGTGTGCAGCTGAGCACTTACAATTCCAATAAAGGTTAATTGTTAGTCTCTGATGGTGATGAAATTCTCTGTGACGTGTGAAAACAAAAACGTGCTGTTTTACAAGGAATTATGTGCCAGATTATTCTAGGCCAGGTGCAGTGAATTCCTCAGGTCTTGCTGTCACTCACCCTGTATCCAGTAGAGTGTAGAATTCAATATTAAATCTTAGTTATTAGCTGTCATGTTCTATCAAATGAAGCCCCTGAGTACATTTGTAAATTGTTGTATCCATACAACAATTTAAAGTCTCTCAGGGCGGCTAACGGGTGTCCATTAGAAACTGAGCATTTGCTGTCTTTGTATGTAAAAAATTAGATGATCAAATTT
>NC_060166.1:26988259-27066086 GCF_021292245.1 Micropterus dolomieu | reverse complement strand
GTGTGATTAAACTGCCTTTCCCAACGGTTCCTGAATGTGTCAAGGGAGAAACAGTTTGAGACTCGGCCTTCAATTAGTATGTTTTTAGCTGACAAGAGGCTGAGAGAGAAACTCCCTAAAGAAGAAAGATAGATATAGCTGTAAATGAACAAGTGTGCAGCTGAGCACTTACAATTCCAATAAAGGTTAATTGTTAGTCTCTGATGGTGATGAAATTCTCTGTGACGTGTGAAAACAAAAACGTGCTGTTTTACAAGGAATTATGTGCCAGATTATTCTAGGCCAGGTGCAGTGAATTCCTCAGGTCTTGCTGTCACTCACCCTGTATCCAGTAGAGTGTAGAATTCAATATTAAATCTTAGTTATTAGCTGTCATGTTCTATCAAATGAAGCCCCTGAGTACATTTGTAAATTGTTGTATCCATACAACAATTTAAAGTCTCTCAGGGCGGCTAACGGGTGTCCATTAGAAACTGAGCATTTGCTGTCTTTGTATGTAAAAAATTAGATGATCAAATTTTAAATGGGTTGTTGTTATTTCTGTTTTGTTGCCCTTTTCTTGTTGTTGTCATGCTTGTTTCATACTTTGAAGCACTTTGTACATTTTGTACAAAGTAAGTCTTTACTTACTAAGTAAAGACGTACAAAGTAAGTAGCTTTATATGTAAGGGGCAGACATGAGATTGGTATCAATCATCTCATCTAAGTCTCTGCAAGAAAACAAATAAGTAAATTTCCTCAAATGACTATTCCTTTATGTCATTACTTCAGGCTCTGCTAACTTCAAATGATTACTTGCCGTCTTGTGCCTCAAGTGACTAATCATAATAATAATAGATTAATCAATAACAAAAACAGTGAGCAGTTGCAGTAGATTGATGCGTATGTGTCTGTACGCAGTAAAACCTGTTGTACCACGGTGCAGTGTGCCAGAGGCGGTCACAGTTGGAACGTCAACCGAGCTGCGATGTCTGGAGAATGAGGGTTTCCCTGCTCCTCTGTATCGCTGGTTCCACAACAACGAGGAGCTTCCTCAGGACCCCAAAAACAGCCCGAAGTTGGTCAACTCTTCTTACAGCATCAACCCCGACACTGGGGGCCTGGTAAGAAACACAGCGCCATAGCTTTGCCTGCTATTAGTACATTTATAACCGGTACTTTTACTTAATTTAAAATTTAATTTTAGCTTTCATCATCTGTACAAACTGTCATTAAAATCATGGAAACAAGCAATATCTACTATTACTCTATTATTAGAAATCAGCTTCATCCATTTGCCTCACTCAGATGTGGATGGAAGTAGTTGGCTGACTGTTCTGTTTGTGGATAGGACTCTTTAGCATCAAGGATACTCAATTACAGCTTATCCAATGTAAATGGAAACAGCCTAATCTGAATAAAACCTTAACCATTGTATGACTAATAGCAGAATTAATCCACACATGTAAAGATAGCCAGTGACGAAGCTAAACCAAAGACTGGCATTTGAAAGGAGGATAATGTTGCATTCAAAGCCAAGATGATGCGTTTATGGTTTACGTCAATGTCATAATAACTAAGTTAAAAGTTTCACTAAACACATTTCAGGTCCATATCATAAAATGTTACACCACAGAATTTATATGCAGCCAAACACCCTTTAGCATTTTGTTGACAATGCAATGTGTCATTGTACTGAAACATTTCTTAAAAAAATATCTCCTCAGAAATTTCGAAGAGTGAAGAAGGAGGACGCAGGGGAGTACTACTGCCAGGCAAAGAATGATGCAGGACACGCACAGTGTCCCCCACAAATCATGGAAGTCTGTGAGTGTCTGAACAATTGAGTCAGCCTTTCTGAGACTTTCTTAGATAAAACCGTCTTCACGTTGGTCTCAGTTTCGTGCATGGACATTGCTACCAAAGCCAAAAAGGTGGACCTAGGCTAGAAGGAATAGACAGTTAATCAAAGACAAAATGTTGGTAAAACATTAACACAGCAGGAAGGAACAGAGGCAAAAAAAAAACAGAGAAGTTGAGTAAGGCTCAGGTGATCTGCTAGAAGTAGGAAAACTGACAGCACAAGCGGACAGTTAGTAGAAGGGGTTAATGTAGGCAGGAGAGGTGGAAGTGTTAGGTTTTGTGGTTGGTGGACCCAAGAGCGGACACAAAACACAAGAGCCAGAGTAAAAGTTAACAGTTTTTATTTTACAAACGTGCAGAGGTGGTGAAGGCTTGTGAGGCAGACATGAGCGAGGGGCAGGCAGGTGAGTGATGGCGAGGTCTGGTACCAGTGGATGTAGCATTTGAAAACACAGGAATCCTGATGCACAGGAAAGAAAAAACAGGTATTACTCAAGGAGTAAGTGATCATCAAAATAATTAGATTCAGTAGAGAGACAAGAAAAGACCAGCGGTACTCTACAACGATTGGTTTAGAATGACCCGGTGACAAGTCACAGGAGAACTGGAGTATTTCAGTTGATGAGTTGATTGAAGTCCGGTGTGTAGTTTCAGCCAGGTGCCCAGAGTGAAACACACACACATACACACACACACAAATGAAAAGGGAGTGGGAACCAGGGGGAAAATAGACCCAGAGTCACACCTCTAGCTGTGACAGGGAGAGAAGAATGGAGCAGCCACTGTCAGAGTTTCAAGTTATTTATTGCACCATAGTTGACAATTTGAAAAGTTGTTTCCTGCTTTTCTGTTTAATTAAATTGCAATCTATATTTGTGGTAAATTGTATATGCTGTAGAAAGTTGTTAACTTATCAGACATTCCTGCATATATTGTGGTTATGTTACAGATATACATTGTTTTCACTACTGACAATTGATTTTTCTTTGATTTATCATATAGTGGAACAAGTAATGTCAAAATACGTTATTGTTTTATATCCATCAGACATTATCAGAGCCCATAGTTTTAACTAAAGCTGTCTTACTGAATTTGATCAGCTCCCAAAAAATTTGCTTCATAATGATTGCTTAGATAGTTGGTTAAAATTAATGATCAATTTTCAAATTCTCCTGCTGATGAGCTAAATCATTATTCAAGTGACGATTTCAGCACAATGTGAATTAAATATAAGCAAAATATACAACAACACAAACTATAATGCTTGATAGCTCTCAGGCCACCTTGCTCTGTTCACATATCATCTCTTTGTTGTTGCAGATGATGTCGACATCCTTGGGATTTTCCTCAAGTCCTTTGGTGCAGTGCTGGTGTTCTTCTGTTTGGCTGCTTCCATTTGTCATTCCTTTAAACGTGGATGCTTCTACAAAAAAGGCCACAATGAAAATAAGTGAGTATAAGGAGATTACATAATAGGTTATTGTGCCTTCTACATTACATCAAGTATTTGTATACTTTTATTATGTTGTTTTTGTTATTTCAGCTACAATTGGCCAGCTCAGACTGAAGGTGTTGACTATGGCGATGCAGATGAGGTAAGAAAAACTCATGTGCAAAACATCAACAGCATTTATTACATGTCTTAATATGAATAAAGGAAACTCTTAAAGGAGTAAGTTCTGCATACATATTTTCTCATTCATCTTTTTCACAGGGCCATTTTCGCCACAAGTCTTCATTCGTCATTTGACAGCTGAGACAGCAATAAAATGAAATCAAGACAAAAACAAAAACTGTTGAGGTAAACTTGCTACAATGATGCTCCTGATGGTAAAGTTTGAGGTGTAACATGGCACATTATTCTCTGAGGCACATTAGAATCCAATCAACCAACTTGCCAAAGTCATTGTAATATCATTTTGTGCCACTGTTTCATGTTTTTTTTATAATGTGTCATTTATTTCCTTCTCTGTTAGTATTAATTTACGATGAAAATATTGTTCTTAATTTCACCATGTTTTTATTAGACAATACAGTGCAGTGCTTTTTTTTATTATACAATAAAAACATTCAAAGCTGTGGAATTTGATATTTGGACCATAGTGTAATCGCAAAAGATGCTGGAAGCTACATTCCTTCACGTTTCTTTGGACAAATCCTCTTTTATAACTCTTAAACTTTTTACAGTACACTGAAATTGTTTTACAAAGCTCCTTTACATTATCTTTGTTCATAAGATAAACATGATCTGATTTTATTTTACCTGGGGAAGAGTTGAAACTTTTTTGTATATACTGTAGTTATACAGGCAATAAGCAGCAGACTGTAGAAGGCTGATGAGCTCACAATTATAAGGCACAATTTATCAGCCTTTCATATACAGTATTTACAGATAATAACAAGTATCTACGAGTGCAAAGTAACCCATGGATTTGAATACCTTATATCCCACTATGCTGCAAAGTCAATATGTACTATAAAGGTGGTGATGTATGATATTTAGAGTGCCGTTTCTGTGTATAAGTGACCTTCTGTGCTTTACTAATTATTTTGTGAGTATTGGACATATTGTCCAGTTTGGACTCAGTACTTAATGTACATAAATACATACATTTTTTGATCTTTTAATTTTCCTACATTGCACACCATATCTTATTGTAAATATGCAATAAAACTGTTAGTTGGAAATAAATTTATAGTATTTACTGTTCAGTGTGTTTCTGCAGTGTTGAGCCTGTCATTTCAAACATTAGTGTCAATGATTTGTGTAACAACTCAGGAACTGTTGTAAAATGTCCACTGTTCATTTGATATTAATACTATATGTTCATGTTTTTGTTACTATTAAATACATTTGAACTGTTAATGTTGTGGAGACTGAAATGTGTTTTTATCGTTTATGAAAATAATAATGCAGAGGGAAATAAAAATAAAACATATTATGCACATTTATGCACATAGTTGTTGCAGCCTACAGCATTCTGTTATTACCATGTGTCTCACTCTGTTGTGGAAAATGATACTTTACTCAAGTAAAAGTAACAATACTACAATGGAAAAATAAATAAATAAGTAAAAGCTCTTCTTTCAAAATGTTACTCAGTGAGAGTGTACAAGTATTTTCAGCAAACTTTCTTCAGATATCAAAAGGAAATGCATTTGTTATGCAGAATGTTGATATAGGAATTCTGTTCATGGATTTATTGATGCATCAACATACAAACAAACAGCATTTTAATGTTGCAGCTGATCCCATACTGGTTGATATCATGCATGGAATGCTTTATAATGCATATAAAGTTAAAATCAGCTCCACCTCAGTGAGCTACACCAGTAAAGTTACTTACTTTTTAATACATTCATGATTATAATCCAATATTATAATATATATTTAATGACAGGGGCTCTGCATGATAAGTACTTTTGCTTTTGATATTTTAAGTACATTTGAATGTTAATACTTTTTTACTTGAGTAAAAATTTTAATGCAGGACCTTTACATGTAATGGAATATTTATTTTTACATTGTGGTACAGTTACTTTTACTTAAGTACCTGAATACTTCTTCCACCACTGCTTTTATATACAGTGTAAAGTACAGTAGCCTATTTGAGTAAATGTACTAAGTTAGTTTTCTCCACTGTTCTTACTTACGAATGAAAAAAATTTAAAACTCAAAAGTAATATACAATTGATGTGTGTATTTGGAAAAGCCCTCACTTCCGGTTTGGAACACGGGCCCAAATACTATGTTGTGGGTTTTATTTTGAAAAACTCCACCCGGAAGTAATTAATCCATTGCAGGTGGCGTACATCCTGATCATTTGACAACATTCGCCGTATTTTCGTACAGAAAACAAACATGTAATATACATCCTCACTGAGAGCTTTGTGCCCATTAACGAAGCAGAGTAGTTTGTGGCCAGTGTAGGCGATGTATTGGAGATATTAAGGTCAACAGAAGGAAAAAAAAGAAACGGCTAATTTGCTGGTGGAAATACATTTGTGCGTTTTCGTGTGCCGTCGAACATCCATTTCGCTTCGTCTGTGAAAATGAGTATGGACATGTAGCAAAGGTAGAGTTTTCTGTAAAATATCGTCGACTTTTTCCATGTTTAATAGTGTGCTGTGTGCTCCGAGAGGGAACCGAGGTCGCACACCCTGCAGGCCCTTACGGTGTGTTTGCTTTCTACTAAACATTAGCAGTGTTTTGGGGGAGGTTAACGTTAGTTTGCTAAAACAAGCCAGAGTAACGTTACGATAAGAGTTTACACAGCACAGACGTAACGTTACAATGAGTTTCTTTAGTTTTGGACAAAGTGCAGAAATCGATGTGGTCCTGAATGACGCTGAAACGAGGAAGAAGGCTGAACACAAGACTGAAGATGGAAAGAAAGACAAATACTTTCTTTTCTATGATGGCGAAACTGTTAGTGGAAAGGTGAATGTCACACTAAAGAACCCCGGGAAGAGGCTGGAGCACCAAGGGATCAAAATTGAATTTGTTGGGCAGATAGGTAGGTACAAGTATAACTTACCTCCACATTACTCCATACAGTAAAGAACAGCCCAAGGTTAGCTTCTGTTGAGCAATATCAACAAGCAAAAGCAAAAGCCATTTATACTGGGGACTGTAAATAAATTTAGGGTGGGGAGTGGGACTAAATTATTAGATTATAAATTAATTCTTTGTGCACCTTTTTAGTTGTTAATGACAAAATGAATTGGACCAGTTCAATTATGTAATATTACTTTTAGATATTGAGGAGAGGGTGTAGCAGTTTTCTCTTTGTTAATTTGAAGAAAATACAGATACCAGCAGTATCAGTATTTTCTTCAAATAGGCCCTCCCCATCATCATTAATAATTTTGTCTTGACTAAGAGAAAAATGGCAACACCCTCCCCACAACAACAAAAATCTCACAGTATTGGAACACCATTGATTGGTGCAATTTAAACCTTTAATATGTTTAAATCAATGTATTTATATAGCACATTTTTGTGCAAAATTGCAAAACAAGGTGCTTAAGAATACAATGAAATAACAATAACAGTAAATAGGAAACATGGTAGAACAGAGAGACCAGTAGATGAGGGTAGATTGAAATAAAATGGATAAGGGAATGCCAAGCTAAAAAGGTAGTCTATTTCTTAAGATTTCTTTTAAAGGCCCTCAGCTCCTCTGGCAGGCGGCTCCAAACACTAAATGTCACCAGAGGACCTGAGTGATCTAGAGGGAGCACACATTGAAAGCATGTCTGACAGGTATTCAGGCGCTAGTCCATTGTAGAGTGGTTTGTACACCAATAAAAGGATCTTAAAATATTTTCTAAAACTGAATGAAGGGACTTTAGGACAGATGAGATGTGTGCTCTACTTGTGGTCAGTACTGGGTCAGTACATGTGCTGCAGCTGCATTCTGAATGATTTGTAGCTTATTTATAGCTTCCATAGGTGGACCAGGAAGGAGAGAACAGCTGTAATCAACCCCGATAGTGATAAAGTATTGCAGTATCATCCTGGGAGAGAAACAGTTGCACTTAAGCATAATTTCTAAAGGCAGTTTTAGTGAGATTAGTGATGTGAAATTCAAAATTCAAAACAGGGTCTAGAAGCACGCTAGGGGTTGTCGTTTTGTGCCAGGTTAATGTGCTAGTTAGTGCCCAGTATGTCATAATGCATCATGTGTGTGACATGATCAATTAGTTGAACCAGTTTCTCAACAGGGCTGATAAATAATGGGTGTATAAATGGGTGATAAAGAGGTGTATGTGTGTCATTGGCATAGCTATGAAAATTAATCCCCTGTTCTCTGATGATATTTCATGGTGGCAGCATATAGAGACTGAACAACACAGGTCCCTGACTTGTTGAGGGAAACCACATGTTATGCTAGTGTTCACCAAAGAGTGGTCACCAAGAAAGACAAAATAGTCTCTGCCAGACAGATAAGTCCAAAAGCTATCTAAATCTGAGTGAAAGAGGCCAACACACTTCTGCAATCTGTACTGATACTGAGAGTTTCTTCTCATCCTTGTTCACTCTAAGGTCATTTATAACTTTAACCCACGCTGTCTCATTCATCTGTAGTGATCACAAAAGCCAGACTAGAACTTCTCAAATATACATCTCACATTTAGGTAATCATTTAGCTGTTACTAATACTATACTAATACTAATATGTCAAGCATTTTAATTTAAAAAAGAAAGGTTTAAAATTGGCCTTAAATTGTTTAGCAGTAAATCATTTGGGTTACTTTTCTATGGGAGAGAGTAGCAGTTTTCAGGGCTAGGGGAAAATACAACTCAGCAGGGAGGGATTTACAATTGCTAGCATTTCATGCTATATACAGTTTACACAGTTTTAAAAAAGGTGGTGGGGTTAGGGTCAAATGAGCAGGTGGAGGGTTTTAGATGCATGCACTACAGCAGCAAAAACATTTGTAGCTGTCTTAGGCAGAGGGGAAATGTCAAAAGACAGGGCTCATGCACATTCTGTATAACAAAAATAAGGTCCAACCTGTCTTTTCTTATTTTGTCTCTGAAAAAAGCTGCAAACTTTTCACATTTTGATGTTGAGATGATGAAAGAATGGCTTTCAGGAGCTGGATTTATGAGGCTGTCAATAGTGGAGAAAAGCATTCTGGGATTACCATGATTTTAAGAAATGAGCTTGTCTTGCATTTCTAATTGCTTTGTTGAAGATAGTGAGGTGTTCTTTAAAAATGTCGTAATGGACTTGCAGCTTAGTTTTTCTCCATTGACACATTTCTACAATTTTAGTTAACAATATCCCCAGTTCACCATGGTGGTTTGTGTTTTGATTTAATTAATTCAAATCATCACCAGAGGAAGGAAGGATCTGTGGTGGTATCTTATTAATATGATTTATGACATTTTTAGCAACTTCAGAGGTAAGATCATGTTTCCTAACAATCTGCTCAGTAACAAACTGAGGTTGTGATAACAAGAGAAAAAAAATACAGTAGTGGTTTGAAATTGTCAGTTATAGACACATCAGTCCTTAGACTATGAGTGATAATTAGATTCAACATGTGACTGGTTGTGAGTTGGCCCCCTAACGTCGAATAAAATTCATAAATAATCACAATCACACTATGTTGTCATAATTGGTACTGACAATAGAGAACATTTCAGTAAAGTCATCTAAAAAGACAGGACAGTGTTTTGGGGTCTATATATTGTCATAACAAACACAGGGGGTTGGGACTTTAACAGTATAGTATGATGTTCATAGGAGCAAAAATCACCAAAAGGGGTAATGCTACAGTTTAGGGCGTCAGCAGATATAGAGCCAGTCCCACCACCTTTCTTACCATGCCTTGTAGAACGCTCTAATCTATAGCATGAAGGGGATGTTTTAATAAGAACAGCATGTCCGTTGATGTTTAACCAGTCAAGTGTCAAGTTTAAGTAGAGATATGAGTTCTTTAAAAAGAAGTCTTTGTGATTGAGTGATGGGGTTGATTGTTCTTATGTAGTTTGTATGGTGCTTTGGCAATATTGTTGTTACACATTCATGCCAATAAAGCTAATATGAATTGAATTGATTGAACATTGAGAAGTTTTACCATCCAGTCTTTCTTGGGGCAGGGTGTGGAACATTTAATGGGATGGAGGTCAGATTACTTGCAGTTACACCAGAAGTAGTACAGTGGAACTGATGGTTAGTGGATCTCGCATGTTGTCTGTTGCAAATGTTAACAGGGATGAAATTAGACTGAAAACAAACAGTTGTACATCTCTTTGTTAATAAAACTGGTATGGCGTTTCCTTATTTTGAGGCAGGGTGACATAAGGCGTGACTTTCAGCACGTCATGCTGTAGAGGCCTTGCAGGACCGCAGGGCCAGTTCAGTGTTTGTGGATAAAATACGGGAGCCTGAGTGGTTTTGGTGGAGACAATCTCATTGTGGTTGGTTAAGGAATGAGGTTATTGACGAAAGGGATATCTCTTTTCCAACAAAATCTATTTTACCAAATGCGAAACTGACGTAGACGGCTGAACTTCACATCAACAAAATGTGTGGGGTGGGGTCGGGCAGTGGACCGGAAATGACGCACGGCTTCCTGATGTCCACGAGCTGCAAAAACGTTTTTTGAATTTGAGTCAGCTGCCACCATTGGGTGTGTTATTTACGCATAAGCAGCCACTAGCCATTTTTTATTTTTAAACCAAGAGCTGTCACTTTATATCATGTATTGACTTTTTTTTTACTTTATTATAGTTCTGCTTTCTGTCAAGATGCACATTAAAGTGAAGGTGGGTTCTGCTGCTGGACAGTGACATATGACGTGCTGTCTGAATAGATATTGTTCAGTGACTAGACCCTCCCCTACATGCCCAAAAACTCAACAGATATTTCCCTAGAGGTAGAATAAATAGAACAAAAAGTTTGAATTAAAATAGATCTGTCTAAAACTCACTTTATTAAGAGGCAATCATAAAATAAATGTATAGCTTTCCGGCTCTATTACAGAATTTACCATCATTAAATATTTTGCAAAGTCTTAAAGTGGATGTCTCTTATTTTTCTTTTGTTGATAACATCTTTGTTTTTTAGAGCTGTATTACGACAGAGGAAACCACCATGAGTTTGTGTCCCTGGTGAAAGATCTTGCAAGACCGGGTGAAATAACTCAGTCGCAGACCTTCGACTTTGAGTTCACTCATGTTGAAAAACCTTATGAGTCCTACACAGGCCAGAATGTCAAGCTAAGGTAGGTTTGATCATTCACTCTACTTTATAGGCAGTGAAATGAGTGACTGTCACTCTTCAACCAGCCTGTCACATGGTTACATATAAACATTTTAACGCCTGATGTTGCATATATTTACCTTGAAATATATATTGTATGGGTTAGATATGATAATGTGGAAACAGTTGTGTTTTCAGTCTCTGTTTGTTGCATTTGCAGATATTTTCTTCGAGCCACAGTGATCAGAAGATTAAATGACATCAGTAAAGAGATGGACATTGTGGTGCACACGTTGAGCACTTACCCAGAGCTCAACTCCTCCATTAAAATGGAAGTTGGAATTGAGGATTGTCTCCACATTGAGTTTGAGTACAACAAATCCAAGTAAGCCTCCATTATTTACATTATTGATTCATCTCTAGACAATTTATTCACTGAGCCGACTGTTTAATCTATTTAATGTTCGAAAATAGGGGAAAATGAACGCCATGACGACATCTCGGTGTGTTTGTTTTGCTTGACCAAATCTATAGACACAAAAATAATTGTAGCACTATGATTTTAGTGATGGAAAATAGAGAAAGCAAAAAACCCTCAAATTTGAGATTTGGAATGTTTTATGTTTTTTTGCTTGATAAATTATTTTCACAATTAATCAACTGTCAAAATTGTCGTTGAGTCATTATCTCTTGATTGACTAATCAATTAACCAACTAATCGTATCAGTCCTTAAGACATGGAAAAAACGATCATTTCATTTACCCCAAGTTTTTAAAATCAATTCACACAACATTTCTTCCATCCATCCATCGTCAACCGCTTATCCTGCGTACAGGGTCGCAGGGGGCTGGAGCCAATCCCAGCTGGCATCTGGCGAAAGGCGGGGTACACCCTGGACAGGTCGCCAGTCCATCGCAAACAACATTACTTTCATTTTTCTAAACTAAAATTGCGTTATTACATTACTACATTAAAATTTAAAATAAAAAAATAAAATAAAATTTAACAGTGAATCGTTGATTTAAATAGTTGGTGATTCATCTCTGTTGACTTATTGATTCATCGACCAAACATTTGAGCTGTAATGGATTTCTTTCATGCTGGAGAAACAATCAAATACTATTCTGTTTGTGCTCGGTTACTAAACTACTTGTTATCTACAGACCTCATTCTCATTTTATGCTTCCTTCCTCCTCTGACAGGTACCATCTGAAAGATGTAATTGTGGGAAAAATCTATTTTCTCCTGGTGAGGATTAAGATAAAGCACATGGAGATCGACATCATCAAACGCGAGACAACAGGCACCGGTCCAAGTGTATACCATGAAAATGACACTATCGCCAAGTACGAGATCATGGACGGTGCTCCTGTCAGGGGTAAACAAAACTTTTTCATAATTTCAGTCAGTTATTTTAATCATGAAGCATCTCCTCATTCAACAGTGATTTTATCTGGGCTGTCACAATGTATTTTATATTTCAGGAGAGTCCATTCCCATCCGGTTATTTCTGGCTGGTTATGATCTGACTCCCACCATGCGAGACATCAACAAGAAGTTCTCAGTGCGCTACTACCTAAACCTGGTGCTGATCGATGAGGAGGAGAGACGCTACTTCAAACAGCAGGTAGGCGACTGATAAAAGACTGTACTCAAACCTCAGACTGGCCACTCCCAGTCAGTGTGTTTACATTTATTATAATAAAATGAATATTCCCCACGTCCTATCACTGTAAATACTGTTACATTTCTGCTGCAGAATCCTGATTACCTGTATATGTATAAAACCTCTAGCTGTATATCTTGTGTTGTATACTGTAAAATGTTTTTGGACTCTGTTGGGGAAGGGCTAAGTGAAGATGTAATTGTGGTTCTGGGAACAAGTAATGGTCTTTTTTATCTTCTGACATTGACATAATCTACTTACCAAAAAAAACACAAATAAATAATTGCTAGTTCCAGCCCTAAACAGTCTACTTAACATAGTTGTAGTCAGAGTCACTCTTTAGATGTACAGAGTAGCGTTTCATTTAGCAACAAATAAAAGCTTTATTTTTTAAATTTGTATTGCAAATGACAAAGTTAACGATGTGCTTCGCAAAATAGATTAAATAGTTGTAAATGTGCAACAGTGTTCCTGGATTAACTGAACAAAAGATTTGAGTAATCTATTCCATTTGATGGGAGCATATCTATGTTCCCCTCTTAAATATCCATCTAATATGACACATTAAGGAGACCTTTCAAAAGGGTTTAATGTTCTCAGCAATGTTGAGAACAGATTGCCATTCAAACTGCATTTGAAAAGTACATCTCCCTTCATTTTTTGCAATGTAAACTGTGAAGATTAGGATTAGGACCAGGATTACTCACATGGTCTTCAGCTTTCATGCATAGGGAGTCAGCATACACTGGCAGTGATATCATCAATACACGTAAACATACAATCTAAAATCCTCCATACCCTTCCACTGTGCAGGAAATCACACTGTGGAGGAAAGGGGACGTGGTGAGGAAGAGCATGTCTCATCAGGCCGCCATCGCCTCTCAGAGGTTCGAGGGCTCGGCTGCTTCAGAGAGCGCGCTGGAGCAGGCTGCTAAGGAGGAGAGCGGGTAGAGCCGCAGCCCGTCCAATCTCCTCTCAGAAAACTTCTCAGCGTCTGCGTTGGAGTGGTGGAGGTACCTGTCAACTGTACAACATCTGGTGAAGCAGCTGTTTTTATTGTAACCGCTGCTGGTAAAAGGGAGGAAGGGAGACCGACATATACAGTATGTGAACAATGAAACGGTTTGCATGAGGCATTCAAGGTGGCTTCAGGCTGCTGGTCTTTTCCCTTCATCATTATTAATAATGTATTTGTTTTCTTTCTTTCTGGAGATCAAACTAACCACCCGTCGCGATGTCTACTGTGTAAAATCTTTCACGTGAAATTGTTGAATTTTTAAGCCCTCTGTTGGTTGCATTCTAATGCTTTTTGGGGATAAATTGATTTCTAATCTCTTAATTAACGCAACTGATCTATCATGAATTTTCAACAAAATGCATCTCCAACATTCCGCCTTTTAATGAATGCATTCCTAACACTGTTATAAGGTCAAGATATCTGAGATAACTTTGCACTGCTGTGTCTTGCTCAACACATTTTTCTCTTTGTGTGCATTTGCACAACACTAGTGGAAACTGGAATCTTTTTCCTTTTTGGAGCGAGACTTTGCTTAAGTATTATCCCACACCTTTTTTAAAACTTGTAAATAAGACCAGCTAAAACCTTTAATTCTGTTACATGTTACAGCTTGTGTACGTTGATCATAAAGTACACAGTGCCACAAAATTACCTTTCATGTTCATATGCTTTACCTCAGCATTCCAGCGGTGTTAGGAAAGGGTGTTGTATTAAGGTCTGATAGTATGAAGTCTTCTGTATCCTCTTTATTAGAGACTTGAAAGTTGTGCCTAAGTGTATCAAGCTAACATAATTTTAGTCTTTTAACCAGAGAAACGTTACAGTAGAACTATATCTTTTGCAAAATGCTAATCGATTATTCCCTATCCCCCAAACTGAAATAAATTGATGCCAAATGAAACAAAAACCCGTCAGACTTGGTTGTATTGCAGAAAAAAGTGAAAGTGTTTAACTTCCATATCAACATTGTACTGTCATACTAACACAATGCTACATACAGTACATGGGCGAGTTGTGTTGTCATTGAGCGTCATTTATTTATTTTTTTTCAGATTTTTGTTATACATATGGATCCTCAGACTGTCGAAGGGACCAAATGGTTCCTGAATCAATTACAAAACTGCAAGCTTGTTCTGTAACAATGAGTCTGCAGTAATTTTTAAAGCAAAGTGCCAAAAAATGCAGTAGTTTGGACATCTTAAATGTGAATGTGGTTTTCTTAGTTCTCTAAGATTTAACATTGAATCTATTTTGGGTTTGGATTGTTTAAAGATAACACCCTGCTTTTCATATACCAGAGGATTAATAAAAATAATCATTAGTTGTAGCCCTACATCAGTGTAATGTTACAAGTATTATAGAAAAACAATCCACCAGTGCATCTCAAACTCAGTTTGTAAAATAGAGCAGCAGTCCCAATTTTAAGCATAGATAAAACAGAATAACTGTTCGCCTTGCCCTTGTACAACACCTGAAAACCTTGAATTTGACACAGTCTGTACTGTACTTTTCGCCATCACTTCCTGTCACGAAACCAACAATATCCTGAATTGTAATTAAAGTTGTGCAAGGTATCAAGTCTGTCGTCAGCGCCTTTCACAATTAGTAGCACATGAAATCTGTGCAAGGACACTACCTGAGGTCTATATGTATTATTCCTTATATGTAATAATTAACAGTGAATACAGAGCAAATAAATGTGGTTGGCCAGACCGCATTAAAATCGGTTCATTGCTATCCATAATGGCAATTTCATAGGACAAAGTTGTGCTGTGCATGATGTCAAAGACCTTTTATCTTCCTGCTTGCACCATCAACAGTGGAACTCAAAATTTATGGAGTCCAGAGTGTGGTCATTTTTAACTGGTGGAATTCATATAAAATGGGCTTCAGGTGTTATAAGGAATGATTGGTTACGCTGCTATACACAAATTACAAGTTGAGTAATGGCAATAAAACAAGCCCCGAAGCTGTTCTAAGGGCAAATGGTGTTTGTATCGAGACAAGTTAAAAACTGGATGTGAGCCATAACTTGACAAAAACACATTTAATAATCTCTATGAACAAAACATGGCAGTACTGTAAAGCAGGTTGCTGCCTCATGACATCCTCACAAGGGCTCTTCATCCTCCAGACTCAGGACAAAGTCAAACTCCTCTGCAGAGAAAAAGCACAACAACCACCATTATATATGGAAAGAAGACACTAAAATAACAGCAGAATATATAATCCGTAACATGCTCCTCTGGCTAAAGAACACTTTGGACTTGCTGTTTGAATTTCTTTACTTGCCAGTGGTTAGGGGTTGCACAGAGAGCCTGGCCCTTGTAAAAAGAGCCATGTCCTTAAGAGGCCCTCCTTCGGCGCGATGCTGCAGGTGATACTTTTTCAACTCAGACAGAGGAAGAAAACGCTTCGTCATTCTTTGATACTGGACATCTACCTGAAAGAGAAAACAGTCACCCTTCATGCTTGGTTATCATCAATAATTGCACTTTAAAGTCCTGAATTAGTTTACCATGCTCCACTTGGGGTTGTCTGGTTTACTGGTGGCATCAAAATGGACATCTTTCTTATCAAACTGAGTGTGGTCAACATAAGCCTCTTTCACAATCTAGAAAAGGAAATGCAGCTGAATATAATACCGTCTGTGGCTTTGTCTAAGTCATTAAAATATTGTCAGCAGGAAAGAGTGACTTACTTTCATGACTCCTGCTATCCCCGGTTCCTTGCAGTTGCTGTGGTAAAAGAAAGCCAACTGCCCTTCTTTCATCTGCCTCATGAAGTTGCGCGCCTGCAGATGAAAGATAATTTAGAGGAACGTTCCCACAGAGAGAAGAGGAAAAACAAGAATATAATTTGCACAAAGCGAGGAGAATAAAATGACAAAAAGCCTTTTCAGAATGCCATTGTGCTGGTGCCTCATTTCTGCTGAACGTCTTTTCGTTGCAGGGTTCAGTTTTGCGGCTCTACCTGATAATTGCGGACGCCGTCCCAGCAGCCGGTCTGATTAGGCAAAGCCTTCAGATCCTCGATCCCGAACTGCAGAATGAACCAGAGGCATCAGACGAGTGCAGCCCACTCACATTTTCCAAGAACAGACTGTGCTGAGGAGGCAGTCGCTGCTCTGTACCTTCACATCGATCCCGTTCTCAAAGCGGCTGTCAGGCTCAGACTTCATTAGCCAGTGGCAGTACTGTGAAGAACCACCTGATTCTGAGCTCTTCTTAGTTTTGCCAGATTCAACAGAAGCTGCCACTTTTCTTTTACTGCCAGCTGTTTCTTTTGTGGAAGAATCCGTTTTACAAGCATCATCTTTGCCTGTGTAGATGAGTCAGTGATTGTCACTCATTAGTAAATGACATATCAGACAAGACATTTTACTGATTTAATTTGCTTACCAGCATTTGAGGCTCTTTTATTCACTCTGGCCCTTTTCTTTGGTGGCATCTCACAGTCTATAAAGACATGTTTAAAACATTAACAAGCGTCATCCATAATATGGCTGGGTGCGATATAGGCTATAGCTTGAGATGATATCAAATTGTGTACCATCAGAGATTTGTTCATTTTATTCATATCGTGTCCCTTTAGGTCCTCTTTAGGCAATATGGCATTTTCATGGTACTTTTACATTAATGTAATGAAGTACTTTAATTCATCAGTTATCTTTTGCTGGGTTAGCCAAGAACGAGTTGCATTCTTCTGCTCATTTTATCCACTACTGATTTCTCAATCAATTTTCCAACAAAAGTTATATATCAGAAATATGTATTGATACTGTCATAAAACATTCCCTATTACCAACCCACAAAACATCAAATCACAAATCTTTTTTCAACGCTTGCCACTAAGGCTGCAACTAACAACTGTTTTTATGATATTATTTTCAATTTTAATAGTTTTGTCTATAAAATGTCAGACAGTCCAAAGATATTCAGTTTACAATCAATGACAAAGAAGACCACCAAATATTCACATTGAAGCTGGAATCAGATTACTGGCATTAGATTGTGTATACTAAATTGTCAGTTAGGTTGCATCTAATTTTAACTAATGCAGTCTAACACAACAGCCATGCAATAAATCCTACTTTCACGAGGTTATGTTCAGTTTTTACTAAAACTTTGTTTTGCTGTAGCCTTTGGTTCTGTTTCATGTGATTACGTCAATTAAACATGTTCACTTGCATGAAGGGATGATTTGTTGCAGGGCTGTGGCATTAGGCTGTATTAGTTTTAGCTATAGCTGCACTACATAGATAAACTAAACTAAAGCTGATGATACACGGGGCACCTTTTTGAGCAATGTTGCTGGTGGCAAGTCCGACTATGTTTTGAACGCATAGCTGTGGTGCGGAGAGTGATGGGGGAAGGGGATTACGGTAGTAGTCTTTACTCATTAACGTTACCATTGACAGCAACATTGTCCAGCACCATTGATCTAAAAGTTGCTCCGTGTATCATCAGCTTCAGAGTCTCCAACTGCTCACTATGGCTTCCTTAATAACTACAGTGGAAATAGAAATATAATATAATATGCCCGATTTCAATTTCCTTTAATTTATAAACATGCATTCACCACTTCAAACGAGCACTTGACATTAGGAGTACTATGCTTCCTCTTCATGATCATCATCAGACATGGATGGCAGCGATTAGCTAACATTAGCTAGTTAGATCTTAATTTGTGCAACACATGTAAACTAAACGTGCCTCACAGTTTGAAAGTAATACAGATTATAGTGCAGCTCAGAAGATAACCTCTTTAAGCACGGATAAGCCGTACCTTTAGCTGAATACTGCTCCAGGTAAGCGGTGCTCTATGCGAGTTGAGCGGGAAGCCATCAATACCTACAACACGTGACGTCAACAAACTTACCGGTGCACTTGATTTATTAACCCGCTACTACCGTTTGTGCTGTAAAAGCTATTTCTCCATCTCCAATGGGCAACGACACATGGATGAACCTTTTATGGGGTGAGCACTAGCCCCGTTTAGGACTTTCTTATCTAGTGCATGGGAGAACCACTCCTGGAAGGTACCATAGAAAAGCTCACGGAAGCGGCTGTGCGCAGGTCTTTAACGGAGGTGGGGCCAAAACAACCAGTTAGTCTTCAGCCTTCAATTCTGTTCTCTTGTAAAACTAAAAAAATACAGTTTGACAACACTTCCAATAAAGCATAAATCTCACATCTGTGTCGCTTGTCCAATTTAAGTTTACTGGTGCGACGTCTTCTTCGACTTGTTGTAGTGCGACAAATTGTAATAGGCTCCTTACTGCCCCCTGAGGGCCGAAAACACTCACTGGTGCTGGACCTATAGGAGCACGCGGTTGTAGTGGGTGTCCGGCAAAAGTCATTCAAATTAATAGGTGCCTTCGAGATGACGGTGGCTGACTTTCGCTGACTTGGGGCGAGTTCACAACATTTTCGGATTGAACAATGTTTCCTTGCAACGTTCTGCAAGGTATGTTTTCTCCCGTTTGGTGGACGTGTCTCAGGTGTTACCCAATCAGCTGCGAAAAGTTTGTAAACAACAGTGTTAAAAAGGCAGGAAAATTCACTGCGCTTACGTACACAGCAGGGTGTTCAGGGAACCACCGTTTCTGTTGAAAAAACCGTTTTGCCTGCGCTGAACTCAGCCTTGATAGTCAAACGTGAGCTGCAAGTGACTGCAGTGGTTCTAACCAGGGTGCGAATTATACAGTGACAACCGGAGGGGGGGGTGTCAACTTTTTTTCCAGGTCCAAAAGAAAACTCAGTACAGCACAGGCGCGGGCTTCAGTGAACTAAAATCGTACAATGCTTACAATGTCCTTGCTTATTTAACTAATGTCATCAGTCTGTAGATGATGATAAATTAATTACATCAGTTCATGGGTGCCCATACCACACGACAGCTTTTGTAGTCAGTGGTCACCAAGTATTCTAGAGCAAACTGCCAGCAAAACAGCAGACCATCAGGATTGTTCAAAACAAACCCACAGTGTTGATACAGAACTAAAGACACATAAAATACGGTCTGCATTATTATCTCTAATTCCTCTAATTTATCATTCTCATCAAGTTTAAAGTTTCAACTTACTATTTTTCAGCAAATATCTCCTTTCCTCTTGCTCATGTTGACTGTGACGCTTCCATATGCGTCCAATAAAGCAATAGTCAGACACTGATGTTGGGGAACTGGGATTTTTTGGGAAGTCCAGAGTTAAAACAAATGCCATGTTTATTGTGAAAGGTATTTTGTGAAAAAGACTTCATATGAAATAATAATCTCTATATTGATGTAAAAATGTATCTCTATAATAATTAATCCCCAATTTCACTGCTCATGCCCCAGTGTTAGCTGACAATTACATAAAATATGAAATTAACGTTACATAGTGATAATGAAATAATAGGGTGGGCTCTCAGCTAGCTAACATCAGATAGCTAATTTCAAGTAAAATAAATGCTAATTACGAATCTCTGAAGATAGAGAAGTTAAGTGTATTAAAGCAGCTAGATAGCTACTGACATTAACCTGCTGCTTCTCCATTAGCGTGTGATGCACCGGATTGGAGCAGCTGCCGCTGCGCGTGATGCAGATGGACAGGACGTTCAACTAACGTCAATGTTAGGAAATGGTACGGTCCATTTTAGGGGTGTCTCTAAAATCGTATTTCAAGATTCTTAAATATAAGACATGACTACGGGAAATATATTGAAATATTTACAATAAAAGGTAAGAAAGACCCCCCCTGAACTGTTGTTTTTGCCTTTTTTGGGGGGGTCGAACCATGGTTCCAACTTGGTGCAGCCGGGGAAAAGCAACTGCGACCGCCGGCGCATCCGCCTTTCTCCCGCGAGGTTTTAACGTCAGGTGAAATGGTGATGTTTTGCAACGCCGGCGAAAGTCGGACATAATTTCTAACTAGCATGCCTGATTTTAAGTCCAGGCATAGTTTCCATCTGCCATTAAACAAGGAGCAGGAGTGGTTGTTCTTTGGTGTTCTCCCCCGAACAGCAGCAAGGGGAAACAAAGCCCATTCCACACTCGAAAACAGACTTCAACGAGCGACAACACACTAACTACATTTCCCAGAAGCAGCAGCGGCTGTGTGATATAGGTTACTCAACCACTGTGGAGGTAAACATGGCGGCTGTCGGACCTCTAGGAAGAAGAATTGCCAAACTGGCCTCCAGCATCTGCAGGAGCCATGATTTAATATTTAACAGAAGTACCCAGAGACGAGGAATAGCTTCAAGTATCGACCGTAAGTCCCAGAAAACGAGAACTGTTTGCTTTAGTTTAATGACAGCTGTGTGTCATATACTATGGTGATATAAGTTACTATGACACCTGTGTGTCATAAGTTGATTGCACCGGTGACCATAACTGACGACTGTGACTTTGTTAACGTTAACTGTGTTCACATTTTCAGATCATCAACACCAAAACAAGCAGTCTTTTGATCGTTAATAAAACAAGTAAAGACCCATTGTCCATTCGGTGCTTTAATGGTAATTTTCTTTCTAGTTTAGCGGTCATTGGTTAGTTTCGTTCCTCATGGTCTTCTAGTCATGAAGCAGAAGGAGCTAAACGCCCCTACTTAACACCGCCCCTCTTCTAGACAGGTTGTATGATGGGTCAGGTCATTTTAGCAAGCCTGATTTGATAATTTAATACTTAAATGATTAGTTGTCTGTAGTCTAGAGGCTTTCCTACTCTACTTTAATAGTTACACCCCTTGAAACTGCTTGAAGCCACATGTTTCTTTAACAGATGTGGTTTGCTGCCTTGCACTAGTAAGTTATAGCACTTGTTGAAGAAGAATAATGCGTCTGGTTCATCTAAATTTAGGGTAACTTACTGCAAGGCAAGCTAACAATATCAAAAGCAGCAGTGTACATACTGTATCTGTGCATCACCTCATCCGTGCATTTTCAGATGTTCTCTGCTCTTTTGTTGACAGCTTCTCGTGGACTCACAGATGAACAGAAGGAGTTTCAAAAAGTGGCCTTTGACTTTGCAGCCAATGAAATGGCCCCACACATGGCGGAGTGGGACCAGAAGGTGTGTACACCAAGGCATACTGTATACTGTTTGTTAGCGATGCCAAAGCAGCAGACGTAAGCTTCATAATATTTGGTCCACATCCTGAAAGTGAACTATTATTACGATCATTTTGAAATTATTGGCTCATTAGGAAGCACTCCAGCAACTGTTGGGTTAGATGCTAATATCTAGATTTGTCACTTTGTCACAGTTATGGTAGTTTAACATAATTCAACCTTTTCCCCATAGGAAATGTTTCCAGTAGAGACGATGCGAAAGGCAGCCCAGTTGGGATTTGGTGGGATCTATGTTCAGCCGGATGTCGGAGGGTCGGGTCTTTCTCGGTTGGACACATCGGTCATCTTTGAGGCCTTGTCCACAGGATGTGCCAGTACCACAGCTTACATAAGTATCCACAAGTATGAACCCCTCTTATGGCAAAAAAATAGCATGTAGCTGCAATTGAAATATGATGAAAAGAATAGTTATTTGGTTCTTAGTACGTAAAGAGCATCTCTTCGATTGAAAACTGACTTGACGACGTTTTTTTAGTAGTTTGAATTAAAAATGCTTTTTTGATCTTGTGAACGACACATGAATTGCATGTTGACCACTCACTAGCATAATAGACACTATGATGATAGCTATGACGTATATTTTCTTTGCCAACAAATTTGCAGTATGCTCCTCTCTTTGCAGCATGTGTGCGTGGATGATTGACACCTTTGGCAATACTGAGCAGAGGGAGAAGTTCTGTCCCGATCTCTGTTCAATGGAAAAGTTCGCTTCCTATTGTCTCACGGAACCAGGTCAGTCTTTATATGTAAAAGAAAATGAATTGCAAATTAAAGATACTGTTTCTGTGTGATATGTTAATAGTTAGTATAAGTGATTGATAATTTAACAATGCTGTTGTCCTATACATGTGTCAGTTAAAGATCATCAACAGAGTTAACCTGTGATCTTTGATTTCAGGCAGTGGCAGTGATGCTGCTTCACTTCTGACCACTGCACAGCTGAAAGGTGACCATTACATCTTGAATGGTTCAAAGGTAATTTCAAATGTCTATGCTTACTACATAACTGTAAATAGTTTCTTTATAAAAAAGACAACCGTGAGCCAGAAACATGTCAATGTCTCTTCATGACTTTCTAGGCCTTCATCAGTGGAGGAGGAGACACAGACATCTATGTTGTGATGTGCAGAACAGGAGGAAAAGGACCAAAGGGCATCTCATGTTTGGTGGTAGAGAAGGGAACCCCAGGCCTCAGTTTCGGCAAAAAAGAAAAGAAGGTAGAGTTCACTGGTGTTGGATTGACTCATTTTGCTCTGTAGTTAGTGTTTATAGGTTACCACTAGATGGCAGAATTAAGTCATAGTCACTGAACTGTTTTTCAATCGATTCTCCAGGTGGGTTGGAACTCCCAGCCAACCAGGGCCGTGATTTTTGAGGATTGTGCTGTTCCAGTGGCCAACCGGCTTGGTGAGGAAGGACAAGGGTTCAGCATCGCCATGAAAGGCCTGAATGGAGGCAGGATTAATATTGGTGAGGAGGAAAACACGATCAAATAGTTACCCATCTGTTGTACTATATATAAAATATGAAGTTTGTGAGTCTGAATATATGGAATGATTGCTGATTCACTAACAGTGTCACACTTCACATCAATGACGTCAGATTTCATTCCGTATATTCAGACCTCAGACTAACTGTTAGTTGCAGCCCTAATTGACTTTAAAGTCTGTTTACTAACGATATGACTCTAGTTGTGCTACTGTTCTACTTCTGACCTACTGTTTAAACATTGGCTGTTGTTTAGATAAAGTTACATACTCTTGCTTTAAGAGCATAAAAAACATATCCAGATGACTAAGAACTGTTCTTTACTATTTGCTTGACATGAGATCAACCATCAGCAGCTTCTTAATCAGCATTTTTAATATGAACACTCATACAGCATCCTGCTCTCTTGGGGCGGCACATGCCTGCGTACAGCTAGCTCGGGATCATCTGCTGGTACGCAAGCAGTTTGGAGAGGCACTCTCCAACAACCAGGTAAGAAGCCCCCATTTTTCAGTCTTTTCATCTGAGAATCCAGTGAACCAAGAGCCAAAACATTTAGCCTCTGCTCCTGTCAGTGATGATGAAAAGTAATGTTGAATTTGTTCTTACTTCTTTACCTGTCTGTGTTATGTGTGTAGTATCTTCAGTTCAAACTGGCAGAAATGGCCACCAAGTTGGTCGCATCTCGCCTTCTGGTGCGTGAAGCTGCGACAGCGCTGCAGGAGAACCGGCCTGATGCAGTTTCTCTCTGCTCCATGGCAAAGCTTTTTGCAACAGATGAGTGCTTTGATGTGAGTAATACTGAGTAATGTTAAGAATGTTCATTTTCACAATTTATTATTATTTTTATAAATGGTTACCTGTTCTTACTCAACAGATTTGCAACCAGGCTCTTCAGATGCACGGTGGGTACGGTTACCTCAAAGACTACGCAGTGCAGCAGTTTGTCCGGGACATCAGAGTACATCAGATCCTAGAGGGTGAGCTTTTATAACCGTGACCTTACTCTGTATGTCTTGTGGATCACATTTTAATAGGATTCATTTCCTTACATTTAAGAGGGTCTTCTTGCTAAAGTTTTGTAACTATTATTCTTAAATTCCTCTTATGTTTCCCCTAAAGGCACAAATGAGGTGATGAGGATGATCATTTCCCGAAATCTGCTGACGGAGTCATGATAAATCTTTTTCCCTGGGTCTTCAAGTGACTTCAAGTGACGATATGTTATGGTCGTGATCTCTGGTTTGTTTCTGTGTTACTGGTTTCCAGAAATGCCCTCTGCATTGTAGGTTTTCAAAAGGTCACAAAGGTCATTGCAGGATTCGGGGTAACCCAGTCTGCAAAACATAGGTTTTTCCGGTATAACATCGGGTCTTGTCCACTACATTGGCAGCAAGGTCCTAGGGACAGCAATGTTGATTCATTTGTCTGTTGTGTAACATTGGTCCAGAGTGAAATATCTTTGTAACAATTGCACAGATTTACAAGAAAAGGTGCATTCATGGTTTAAAGAGGATTAATCCAAATGACATTGGCAACCCCAACTTTTCATGTAGCGCCACCTGCAGGTCAAATTTCAACACTTCTTCTAAATGTATTTACTGAATTTCATGCTATATTTTGAGATTAATGTTAAAAAGCTATTAGTAGCATATTACATACCAACATTAGCATTCAGCTCAGTTCACAGGTGAATGTAAGGTTTATTTAAATACAGTAAGCAACTGATGAATTCTGATAATGTCTGCAAAATTTGACAACGTTCAGGTGAGCCCGAGTGATGTCCTCGCCACGGTACATGGGAAAAAGACTAAGAGTCTACAGCATACTAGCTGCTCTGTAGGACGTACTTAAGCACAGCAGTGCTTTGAGTTAAACGACAACGTGCTAACATGCTCACAATGACGATGCTAACATGCTGATGGTTACCAGGTATACTTTTTTTTTACCATGTTTAGCCTGTTAACAACATTGGCTAATTAACACAAACACAAATTACAGGTGAGGCTGATGGGAATATCATTAGTCTGCAGGTTTTTAATCATAAAAAACAAAAACTTAAATTATGAACTGATGATGGTGCTGGAGGAAAAGGGAAGGGATCACCAAAAGTCCAATTCAGCCTGAGAGGGAAATGAACATGTGGAACAAATCCCCACAGTCTGTCCGATTTGAATAATTTCACTAAAAGCCAAAGAGGTGAACATCATGGTGGCTCTAGAGGAAAAATCAGAGGCTCATCAAAGTCATCAGGATTTATCCACTGGGGACCACAAATGTATATACATTTTATGGCAAATCATCCAATAGATATTGAGATATTTCGCTCTGGATCAAAGTGGTGAACCGACAGACCCACATCACTAGAGCCATGCTGCTAGCACAGCTAAAAACTGTCTTACTTTTGGTAACTACATAGAATTTTTTTCCTGGCGCTCCCTCCATAAATGAAAATAAAATATTTACATTTTGTTTTGATTTTTCATCCAAGAGTTTTTAGTATTCCTATAAAAAGCTGCATGTCACAACAGTTTCACTCATTTGTGAAAATAGTTTTAGATAAATAGTTTTGATAAATTTTTTCCTATTGCTTTAAAGGATTTAACACCAATTTCATTGGTAGTAAAACAGTTAGGCTGTTCTATTGAATATCCCATGCAGTCTCAGAAAGTGGCCTTTTGAGATGGTATTTATTAGGGATGCACTACTCTGACTTTTTCAGCCCCAATACCAGTACCTGGGCTTTGGGTGTTGGCCGATGCCGGATACCGATCCAATACCAGTGTAAAATAAGCTGTATTGTAGGAAAAGACTGGGAATCATTCTTTTATGTGTAAGGCAACATCAGTCTTTACTTAAACAACTTTTACAAATTTGTAAAACAAAATGCTATGTTAGCTAGCCTAGCAAAATATTTGGGTCTACCACCGCACTGTTGGAGCATGGCATACTATGCCCTGTAATTGAATTGATCGCCCCCCTTGTCACCAATTCCAGATCCAGCTATTTCAGTCAGTATTGGGCCGATATCAGTATTGGATCAGTGCATCCCTATTTTTTATCTTTATGGTTACTGTATACTTACATTACGTAGTATGTAAAAAGCTACAGTAAAACCAAGTGTACAGTGTACTACACGAGATAAAAATATTTAAGTTGTGTACTGTGGGTTAGGTATTGAAATATCACTTTGCAAATAATATTTGCTGATCACTCCGAATAAAATCTCAACTTTCATTAAAGGAATTAGCCTTTTTGTTACACTAACTCGGAATTATTATTCACATTTTATTTAAATTGTTTGCATGAGTAATAATGTGTGTTTATAGGTGAAGTGATAAGTCAGTCATGCTAAAATCAAACACTCCAGAACACTTTATTAAAAAAAAAGGTCAACAATCAAAACTGCATTAAAAGTGCTACATACTGTATTTCAGCAACAATACGTCACTGCCACAAACTTGCAGAGTTAAGTATACTTACAAGAAAAAGAAATAAAGACCATCAGCCCCACTCACCCCAACTAATGGCCTAATATGTTTACAGTAATTAAATCATGTTATACCAAGCACCTTTGAACAAAATAGTCAGAAACCATAAACTTCAACAATGTTGAACTCACTATTTTGGTTACATTCCATCTACCATAGCAGGCAATATACTCATTAAGTATGTTCTCTCAGTAGACATCAGTGTCATGAAACCATACTGACATTGTTAAAAGAAACAACCTTTATGTGAACACAATGTAAATGTGGGTAAAAGAAAGCGAGACATTAAGATAAAGATTAAGTTTGAAATACCTGAATTGTGATTTTGCTCTGAACTAGTGCAGTTAGCCTGAGAGAAGTGTCTGAATAGTGATCCTTACACAGCCAGTTATAGGGGAAATTGATATGAGAGAGATTTTTATAAATAAAATCTCATACAAATGTAGCCAAGCCATATTTTGTAATAACTGCAAAACTAAGTGAACTGAACTGTTCATTATGATTTACAGTCTCCAGACACACTGCATTAAATTAACACAACTCTCTGGAATAATGGAATAATGTAGGCCTATACTGCCTAAAAATCTTAACACTGTTGGATCATTTTGAGGATGACATTATAAGAGAGTGTGAATAAAAATATATTTCTCTTTATTGAACCAGAAGTCGGCATACAAAAAGAAACTAAAATGAACAAACTGAAGGGAGAGCTTGTGCAAATCAAGCACAAAGAAACAGAGACATTTTCTTCTCTCACAACCTCTCAGGTCTTTATGGAGAAAGTGCTTTTCTGTTTCAAGGCATACTTTCTCTCCATCCATAACCGCTGTCCTTTTTAATTTTCCCATCAAAGGTTTCTGCTGGCTACACCAGTGAACCAGCTTGGCTTTGTGCAGGCACCATGACAGCAATGGCTCCCATGCGTGTCAGAGTGGAGGAGCTCATTTGTGGGGACACAGTGAGCGGAGGTGGCACCTGAGGCTGAGCCCCCTCAGTCCTGTTGGGGACGGTAACTGCAGGGCTCCTTAGAAGCTGCGGAGGGCCCCCGTTTGTACTGGGAGGTCGTTTGTGTTTACGCGATGGGGTGCCTCCGATGTTGTAACCAGGAAGTCCCTGTAGCGTGTTGGCTTCTCCAGGTCGCAGCTGGTAGGCGTTGATCACCGAGCCCGTGTCTGAAGCTGACATGGGGGAGTATGGGTAGCGGAAGTTCGGCTGGTGGGGTTCTCTGGGGCGAGGACTGGTGGCTATGGAGGACAGTGTGCCGTTCTTGGATACGATGTCTGAACCGGTGTTGCTCTTTGCCCATGACACTCGCTTTGGTGCCTGAGCATCCTCCCTATGGCAGAAGGAAGCAGAGAGAAAAAAATTAACATTGTCAAAAAAGGAATTAGGTGAAATTATTACTTTCTAAGTCTTTTCTAGTGCCGGCTGATGTCATTCATAAGTATTATTATGACCTTGTTTGATTTTATCTCATTATATTATTGCTGGTTTTAATCATATCCATCTATCTATATTTCTATCTATATCTATCAATATATATATATTATGGCATGCCGTTTAGGAAAGAATATGTATATATATGAAGTTTGTCCGTCTGAATATATTGAATGAAATCTGATATTAAGGCACTGGCGCCATCTTGTGTTTTCGATGCGATTAATCTGTATGGATGTAACAAATGTGACACTATGAGCAAATCAGCAAAAAATCTAGTGTCAGCTATTTGGAGCAATGAAGAGATTACAAACACACCAGCAAATACATGTATGAGCCAAAATACTGGGAACCATATCCAGTACCGTTCTTTTGATGAAGTAATTTATCCTTATTATCTTTAATCGTGGAAGACCGAATGCAGGAAACCTCCCAGGCCATGCTGTTCCCATTTATCAGGCAAACAGAAACAAGCCTTCAACCTCACAAGTGCCCCCCACAACAGCTTAAGTTAGTTCAGATCCGAACTAATCTTTTGAACACCAAAGTCGCACAAAAAGCTTTAAAAGCTTAAATCACGCAATAACCTGGCAGTGGTAACATTAAAATGACTGTTTTTGTCAATGGAGTTTAATGGCTTTGTAGAGAGCGCGATAACAGCTGGTTAATGGTTAAACACAAGATCTTACTCTTTGAAAAACAATTGAAATGCATTCAATTCTATTGTTACTGCCTGTGTAAGAGCCCTTTTGGGTGCACAGACAAAGACTGTAGATAAGGGCTTTTGTGGGGAGCACCTGTGAGGTTAAAGGCGTATTTCTGTTTACCTGATAAACAGAAACTGCTTGGCCTGGGACCTTTTCTGCATTTGGTCTTCCACGATGAAAGAGAACGATCGGGAGAACGGTACTGGATATGGTTTACAGTAATTTGGCTTGTACATGCATTTGCCAGTGTGTTTATAATCTCTTAACTGCTCAAAATTGCTGACACTGGACACTCTTTTTGCTGATTCACTCACATTGTCACTCTTCACACCGAAAACACAGATTGGCACCAACGTGGTAATGACATCAGATCTTAATCCACATATTCAGACTTCCATTCAAAATATTCTAGGTTCACTCCATATATTCATATATATATATATATATATATAGCTTTGGTTTTATATTTGATTTGATTACATTAATGTTTAATATGAGATTTACAAGAAATATTTCACTGTTACTGTGTAAAGGAAAAACTGCTGGTAAAAAGCACCTTATTTGTTTAAAGTGTTTGCAAACCACAAGTTATTGCACTTTTGTGTGTATATAGCAGTATATTTAAATTAAAAGTGCGCAATACACTACTTTAGAATTCATTATTCAATATTGTGCAACTATGCGATATGAATATGATATGTGAAACTCTCACTTGATCTCGTTGGCTATCTCCTCCTCAGTGTCCCCTCTCCTCCTCAGTATGAATATGAGGAAAAGCACCATGGCCACCAGTCCCACTATCAACCCCAGTGTAGCTGCTGCAATCATGCCTGCATTGGAAGCTGGAAAACAGATGTCAGATCAGTATTTACACTCAATGAGCATCACAGCTGTTATTTAAAAACACAGTGTTGAAACGCTGGCGTGCAGTGGAACAAAAAGGTTTTAATGTGTACGCACAAGTGATAACCTCCAGGTTAATGGAGCAGGTGTCTGATCCGGCAGTGTTGCTGGCTCGGCAGATGTACTTCCCTGACATGCTTTTAGTGAGGTTGCTCAGCCGGAGGGTTCCGTGTCTCTCATCTGCAAAACAATCACACAGTTGCACACACGCCACAACCATATATTTATGTGATTTGGGCATTGTACAACTATCCAAGACTACTATACACGTTGACATTAAGTAAGAGCACTTACTGTCAAAGAACGTCATAATACAATGTAATGCAAAAATGAGCTGTATAGAAATTTCTCTCATAGATCACGTATAAAGGAAACCATACCATCATTTGGCATCAGAAATTGATAGACATTCCTACTATTATAAGTGTTTCCTTAGATATTTCTGCTTTCTGAGACAGTTTGACATTTTTATTTGTATATTTCTGCATGATAGTGTGTTTTTTAAAAAAGCTTCAACTATGGACTAAAGTTTTGTGACAGAATGCATTACATAATGCAGTAAACAAATACACTGATTCCTTATTGACAAATGATTTTGTAATTATAGGGGTGTATTTTCTCTTCATTTATAGATAATTGATTCTGTAGTACACAAGACATTATTATATCACTATACCTTTATTGTGTGTAACATATCATGGTAGTGTTGAATCATTAGTTACAGATTCCCACCCTTAATGTAGAATCTAATCCCGTATTGGCCCTTATAAAATATCTACAGTATTATAGTTTGGCATTCATGCAATCCCCCAGCAGACAGCTCTGCAGTCTTTCTACATAACGATGTCTGTCAGCAATTTTTGTCTAAATATTTTCCCACACCAAGGTCATGACATAGCAGTAAATGTGTGTGCATCCATCTCAGTGCTTTCACAACTGTGTATTTCCATTCATCACAATCTGTTCCTCTCTACACATCTGGCTTTAAAATGCTGTGTTGTTGTAAACATAGGCTATAAAAAAATAAACAAGCTTTATGAAGGACTTATCACAACAAATCCTCCGAAATCCAATCTTAGACGTCACGTTTCTTCATCAAATGTGTTTTTTGCTTTCGTGGGGATCGTAAGGAAAAGAGAGTGGGTGTGCGTCTCTTTTGTAGAATCACCCTCCCAAAGTGTTGTTTGGAGGTCTTATAAGCATATGTGCTTGCCTGCAGCACTCTGCACCGAGTCAATTCCCACAAAGAGAAAAGTAATACAACCCAGGGACTCATCCAAATCGTCACAGATGAAAAGTCAAGGTTCACATTATGCCAGCAAGCAGCATATTAATGCATGAGACTAGAAAATCCTTAATAATCATTTTATCCAAACAGCTGGGTGAGTTTTGTCTGCACCATATGCTTCTGCACCACCAGGAGGGTGATTAATGTAGGTAGGTGCACACAAACCCCTGCCACAGTAGAACTACAGTAAATTTGTCACTAACATTAGATTGTGGTGAACTAAAAGTGTAAATGGATGAAAAAGTCAAATTGTTAACTGTAATCAAGCACTACCTGACTGTGTTGGTCTACAAATTTTTCAATTAAATATGCATATCACCTACACTAAAATAATTAAAATTCAAAGTAAGATAGCTGACATTCGTTAACAAATCATAGCTTTATTGTTAACCTTTTAACCAGACTATTAAAATCATGCCTCAGAAATCAAAACAAAAGTGGGTGCCAAATAAAACAGTGGCATTAGTGTGATAAGCACCTGTCCCTCTCTGATCATTTAATCCCTGGGCTTGAAAACCAGCTGTGAAGAACCCAACCCAATTGTGACAGATTAGTAGAACATCAGCTGACTCTTAGTTTGGTGTGATTTCAAGCCCGCACAGTGATCAGATCCCAGCAGCAGCAGCAGCAGCAGCAGAGCTGGGGTTTCAATATGTGCTGCCTCATGTCAAGACAGCGTTACTCATATTACCCTACCATCACTGCAAGATCAATAAGCAGCATTTGTCAAAGCCTTGACATATAAGCATTAATCAGCAGCATTTCTATATGAAGCTCATAGTTTGCCTCCTCATGTGACATGGGCCAAGCATGAGTGGATTAGTTTTCATAATTAATGTAAAAACACATGTACACATTCTCTATGTGTCAAGAAGACACATTTTAAAACAAGAATCAGGAAACTAATGCAAATCCACACCGCTATTTACTCTTTAAAATTAATTTCATCTTGCAGGTCTAATGGGTAAAGACAGATTAAAAAAAATAAATTTCTCCTAAAATCTGCATTCTAGTGGACACAATGTGCACTTAAGAAACTAAAACAGGACTGTACAGGACACACATCTGTCTATTCATTCACTATTCTATTTATGTACTGTATTCAGTCATTGCTTCCATTTAAGTGCCACTGATATATATTGTAAACTGTTTCTAACTGTTGCTGTGCTGGAACTAATGATTACACTAATAAAGATGCTTTTTAAATTTGTTCAGACAAATGGTCCAAAGCACAAAGATATAGTTAAAATGATACAGAACTGAGAAATTCAGCAAATCCTCAAATTATAGAGGCTGGAAAAAAATAATGTTTTAGCATTTGTTATTGAAAAATAGGCTTATTCACTCTCTTGCCATGAGTTAGTTAGATGAGAAAATCGATAACTCTTATGTACGGTAAATTAAGATACAGTTAGCAGCCAGTTAGCGTAGCTTGGAAGGACTAGAAACAGGTGGAAATAGCTAGCTTGGCTCTGTACAGCGATTACAAAAATCTTCCCAGCAGCACCTCTAAAGCTGACAAATCAACATGTCTCGTATATTTGATCCTTACAAAAACATCATGTTGTGGTTTTGTACGAATTTGACAAAGAAGATTAGGTTTAGCAAGGTGATTTAGTGAGCTAGAACGTTAGAGGCGCTGGTCGGTGAATTTTGTTATGACAGAACCAGGCCAGCAGTTTCTGCCTGCCAACCAGAGGCTAACCTAACTGCCTCCTCCTCGCCTCTTCCTTGCCAGTTTTTAAAAATTTCACACTATCCCTTTGAATTATGAGTTTCTATGGATTGAGTGATCAACAAATAATTTAAGACCTACTATGAACTCTAAATAGTGATTATGACCTTTGGTCCAAAAAGACTGTCAAAAATATTTAGTGCACACTAACCAGGTTTGAAGAGGACAGAATAGGCTACTACTAAATATAGCCCACAATGAAAAGATGAGTGGATGCAATAGGATAACTAGATCTAACACAACACACATACTACAGAGATTTAAAGAACAAATTCAACCCTTATTATTGCTGTTCATTATTACATATGATTACAGTGACGATATACTACGACCTGCTTTTCCTGGAGAGTTTATCCACATTTTCTGATAATTTAATCAACAATGTACAAGGCCATGTGAATGTTTCAGGTTGAGTGGGATTATCACCTGGTTTGACACTTGCTAAGCATTTTTTATTTGGATGGTAATCATTTCTGAAACATAATCCTATAGCTTTCTTACATATTGGGTTGATTTTTTTCCTTTAAAGCTTCTCTACTGCTTATGGCTGTAATAGAATATGTATGAGAATGTATGAAAACCCTTACCCATGAACCCCAGGACAAGCATAGGCTGAGGGCAAGATCTCCATTCTGTTTTGTTTTTGTTTTTTTTGGAGAAGGAAAGATGGCAGAGAGACGGTGAGCATGAATGAGGAGTGGAGTGATAGAGACTGACGGGGAGGGGGTGGAAGAGTGAGATGCGCTGCACTCTCAGTCCCAAATCCAACTTATGCCTCTTAGAGGGGTTGATCAAGTAATGACATGGGGCTTGTTAGATTAGGCACCAAGGTTAACAGGAAATGAGGAGTGCAGAGAGAGGATCAGCAGAGAGAGAAAAAAAGGGAGAGAGAGCGATTGCTGAAAGAGATAAACAGTGACAGAGTAAAGTTCAAGTGTCATGGAGAGAGAGAGTATACATCAAATAAAAAGATGAGTTGAACTCGAGTGTCGAAGGCATGTAAGAGGGTACAGACATGTGATATAGGCGTGAATGTTGCATATTGCGCAACAAAAACCTGGGTCAATGAACAATCAGAGGGAGTAGTTTTCTATTTATTTTATGAGTCTGGGGACTTTCTGCTATAAAGAGATGAGGGTTAAAGATCAAAGCAGTTAAGTCAATACTCAATCAGCCTATTGTTCAGAAACAGATGGTCTTTTCTCTGCAGCATCATCTGGAAACAAACAAAATAATGCAAAAACAGAAGCATAGCCTATCGAAATATACTGTATTACATCTCTCTTGCATGGGCAGTGCTGTGAGAGGAGTATGGTGTGATTTGAATTGTCTCAATCTGTAAAGAGGATTAAACACTGCATGTTATGACATGATCTTCCTCTGAGGTGCATCTGAAACATATGGGATCAGTAATGGCCACAGGCTTATCGCGTGTGACTTGACAACAAGGACTCAGCTATATCTGCATTTAAGGGCAGCAGGAAGGTGCATGACATTTAGACCTGCACATGAACAGGCTTACAGAGAATTCCTCTGCCATTTTTTGTTTCTTTTTTGTACATATCTACGTTAATGGAGAAACAAGGCTGGTTGACTACAACTTCACTAAAGGCGAATGTTATTCACCTCTTTTTTTTCTCCGACTACCAAATCAAAGGCTATGTTCAGACTGTAGGCTAAAGTGACCCAAATCAAATTTTGTTGCTCATATGTGACAGTTTATTCAGTTTATTGATCAAAAGTTAAAATAATTTTCAGTTCTTTACTTTCAACACACGTATCAAAAAATTACCTTAAATTTATTTCCCACAACTTATTTGGTCACTAAACTATTTCACTCCTCCTCTTTCTTTCATATATTGTCTATTGCAATGTCCTCCTAGCAGGTCTTTCAGCTTGTGCGGTGAAACCCCTACAAAAGGTTCAGTACACAGCAGCGCATCTGCACCCATCTACCTAAACTCCATAATACAAGTTTACGTTCCTTCTCTGCCACTACGCTTCTCCAACGAACGCCGCAGGGCTCTGCCATCCCTTCACACAAAGCGATCCCAGTCCCAGCTGTTCTCATCTGTGACACCACGATGGTGGAAAGAGCTACCACACGCCATCAGAGCAGGGGCGTCCCTCTCTAACTTCAAGGAGTTCTTGAAAACTCATCTCTTCGGAGAACACTTCCTCTTATAACACCTCTAACACCTAACCTCTAACATGCATTTTCTGTGCTCTTCTTCTATCCCCTTACAATTATCTTGTATTGATAGCACTTTTTTGTTAAATCTTACTTCTTTCCCTAGGTATTTACCCCATTGATGTGACATGTGCTATTAGCTCTTACTAGTATGTATTGTCAGTTGTAGATCTCGTGCTGTATTTGATGCTTTGTTGATGTTGTATGTTGTTCCTCAAATGTAAGTTGCTTTGGATAAAAGCATCTGCCAAATGAGTAAATATACATTTACTCAGAGTGGTGAGAAACAGTTTCTCACCACCCTGGTTGGAGTGATGGTAGAGGAGTCAATTTGTAGTTTGATGTTATGGTGGATAGATTGCTTGGCTGGAATGATCAAGAGTTCAGTCTTAGAGAGGTTTAGTTGAAGGTGGCAAACCTTCATCCATGTCCGAGAGACAGTCCGTGATCCGCGCCAAGACAGTGGGGTCGTCTGGCGGGAAGGATAGGTAGAGTTGCGCATCGTCTGCGTAGCAGTGGTAAGAGAAGCTGTGAGAGCGAATGATCAGCCCCAGTGAGACGGTGTAAATTGAGAAGAGAAGGGGCCCTAGCACTGAGCCTTTTGGCACCCCTGTGGAGAGGCAGTGGGAGGAGGATAATTGTCCTTGCCACAAAACATTGTAGGAACCCGAGAGGTAGGATTCGAACCACAGGAGTGCTTTACTTGAGATACCCATTGCTGAGAGAGCGGATAGCAGGATCCTGTGGTTGACTGTGTTAAAGGCAGCTATAGGTCAAGCAGGATAAGAACCCGAGGATTGGGCTGCAGCTTTAGCTGACCTTAGGGCTTCTGTTACAGACAAAAGAGCCGTTTCAGTAGAGTGGGCACTCTTAAAACTAGAGTGATATGGATCGATGAGGTCATTCCATGAGAGGAATTCTGAGACTTGTTTGAATACTGCCCGTTCGATAGTTTTGGATAAAAATGGTAGAAGAGACACTGGCCGATAGTTCTCAACTTGAGTTTGGAGGAGTTGGAGCGAGAAGTTACCCATTTGTCCTGGTGAACGGTATATGACAATCACAGAGACCTTTACCAGAGCAGACACAAAGACAGCATGGTATTCAAAAGAGTCATATTGATTCGGGGGTAGTAGCTGTGTGAATTTCCATTTGTTAGAAATTAAGAGCCCAGTCCTCCCTGACAGTGGGGGGGTGTGGGTGAGTAATAAAGAGTAATTGCTGGACAGCGCAGCGGGGAGTAGCATAGTTTTCTGGTTTGATCCAGGTTTCAGTGAGCGCCAGTAGCCCAAGAGATAATGTGTTAGCATAAGCAGTGATAAAGTCTGCTTTGTTGACTGCAGACTGGCAGTTCCATGACCCAACAGAGAAGTAAACAGATGTGGGTGGTGCCTGTTTTAAAGGCTTGAGGAGTGCCTGATGGCATGATACCTCCTGCGTGCACCGGAGACAATAGGAATAGTATGGTAGCACATGGACTGAGTGTAGTTGTAGCTGGAAGCTTTAGGTGAGTAGGTGTGCTTAGAAAAAGCTACTCTTGTAGGTGGCCTAACTCAATGGACTTGCACAGGTAGACCCGCTGGTTCTGTGTTTAAGAGTGCAACAGGAGTACAAGTACTCTGTTATATGCTTTTGATCGCCCTCCGGTTTACCAAGACAAAAGGTTGGTTTCAGTGGGTGGGACACACACCCAGTTGTTTGAACTCGCTCAGCCGGCCTTCAGATTCTAGTGGATTGCTCAGTAAAATGCAAAGATATAGCACATCAAGTGACAAAAATAGAGTAAAGTATTACCTCACTGCTGCAAACTCTTATCTGCCCAACGATTCTTGTACTGTATGTAAATGAAGTGTATGAATGGAAATGTAAATATTAAAAAATCCCAAGCTGTAGTCTTTCCTCGTATAATACTACCCACGAGGATGAACTAATTAGGATGAGGAGGATCTGGTACAATTTACCAATACTTTTATGTAACAGTTATTTGAAACAAGAATAAAATAAAACAGATCACCTTGCGGCTCCATAAAAATAATAAAAATAATAATAATAGGCTACCAATCAACTAGAATGGCTTCAACAGGTGGCATTTTATGCAAGGTATCGAATGAAGTACTCAATTGGTATCGGTATCACTTTAAGAGTACTGGTTTTGGTACTGGTATCGTGAAATTTTAAACGATACCCAACCAACCAACAATGTGAACAGGCCAAGTCACATGGAATCTGAGCCAGTTTAGATTTGGGCCACTTCCATATGTGGTCCAAATCCGATACAGATTGGATCTTTTTAAATGTGACCTGAGTCTGGACATTCAGGTTGGAATTGACGCGACTTTGACGTCACTCTAGAGCAGCTGTTGTCACAGCTCTGCTGTAGACGGAGCCGCGGGGAACGAAAAAGCTCCACAAAGGCCATAATTAAATATGTGGCTCTCTCATCTGCTCACAAATTCTCTTTCTTCCAACTGAAATCCACCGGACTGCAAACTCTCTTCTGAGTTATGTGCATGTCCGTGTGGGCACAGTGGGGAGGGAGAAAGAGAGAGAGAGACGTTGTAACGTTAGTGAGTTGGGCAGTTGCGTTGTACAGCGCCAGAAACCGTAATGAAAGTTGTGAACACTTGATATGATATGGGCCACATTAGGAAATAATGTGAATTGTCAAACAAAAAAATCGGAATTAAGGCCTGCAGTCTGAATGTAGCAAAAAGGTCCAGAGTGAAGAACTTAGGGGATATATTAGCAGCAAAGGAAAATAATCTTTTCACAATGAAAGAATGGTTATGTTTTCATTATCTTAGAATGAGCCCTTCATATCTACAGAGGGAGCTGGTCCCCTTCCACAGAGCCCGCCATGTGGCACCGCCATGTTTCTACCGTAGCCCAGAGCAGACAAACCAAACACTGGCTCTACAGAGGGTCTTTTGCGTTTTTATGTTACCTGAAGGCCACTGAAGGTTCTCTCTACAGGCTTGGAAAGGGAGAGTTGAGGGGATGTGGTTGAAGCGTCCTTTAAATGGTAAAAATGGGATGGATGCCTGAATGTGACATGATGAGCCAGTGTAAAATTTGGCTTAGTTGCGTGACACAATGAACATTTTCAACTCAAAATAAAGGAATAAATAAATAGAAAATTGCAGTTCTGGAGAAATCTGGATACATTTATATGAATTTGAAATAGACACCTGATATTGGATGACGGAGTCATGTTTAATTCTAACATATTTTAGGAGAATATCAAACAAAAATATAGATTAAAATCTGAAAATCAAAAGAGGAGGTGAAGGTACTTTTTTCAGTTTTTAGTAGTGCCTGCAGTCTTCATCTAAGGCTGCACACAACCCCAAAAAAACCTCCACCAAGTGAACCTGTATGTAGCCTGATTTATGAAACCCAAGGTGAAATAAAATCAAAATCTTGGCAAATAAAACCATATCTATGTTTAAAGATTCTAAGTAAGTGTATGTTTTTTCTGTAATTTGTATGAACTGACAGTTTAAGTACAAGAATAGCATTGTCGTGAAAATACTTACTCTGCATTGGGGAGAAGAAGACCTCAGACAAGGGTGCGGCTTTGGTCCATTTGTACTGAGGGATGGGTTTTCCATGACTGGACTTACAGCTCAAAGTCACATTGCCCTTCACCACTGGGTTCCCTGTCATGGTGCATACTGGGGGAGAAGGAGGGACTGTAGAGACAGAGAGACAGACCGAGTGATAAGAATATAGGATCAGTGACCTGATTTTGAACTTTTACATCAGGCTTAAATCCACTGCAAACATAGATTTCTCATGGCAGTAGCCATATTGCATTCAAAAAAGAAAATGTTTTAAAACCCCCACCCTGTTTCCATCTGCTGCTGGAGGATGACATAATGACCTCAGAGCCCAGTGAATCCCGAAACAGCAGATGAGATTTATTTATGCTTAGTACTTGCTCACACAAATATGATTTTTAACAGACTGGTCTGACCAAAAATCCTTCAAAATATGTTCAGCAAAGCCTCTGATACTGCGGTACATTACCTTTAACATTAAGGTGTATCTCTCCGGTGATGCCAGGACTTTTAAGGATGATGACACTGCAGATGTAGCGTCCGGAGTCAGACTCCTGCGTGTTGTTGATATAGATGGAGAGGTTGGCTGAGGGCATGGTTGCACTGAAGCCCACTCTTTTGGTGAACTCGTTGTGGCCGTGCCCGACCTCGCCTGAGCTGTAGTTTATCACCTTAACGGAGAAAACAGGTCCATGGAAATACTGGACTTAACACAGCAGCATAGTATCATTAAACTGTTAATTATTAATATATTTAATTACATCAACATTTCTGAGTCCATTTTATGAAATACAACACATTTGGAAACTAAGGTACTACAGACATTTTTCTCTTTAGTCATTCAAGTGAAATATTGAAAATTTTATTTGCTTTAGCTATGTTAAGATGCGCAGATTACCAATATAACAGAAATCAATGTCCTTCATAAAGATAATCCTGACATGTACAGATGGTGGATGTTAAATTTTAGGCTGATTTCCTGATTGAGATAAGCTCGGAGGCATCAGAAACTCAAACTGTTTAGATTATATTAATCATGCAAAGACCCTACACACTCAGACCCACTGATACACACACACACACACACACACACACACACACACACACACACACACACACACACACACCGTGCAGATATGTACAGTTTCACCAGCAGTTCGTGCTACATAGGAGCTGCAGAAAAGTAGAGATGAATTGTCATTAGTGGCATCCATTTGTTAATCACGCTCTTCCTTCTACTATGAATTAGACATCAGCAATGGTGTTTAAATTAATAATCCCTAGATGGCTTTCTCAGGATTAATCTAGTATATATTAAGAGGTAGGGTAGACCTTGCATGTAAAAATATTTAGCTGCTTCTCAACTAAGAATTCCCACAATTAAAAGTTAAAAAACTTCATAAGGTTCTATATTTTGTTTTGTCTTCATTAATCCCTCTATGGAATGGCAGAAAATGGTGAAAATGCTGATCACAGTTTCCTGCAGCCTGAGGTGTCTGACCGACAGTCACACCAAAATGTCCTCAAAACAGGGAAAAGGAGCAAATCCTCTCATTACAAAAGCTGGAACCAGAGCATTTTGCTGGAAAAACGACTGTTAATCGTTTGTCACAATATTTACTCATTCGTTGTTTCAGCTCAAATGTTACAGGAGTAGGAGGATCAGCAAACAAACTGTACTTCATTTTAATCACTTTAAAAAGGCTGTTCTTTCTCTACTCCACTTGAGGTCAACCATACAGCACACTGTTGCTGATTTCTGTTTTGACCTCCTCACCTGCTTGGATTCATTTCCCATGAACTGCCAGAGGACTGAGTTTTTAGAAATGTCTGAGTTGGGGCTGTACCAGGCTTGTAATACCACCATCTGGCCCTTGACCACCTCCATCTCTCTTCTGGGGATCTCCACTTTGTGGGTATCACCTGGAACAACAACACAGACCGGTATGGGAACGGTTAATCACAACTGTAACGTAGCAGAGGCACAGCAGTTTTTGTTGTTATCATTAGCTGGGGCAGGCCAGTGATAATAATAGATTATAATAACTTGAAATATTTTAATCCTGTGGCATGCTTCAATTTGTGTATACAAATGCTTGTTTATGTTCTATGATATTTATAGTTTGTTTTATTTAATTTCATTTTAGATGTTCACACCCATGTCCCATGTTGAACTGAATCTTTGTTTTTGCAAGGGTACAACTTATTTTAACAAATTAATAAATCTGCTGGGTTTAGTGCTAATTAGCAAATGTTAGCTAAGCATAGTCATTAAACCTACTAAAGAGGCGACAGTGAAAAATTCCTGTTACAATTTCCTGAAGCCAAATGTGACATCTTCAAACATCTCGTTTTATCTGACTAACAGTCCAAAACCAGGGTTGCCACACATTTTCCATTTAAAAATTTCATACTTTTCCAGGCTTGTCAGAAGATGTTTCAGACCATATATGGCAAATAGCAAGATGTTTATTATATAAATAAATGGTTTTAAAATCCAGCTATTAACATGTATGCTACAGTATAATGCTGACACATAATAGCCGAATCGAATGAAGTAATGGTTTGACAGGAGACGTTTCGATTCTACTCAATACTGAGCTGTTTCAGTCGATACCATAAAGGTAGCGATACCCATCCCTAAATGATATTGACAAATTTTATTTCAAACTAATTTGGTCATTGATTTCTGGACTTGGTGCAGGCAGCTATAAGGCATTTAGGGTAGAGCTGTTGGGCTGTGATGTGCAGGTGTAGAGGCAGCTCTGCATAGGAGCGTGACATTAGTCACACGCCATACTTCTTGCCTTGCTTTTGACAACATCAAGCTAGCTCTGGCCCGTGCTCTCTCACACAGCTGACTGCCTGCTCCAAGCGCCAAAACACTCAGAAATTCTAAATTTAATTTTAGAAAACAGAATGAGGGCAATAGTTTGGAAACATAAATATTTTCCACACTCTTTTCTTTCTTCGCTACCTATCCAGATATGGGAATGACTAAAATCAAATTCCATACTTTTTACATATAATAATAATTAAAATAATTTTACATACAACCCTGCAAACCCAAAGATATTCAGTTTACAATCATAAAACAAGGACAATGAGCACGTTCTCACATTTGAGGAGCTGAAAACAAGGGAATGTTTGGTCATTTTGCCTGAAAAATAACTTAAAACTACTTAAAACGATCGTTTGATTATCGAAATAACATTTTTTTCTGTTTCTTACTTTCTGCTTTTGTGTTTTGTGTCATGAGTATGTTTTTTTTTTATGACAGAATAACATCAAATAAAATATTGCTAAACCTGATCAAAATTACTCACATGGCAGATGACTGTGCTGGCTCTACATGTCTTTGTCAATGTACAACAAACTAATCAGACAGGAGAAACATAAAAAAAACAGGTAAAATGCTGAAAATTGGGAATTGGGGAAAAAAACAAAAAAAAACACTGGTTCCAGTAGATTCTGTCCTCAAGCTGAATTTCATTACTGTAATATCAGCTGATCTGATATGCTCACAACCTCAGGACCAAACATTCTTTGACTTCCACTTCTATACATTCAGCTACCCAAACTAAGGCAAGTCAAACATGTAGACTAAAGACATTTGCTTAAATTACTAAATGAATGAAATAAAATAAAAAAAATCTGCTGTATTTGAATTAAATGAATGTCAACTTTTTATGAACAAAAAAAAAAAATAGCCGTTTCCAGCTTTGTATCCATATATTTTACAGATAATCCGATAGGGTTTTTAATTTTCGAAGTTCATAAACCAGAGAGGAACATGTAATCCATCTATTCATCGGAAAACCAAATTGGTACATACATGGTTTTCAATGGACAGTAATGATGTGCACATTAACTAAGATGTAACAGTGATACTTTTCCAGAACACTACAGACTACTGATCGGTAGGTAACATTCAGTTTGCAAAATGTCTTCATTTTAAATAATTTTCCAGACATGCAAGCTCGACCCAAAAAGCAGGCATATTTCTTTTTCTAGGTGTGTCTCAGAAAAAAAGAAAAATCTTAAGAATCAAGTAAACAAGTACAGAAAGATGTGATCATTATGAGGATGCTGTTCCTAAAGATAGTCATGCTCACAAATGTCAAGAAACTGCAAAGCAACTGTCAAGAAAAAGCTTACCATTATGTTCTCATAGGAAACATAAGCATAAGATGGATTAAATGCAAACAGACAAGATAATAAAGGGAACAAAGGAAGATGTCTAACTCACAGGGTGCCCAGTCACCCGAACCGGACAGCTGAACCTGGATCAACTGATCCCAGCAGTCGGTGTCCGCTTGTGTCTCCAGTTTGAAAATTGGTTCAGAAATACTCACGCAAAAAAAAAAAAAAGTATTCTTGCCACTAAATCCTCTGGCTGCAGAAAACTGTGAAATGTGCCCCTCATATACTCAAATGGATAGACACGGTAGACAGTAAGACAGATAAGAATACACAGAGAGCCGGGGAACGTTATGATCCATTGACAGACAGCTGAAATCTCCACATCTGTTCAGACAGGCACGCCTTCCTTCTTTTTCAGACTGAAAGCGTGTAGGAGCAGGAGAATTAGGTGATTGGTGATGGTGGTGGGCTGGGGAGGGGTGTACAAATGAAGAGTAGGAAAATGTATATGTGTGTGTGATAGAGAATTAAGGCAGAAAGGGAGAGGAACAGTTGTTTTTGACTTAAAGTTTTGCTGCCCTGTGAGTCAGTGCTTTCTTATTCCTCCAATGTGACCCCACCGCTGTGGCACTCCTGTCCCTTAATTTCTGAATCTCTGAATCTGGTAAATCCTGCTGGCTAATCCCTAAACAATCCCAGGCTCAATCCTCTCACCTCACGTGAGCAGAAGAGCTCAGCTGGACATGGATATGATGTCACACATGGGTCATTTCAGCCAGCAACGCTGCTGTCACTGCCATAATCATCATCGCAACAGCATTTAAATTATCCATAGTACGATAATCGGATCACTTTGCTTTACATTTAATCATTTGTGTCCTGCGATCTCTGCCAGGCCTGTTTGTGGACTCCACATTAGGAGTTTGAAATAAAATAAAGGAACATTTTCAAATACAGTAAACACCTTGACTTCACCAGAAAATTATAGTTATGCTTTCACAAATGATAGAAACTGAATTATACACTTGAGTTTTCTTTAGTGTGAAGTCAAGTCAGTCTTCCCTCCGACAAAACTGCCCCGCTCTCAGACCCGAAATGTGAACATTATGTTACGCTTCGACTGTTTCCAGTTTGTGCTGAGTGATCACAAACTGGAAACAGTAAAGTAATGCTTCTTGTTGCAGTCTAACAGGGTATATCAAATGGTTTACAGGTTGACTGTGGCTTAGTCGTCCACTGATCGCAGGGTTGGTGGTTTGATCCCCTCCTCCTAGTGTTGTGGTCAAGACTGCCTAAACCAAGACCAAGTCAAGACCAAGACCAGAGTTTATCGAGACCAAGACAAGACCAAAACTTTTAGGGGCTGAGACCAAGTTGAGACCAAGGCCAGTTCCCCACATTGCATGACACACAATAAAATGTGCAATGAGATCATAGGTACTTCTCAAATTTATCTGAAAGATCCACATTCCCATTAAAACACCCACATACAATAACTAAGAGCTGAAACAAACTTAAGCATCTTTATTCAACACTCCTTTTCCATGCTTTCAATCGCGGGGAGGGGTGACAGTTGTTAACAGGAACAACACAATTTTAAATAGGGTTAGGCTATTGGTTGCATTGAAGCAATACATTTTACATCCAATCAAAGTTGGGATGTTAACAAACAAATCAGACAATGCAAAATCAATTTATTGATATTCCGAAAGTTATGGTCTTGACTGGTCTAGAAATAAAATCCATAGTCCTCAATGTTCAAGACCGAGACAAGACTGAGTACAAATGCGAATCAAAAATCAAAAGACCGGTCTCGAGACCATGACCGGTCTCATGTACTACAACTATACTAACTATACCTCCTCCTGTTCACATATCGAAGTGTCCTTGGGCAAGACACTTAACCCCTAAATCGCTCCTGATGGTTGGCCAGCACCCTGTGTGGTAGCTCGCTGCTAGTTCAAGTGTGAGTGAGCGACAAAAACTTTGTCAAGGGCTTTGGAAAAAATGTGTGAGATATGACCCCCCCCCCCCCAAAAAAAGACATCACAGATGTGGTAACGTTGATATGATACTACTAAATACTAGGATAATGTTTGAGATGTTTTTTGATCAATAATATTAGCCACTGACCTTTAAAGATACACTGAACTTTAGGGTGCAGTCTTCAGCAACTGTGGCTTTCATATTTTTGTAAGAACACACACACTTCGGATTTTGCAAAAAAAACACGCATACGGCCATTCAAGCAGTGTTGCTAATTGGCCGTAGGGGAAGTTAGGGTGAAGGCAATGATCAGGGGTGTACTGGGCCTGAAATTCAGCACTGGACTTTGAGATGGAGAGGCCTTTTATGAGACACACTTTGAGGGCGGGCAGAGCGATTTTTTGAAGTTATTTTAATATGTATTAGTGTTTTTGTTGTATACAGTGAATCAGATTATGCTGAAGACCTTCAATAAACTTCAGGATGTGACACCTGCTTCTTCGGTTTGTATAAGCAAGGCAGGTCTGCACTGAGCTAGACCAGGTCAGGCAAGCCTGAGTCAGTCAGAATCCTTAAATACCAGTCTGATAGACACAGCTGCAGCTGAAGTTAAACATGAGAAACTGAAAATAAAAATACCCCCAGCCGGTTCGGCCTGAAATGGACCGGCCGTTCGGGAATACTCCCGTACACCACGATCGGCAGTCCGCCCCTGGCAATGATTCAGTATTAATTAGTCACCCGAACAACAAACTATAGGGTCTTTTTGGATTCTAACAGCATGTTGATAGCACCTGGGACCAGGCTTGATATGAGTAAAAGACTAGATTTTAGGGCTGTAACGGTTCTAAAACAGAGACAGAAAGAGCAACACAAAAGTCCACGTTCTAGTGTCTTGGTTCTGTCCATCAGAACCGCGACACTAGACCCGCTCCCTGGACTGTCGAGCTCTCATTAACACAGTGTAACTGTGGCAGCAGCGGCTGGTGGGGGGGGCGGGGGCGGTAGCGGTGTATATCTCATTTGTATTAATAGTAGGTTATTCTAGGTAATTTCCAACTTATTTTAGTGTTCATTCACACACACACACACACACACACACACACACACAGATGCATCTTGATGCATAATTTTTTTTTCTATGGATTTCTATGGATAATTACAAAGCATTTAATTTGCGCATTAAAATCCAAAATAAACATTTCTAATTAGCTTAAAAGGAATAGTTTGCATCCGTAATTTTCTTCATTAACTTCAGCTCCATGGTCCTTCATTTCTGTAACAAGTTCTGAGTCCTCTGAAAACTGAAATCTAATCTAATTATCAGGATGTAAATTACAGTGTGTATACAGAACAGAGCTGTACACCAGTTTAGTTCAAGCTTGTAAATGATGTTCTCAACCCTTGACAAGTAGGTAAGTTAGTAATGACATACAGCTAAGCTAATTAATATTACTTCCTTACTAATTTAGCTAACATTACATAATGGCCAAAAACATGCTTTTACAGGGGAGATGTTAGCTAGCACTAACAGCCTTCACTTTTCCAGCAGAAGGAGAAACTACAGGCTTTTATTAACGGACACACTGACCTAAACTGCACATTTACTGCCAGACTTAAACTTTCTGCTAATATTTTTCTACGCTAACACTCGTTCTCTCTCATTCGCTCGACCCCATAACACAAGATACTCTGAGAACTAGCGAAGTGGTGAGCGTCACCATGCTCGCACAGTGTGTGAGTTAACACCATTACTTGCGCATTGATATTAATGATAGTGTGACATTTAAGTAGGTTGGTTGTTCATTCCGCAACGGTGGTGTGCCGAATACACGGGGAACTGTTATGTGCGCGCCACAGACTGTTCGGGCGCTGCACTTCCGTGAGTTCTACTTTTTGTGTTCCGCACCATTAACTTCTTAATTAACATTTAAATAATCGATTTTTTTTTACATTTGTTAATTTATTCAGAATCTTCCACGTCCGCATCGCGATGCATCTAAGAATCGATTTTTTCTCCCACATCTAATATATAAATGCCGTTTTTTGGCATCTATCCCCTCCTGTACCGTTTATCATACAAATTTCAGAAATGTACATCTTGTACATCTGTATGCTGTTACTTTTATTGCCAATATCTGTAATGATTGATGTAAAAAATGCTGGAGCAGCAGCCACAGCTAAAATCTAGCAGCTCTCACACTTATTCTCTTTAAGAAATGCCCATTCTAGCATCAAGATGATATCTTACTGATCGGTGTCACATTTAAGTCTTATTTTGTTAGAAGTGTTATAGGGTAGAATACACGATTGTTTTTATATCACAAACAAAGTGCGATGTGGTGTCATATTATGGCGTTCTTCCTGCCCGGGATTTCAATGTTACACAGTGCAATACCAGACGCTCCGGGCCCGGAGTGGCAATGACTATAATATTACAAGTCAGTGTACCATAAAAATGATTTTGAAACTGTTGTATTTTAAGATAAAATGACTACATAACGTTTGTGCTTTAATATCTTTATCACCATCATCCTTCCTGTCATTGTATGTCTGGTTTTGATTCATAATGTACAGCAGTCATAGAGCACATTTTCTTTTTTTTCTAGATTTGAAACATAGTTTTTCCCTCACAAATCCTGTTAGTGTTCCGATTTCATTTGCACCAGCTATTGTCTCCAATGAAACGACATGTATGTGCTGTAATGATTACGTAACAACACTGAGAAAAAGGTCTCGTTTATTATGAGGCTGCGATTGTGTCTACATGGACAATGCCTGAAATCTCACTCCTTGGATAAGTGCTGTGCAGGCATTGCACGTTGATTAATATACATTGTGTACCAGAGACACAATCACAAAGGATCAGGTTTTCTGTAGATTGATGAGACTACCCTCCTGCTTCATGTGAATGCAGCGATGGCTGCAGACAGTAATTCTGAATGATACACAACTATTTCATGATGAAGTAGGACAATGCCCTGTAGTCTCCTCACTACAGACTATTCTTGTGCTTCTTTCGAGCAGGTTTATCCTCAGAACTGTGTCATTCAATTGTTTATTAAATGAAGGAAAATCTTCACTAATCCTTGGCTGTCTCCATCTGTTGTGTGTGTGTTTGGCTGCAGACACAGACAGATAAAGACAGTTCAAGATGTGGATATGGGTATGAAGTCAGAAAATCTGGAAAAGCTGCCAATGAAGGGGATGCAGATATGATACCATGCAGCTTTAGTAAACTCTGTCCTAATTACATTTTGCCAAAGGCTATCGTTCAGCCCAGCCACGCTTTATGTCTGCTAATTGGATTCTTCTCTTTAGAACAAACTATGTTTTTTTGTTTTCCTGCAGGGCATCCTGGCTATGAGATATTGGCGGGGTCTCAGCTGCAACATCAATTAAGACGGCAGGGACTCTGGACCTGCAAACCTGCACAGAACAATCAAAGAAAAGTCAACCCTGTCATGCATGTCTGGAACTGCGGAACAATTAATACAAGATCAAATGTGAGTTTGTTGTAGTACCGAAAGACGTACACAGGGGGCAGCACATTCATATGATAAAACCGGTCATCTTCTCATAGATAAACCACAGTGGAAATCATATCACAAACATGTCTTTGAATGTAGACTCAACAAATGAATAAATTAAGTGTAAACTGACGCAACACAGGTAAATGTAGTGTAAAAACAGATGTATCCAAAAATAAACAAATAGGCATGTCTAACAAGGCATCCCAACCTAATTTTGCTGTGTATAGTTTTGATTCAAGGTAAGGATAAAAAGTCAGTCCCTCTCTCACAGCCCTCAGGGAGCCCTGTAGGCCTGTGTGAAGATAAACTGATCCTCTTTAACCAGCCCCACTGTATCTCCCCGAGTAATCTGCCTCCTCCCATGTCTTTCTCTCATGCGAGTCCCTCTCTGGAGCTAAAGCTTTGGCTCAGGCTCAGATTTACACCTCTCCTCCCCCCTCCTTTCCTCCCCATCAATATAACAGGGGTGGGCCTGCCGCCTTAAAAATGAACTGATAATCTGAATCAAGTGAAAGCAGCAACAGGGTCTAAAGGTTAAAGCACCTGGAACTGAGGGGAGGATGCACTTTTCAGTTCTGAAGTGACGCTGTTACAGCCCGACACATTCAAGTTTTAAGTTACAGAAAATGCTTCAGGTTTATAATAGCCCTCTACCTGTATATTTATTCCAGACATCTGTTTTTTAAAAATCCGTTATTTTCAGTCACCCATATGTCCAATTCTGTGAACCTTAGTTTATCATTAATGGGTTTATCATCATGTTGTAACCAAATTAGAGTTTATGGCAACCTTATGCATGCAGATTGATCTGTTGATTATTTTTCAAACTAACTATTAACTTCAAATTAACTATAAAAAACATCAGAATTTCCCAAAACCTTTGTAAGAAGCCAGAATGTTTGGCATTACTGCCTTAATCAATCATCAACATTTTTTCAATGAATCATCTCTCCGTGGAATAATCAACAAATCCACTAATAAGAAAAAAGGATAATTTGGTCAGCACTTAACCAAATTAAACTTTTTTTCCCCATTTCAAAGTTGCCAACATTTCTTTAGGTTTAGAATGTCTCATTCATTGACTTCAGCCAACTCACATGGAATAAATTATCATGTGAATGTAGAAAATATGCAGCATGCATCAGTGTTCTGTATTTACTCCCCACAAGAAAGCATCAAGCTTGGCACAGCAGGGAGTGGGAAACGATGATCGAGGAGGGTAGATGATTAAAAGGGTGCATACAAAGAGAAGTACATCAAAGTATATAGAGAATAACATTACTGAAAAACAGATAAAAAGGTGTGGCAACCCCTCATCTTATATATAATTATCCATCACGGGTGGGCGATATGGTTAAAATCTCCTTTCACAGTGTATGTAATTCTTTATTGTGATCTATATCTATATCACAGGGTTTCTCGACTTTTCCCAACTTGTTGGAAGGATGTCCTTTTCCCAACATTGCAATACACTGCTCTGATAAATTACTGCAAAGGGAACATTGATGTGATCAATCAATCAATTACCTGCTGGCTGAGCTGAATCAAACAGATCCTGATTTCATTATCAATGTAGCTACATGATGACTCATTAAATATATGGTAATCCAAACATTACATTTTATAAATATGTAAACATTTCTTGCGACACTGGAGGATTTACTATCTTTCACACATGGTGCCTCCTCTGTAAAAAAAAAAAAAAAGAAAAGCTGCAGGAATCCCTGTACCTTGATACATTTGAAATTGAAAACTTAATTTAGAAATTTATAAATAAAATAAACCTAAACAAATGCCAGTGTTTTGGCTAATCCAGTCAATACCTGACAAATACACGTAGTAATGTAAAAGTATAAATGCTTAGGTCAGCTTGCAACAATTCTGTAAAACCAGAACTGGCTTAAAGCCGTCCTGCTCACTGACATTTCATGGAACGGCCACTTTCAACCAGAGATATTAAAAGAAACTCCATACAAACAGTATAGAAAAATATCTACCGGCTGAGATTTTTTCTCATGGAAAATATTGTCCAGTCCTATGCTACATCATTAACTGAGGAGTTTTCTTCTTAGAAACATGAAACAGTGCTCAACTGATCTTTACAGCGTGTTTTGTGAGCTGAGCTTGGGATCTGTGTCAGAGCAGATATAACAAAGTCTTAAAATGACCCCATAAACTCTTAGCCATGCAAGAACAGACAACATAATAATTCATTATTTAAGCATCAGATTTCTTTTCCTCATTACGATCGTTAAGAAATATTTATAACCATTAGTTTTACTTTTATTAGTGAAGAACTCATTGCAAATTGTTCCAGATTTGTTGATGTTAAACAAGGACACACATGAACAAAGATTATGACTGAGCCAAAAAAAAAAAAATGGGTTATCCTCTGACTTTCTGACAGACAGGACAGGGAATGAATGTAGGACAACAAAATAGCCTTGTTGGTGTAAAACTGCATATTGGACTGACCCCACAGGCTTCAAACAGATGGCGCTTCAATAATAAATATTTGGGGAAGGCTCCTTTAAATTGGATTACATTAGTGTAATCTCTGCAGCTATTTTAAACCATTTTCAGTGTGCTATCTCATCACAGTAGCTTTAATCCCTCTTAACTTTTGATTGTGTTTAAATTGATTCTCCTCGCACACATGGCTCCAAACTCCCACAACCTCACCCTAGTTCTCATTGCAAACTCATACATGCACTAATCAAATGCACACAATATAAACTAAAACACGCAACACACACTTACATTTTTTACATTTTTTTATTTACAGTATCACCTTGAGCTCACAGCATATGTACCAGCTCACTTATGACCGGAAAGTGGCAGCTTAAATCACAAGTGGAACTAGTTAAATGTACTATTTAGAGGGACGATTTCTGTGCTCACTGACTTATTAACAACATTCTGTTTAAAATATTGAAAATATATTTTGATGTAAGTAAAAAAAGAAGGAAAAGTAAAAACATTATGATCTAAGTCAGTAAGACCTACTGAACATTTCTTATTCTGAAGGGCTTATAAGTTCTTGAAACTAGGGTTGTCGATCTCCTCTATTTTCATATTGTCTGATCATGGCTACTTGAGATTACCGATTGGCGATCTGATCGCGAGGGGGCGGTGTTACGTTGCAGCATGCCAGTGAAATGCAAGTGAAAATGCTCATTAGCTATAACAGAAACCACCAGAAACATCTGTAAATGCACAGTGCAGTGTTTCCCACAGAATTACCGTGTAACTCACTCGCGCAGCTTATGGGTAGGGGTGCAATCGATATTGAACAGCAGCTATGTACAGCGTGCTAACCTCAACAACCCAGTTGTATTCTAATGTTAACATAGCTATACTTGTTAGCTAGCTTCCTTACATGCTTCCTTATAACTTATTTGAAGGTGGGCCTCCGACATTGACAGTGTTGTGTTAAAAAAATAGATAGACTAACTTCTCAGAGTTACTTGATTGTATTAGTTTTTCTACATATAAATGGCTCCGTTTCAATGTGTTTGTGAGAGAGACAGAGAGAGGGAGAGCAAGCGGAGGTGCGGAGCGAATTTATGCTTAATATATGCTTATGATTTTACTCCTATTTAATAGTATATGTGGCGGTAAGCAGTGATATTGAGGCGTGTCATGTCGCCACAAATAAGTCAGTGAATTTCACTTCACTTCAGTGTGGTGCAGATTCTAGAGTCTTTTTATGTCATCTTAGTTCTGATAGCGAGTTAGTTAAAATCACCTTCAATCGTCGATAGCCGATCCAATCGCTAATCGGAACAAGCCTACTTGAAGCTGTTCACAATTTTATAAATTGACACAGAAGCACTCATCTCTAATAAAATAATGCTAGTCTACTTAAGTAGCCACCGGGCTCACAATTTTTAGAGTCTGTGTTAAAACAATTTTTACACACCCGTATGTACATCAAAACAGATTTTGCTTGCTGTAATTATTCCTTCTGTTCATATTGGCCATTAAGAGATCCCTTCCCAATAAGCTTCCAATGTAAGTGATGAGGGACAAAATCCACAGTCCTCATACTGTACAAAAATGTATTTCAAAGTTTATCTGAAGTTAATATGAAGCTTCAGTAGTCTGAGTTAGACAAATCAAGTGATTGATGTTGAAAAGTTAGTGTTTCTATTATGGAAATTGACCTCTTAATGGCCAGTATGAACAGGAGGAATGATTAAGCAAAGCCTGTTTCATTGAACAGTATGAGCACCTGAATTGTTTTAGGGCAGACTTGACAAAATGCCTTTAAAGCTGCGTTAGTTCATTTTTGGTCACTTGGGGGCAGTGCAACAAAGCTGTGAACATAAAACTGACAAATGAAAACCTATTAAAGTTGATATGGTGAACATTATAGCAAATAGTTGCTTATTCAGCAGTTACGGACCTCTGGATGTACTGAACCCCTTGTGTGTGACCATGTGTATATGATTAGTTTCTTCCTGATGAGCAGTTGGCACCTTGCCTCTGCCATCAGTGTAGGAATGTGTGTGAATGGCGTGAACACAACATTGGGTGGACGGAAGACTAGAAAGACGCTATACAAGTACAGTCCATTTACTGTCCATTTAGAGAGCAACATTATCATTGATTTGGAGTTGCGTTTCTAGCAACCTGAATGTAAGTTCAATATTGACATTCCAAAGCTGTGGGCCGTAAAACCTAAACAATGAGCTGAAACTGAGCTATATGAGTGGACTTAACGAGCACTCCAAAAGTAACAGGAGTCGTCACTTTTCTTTTCATCTCTTGTATCATGCCGGTTACGCTGGTAAATCTATAAGAATGAGACTTTGGGGCTTGTTGTTTCCGTTAAATGAACTGAACGATTGAATTGTGGAGAATCTAACCGATCTAACGATGTGTAGCATGTTCATATTGACGTATTGATCATACGTTTTAACATTAATATTTGTATAACGATCGAAGCAGCTTAGAAGCAGCTAAAGCGGGGGGTTTAAGAGGTTTAATAGACTACAACCAAATAACTTATATAAAAACCAGACCAGGCGTTTAATGGAGACCTGCGTTAATTTGTCAAAATGTGTTCCCACACCAGGCCAGTAAAGGAGGTAGATGGCTATTTGGGACTTGACTATTAATTTAAGTTTTACAGTATTACTATTCCCCACTGCCTCGGACACTGCAGCCATGCCATTGTCTGCCTACACAAAAGTGGAAGGATGAGGGTCGGGCGAAATATTAAAGGATTGAGACAAATGTTGCAATATATATTGTGAGGCTCAATCAATGTTGAAAAAATGTACTCCCCTGTAATACCTCAAGGCTGGAACTATGTATAACCTTAATTTCCTGAACATTAAATAATCAGAAATACCATTACTCCCATCACAACCTCTGATAATCATCTTTTCAGACCACACAATAATTCATTGCATAATTGTGTGCATGTGTGTAAGCCCACTACAGTTTAAAGGACCTTATGAACCTTTTTAACACGCTTGCCGTTTGTCTTCCCACTCTCCTTACAATGTTAAAGTGACAGACGCATGCATGCTTGTGTTCATGCTGAATGCCTTACATGTCTTCTCTGCTCTGACATCAAACGTTTAACCACAATGCTCTCGGAGTATAAGACAGACAAAATAGTCAGTGAGGGAGAAAGGGAGCAGTGGGCTGGGGCTTTGATCACATGCAAATACAACACACGCAGGGGATATAGGTGTTTACGTGGGAAAACAAAGACTCTTGTGTATTGCATAAGTTTGGGGAAAGGTTTACATCTGTAACGTCTGTGTGGGTATTAATTATATTAAAAACTTAGAAAAACTCTGTCTGACAGTGAAGTCGCAGAACAAGTAGCTGATGCCTTCTTGTGGTTGTGTTGGTCAGTCTGACTCGGACTAATGCATGCCAGCGGCCTTTTCATCCCAGCTGTCCATCACAAGTCCCACAGTGCCCTTTCAGCCAACTCTTGGGTCCTAGTGGCAGGGAATGAAAGGCAAACTTAGAGCTAATATGGGTCTGCAACCACAACAGAGCCCATAACCACCCTGCCACCCCTCACACCGTCTCGGGTCTTTGAAGAAGATATTTATAAACCATTAGTGTGGCAGCGGGGCGAGGGTTGGCTGTTTTATCTCCCAGATCTGTCATGTGTTACCAATGCACAAGGCGAGCTGTGCTGACAGGGTGACAGAGTGAGGGCTGATAGGGCCGCTGCAGCACAAGTCCAGGATCTAACACGGAGGCTGTGCCCCCCCCACCCCCCACCCCTGACTGCCTCGCCTGTGGGACACAGGGAGGACTTAACGCAGCGAGACTGTAATTAAGAAGTTGAGTGATCTGATTTCAGATTTCCACCAAGCTCTGAGAGGAATTACAGGATGAGGCTTATAATCTGTACACAGCATCAGATACTCAAATGCTTCCCAAATTCATCATGGGAGAGGTGGAGGGTACAAGTAGTTTGGATGTATGTTAAATATGGAGAGCGAGACAGTTCTCTGTCTCTTTTATGTGTTTATACATTTCTGTTCACTGTCTGTTTTTAACACTAGAACCGCCAGGTTTCATTTTATACCTATAACCGCCAGAGCGGGTAAAATTTACCCGCTATAAAAATTCCGTGATTTTGTGATTATTTCTGCTACATGTTGCTCCAACACACTTTGGGAAACATTTAGCACATTGGCTGTGCGTTTCCTATAAACACCATCCCCATATTTCAGGCATTTACAGAATGTTTATTATGGCTCTTTTGATGTCATCCATTCGCCGCTGTTATAGATGTTATAGCCTAGTTAAATTCTAAACACAGCTTGAATTTAAATGCAGCATACAATTTACAAAAAAGACTGACTGTTGTAGTGTTTAATAGGCGGTAATAATAGCCTCATAATTTCTGCTAGTTCTTACTGTTGTGCTTGTTTTTTCGGACTCCAATCGTAGCTATGTGTTACTCTCCATCCAGAGAGTAACACATAGCTACAAAAGTTTGAAAGTCCAAATAAAAGTAGGCTATTTATTCGAAAGAAACAACTATTATCAATTCCAAAATTTATAGTAGCTTTTTACCCAACAGAAAAATGTATAGGCCTAATGATCACTGTTACTAAAAAATACACAGTATTGAAAAAAGTTATAGCCGGTCAAAAAGCACATGAGGGAGCCGCACGCTCTCTTGAACGGACCGCAGAACACACCTCTATCACAGGGAAAAACTACGCTACTGCAGCATTAGTTTTGATGATCATGTAGCAACACAAAACCTATGAGCAGCGGCTTTTATGCATATATACTGTCAGACCCGTCAGAGGCAGAATCAACCCAGGACACATCGCTCAGCCCCCACCGTCAGACTCTCCTTCACTCACCGCACTGAGCAAGTGTAATGCCTGTAGTGGGAAAGGCGTTGCCAATAGCAACATAGAATGTTTATCTAAACGCGCGACATGAACAGCGCTAAAATGACTGTATCTCTATAGGGGTAAATTTTACCCGCTGGCGCTTATAGGTGTAAATGCCCATTTTTTAAATCTGGCTTTATATTGACATTTTTTAACAATAGGGAGTGCTACATTACACACTTTTAGGAAAAGTCAGAGACTGGGGGACTTGAATATTATATTGAAACAAAGATACATACAATCAAAAAACAGCCACGGATAAATTTGACCTGTTGGCGGTTCTAGTGTTAAAAGGATAGTTTGACATTTTTGGAAACATGCTTATTCTCTTTCTTGGAGAGAGTTGGATGAGAAGATCAATACCATTCTCCTATGTTTCTGTTAAATATAAGGATACAGCTGGCAGTCAGTTAGCCTAGCTTAGCATAAAGACTGGAAATGGATGAGAACGGCTCCCCTGGCTCTGTCCAAATCATAGCCCGACTGATACTGGACCCATACCAATAACAATATTTATAAAAAGCATAAAAGCATAAAAAGTCTGATAATATATTGGCCAAAAGCCTTTTTTTAAATGGATGATGATTCGGACATTTTACAATTAAAAAGTCAACTTGTCAGTGCTATTTGGTGGACAAACTACATAATGGACACTGTTTCTAAATTAGACATCTGTCTATGGCAATTTATTCATACTTATCGGTGGAGATATACACCATATATGATATACCTGCCCATATATCCATATATCAGCCTGGGTAATTTACCTGTCTATCTAGCTCTAGTCCCAGTCATTGTTTCCAGTCTTAATACTAAGCTAACCATCACCTGGCTGTAGTTTCATATTCACATACAATCAAGAGAGTGGTATCGACCTTCTCATATAGAAGGTCTCCCCCAGAAAGTGTATTTCAAAAAATTCTAACTTTTGCTCTAAGGCGCAGGCCATGCCATTCACATAAAAAGAGAAGATCTGCATTCAACTTTCAACAGCCACTCTGAGGTTAAGTCTTGGTCCATGTGCCCCGGTGTAAAATCAAAGGACTGAGAGTATCAGTCAGCGCCACTTCCCACAGCCAGAGCTACTCTCAAAGCCCAGGTATGGATTTTATAAAGTGAAATCCAATCCATATAACTGACTTTGGGTTACTAATCAATATGATTCAGCAGGGTTCTTTTAATGGATTGAGACATTTGTTTTGTGGAAAAAACACGTGCTGCTTTACTGCTTTTAGAAAACGTGCCCAAAACATTTAACCTTAAACATGATTTTGTGACAACCTGGGGGCGGCACAACCATCTGTAAACTAGGGCTGCAATTCAATTCAAATTAGCTTTATTGGCATTAATGTGTAACAACAATATTACCAAAGCATCATACAAACTGCAACTAATGACTATTTTCGTAGCTGACTAATCTGTTAATTATTTATTCGATTAGTCGACTAGTCATGATTATTTTTGTCACCCCCTAACCCTAATTAAACCATTAAACTAATTAAATATCTTTCAAGTGAATTACTGGTCTCCAACACACAGCCTAACTAGCCAACGTTACCAATAAGTGAACGGGGTTTACTATTCAGAATGAATACCAGTATCAACCCCAGGGGGAAACCAGGGAAGAAGACAAGCCAGCATAGGCTACTCACTGGTTTATACTAACTTAAACTTAACTGTTTAACAAAGATTTTTGCTTTGGAACTATATAAAATACAAGCAAATTAAAAGCAAGTACTATAACCACAACTGTACACTAACAATGTAATGTCTATTTAGAACAATAAAGCCACAGCCCCCTTTCATACGACTTCTGTAGTTTATTTTTCAAAAGTGCTTATAGGTTTTAGGCTGTAACTCAGTGGAGAATGTCCTGTAGCTACATCACGAGCCAGATGTTCCTTGATGTACTTTAATCCATTACTCATTACTAATAACTTTTTTAAAGCTGGGTCTCCGACATGCCAGCGTTGTGTTAGACAGATTTGTGCTGCGGTGTTCATGAGAGAGACAGAGACGAGCGAGAGGATGTGCTGCGCGAATGCGCTATCGCGCTGATCTGCAATCAAATAAGATTTTAAATAGGACTGGTAAAATAAAAAAAACAAAATCAGTATGTGGCGGTCAGCGTTGATATTGTGGCGGGCCGCCACAAATAAATGAACATATAGGAAACACTGCTTTTCCTCTGTCTGCAGCTCTGTTGTTGCTGCTGCTGAAGCGGTCTGAGTAACTAGAACCAGACTCTGTGGGCGTGACTGGCACCAGCCAGCTGGCACCGCTAACCTCGCGGCACTTGTGGAGCTTGTGGAGCTTCTCAACCCCGAAAACGTTTGAGCACGTTTTCGACTCGCCATCAACTTTGGTAAAACTGCCAATAGAGTACTACACAGTTGATTTCTCGCCTCAAAAACGGCACAAAAGTGTATTTAGTAATAAAATAGCATACAAAACTTTTATAAACGAAAGCCGTTCTGTTTTTCGGATCTGTTATGCTGCATTCCATTTACCTGGGAATGATGTCACACCCGAGTCGACGGCGTTCCAGTTAACAAGCCGGAAAACCTCGCTCAGCCAGCCGTTGTTTACAACTAGCCAGGTTAGCTATTGATAAACTGGTTGATTAAAAAAACGCATTGTGCGGTATTTACTCACACTAAACACTATAGCAACGAGTCATCAGACAGCTGTTGGACAGAACTTTGTGTACGAACATTTATGAGTCACAAGTACACAGAAGTGCTAAAAAACAGTAAAAAATACTAACTGTTGATACCCCGACAGCCATCTTTGATCACAAATACTACCAGCCGTGTCTTCCTTCCCTTTTTGTGTGGACGCTCTGACAGACAGTGTTTTCAGTTTGCTGTATACATGGACACAGAACTGCGGTATAGGGAGAAGCACACGGTTAGCTAGCTGCAGCTAAATCTGGAGAGCACTTGTTCATTAGACTACATGCTGACTTTGTAAGTGCAGGCATACTGTACTTGCTGAGGCCCAACAGGTCTTCTGGCTGGCAGCTTTTCTGCACAGTTAGCTTCAACTTTTTTAAGGTTTTCCTCATCTAGGCATATGTGGTTTTTTTTTAGTTTTTTTTTAATAATATATACATAAATACCAATTTGTAATTTGCTCATAGGGGGAGGAGCTGCTCTCATAAAACGTTGTAGGCCTTCAACAGCTTAATCTTCACAGTTTTTCCCTCTGAATACCTGAATGTTGTTTACACATTTTTAACTGTTTTAACTGTTTCAACTGTTTAACACCAATTCATGGAGGGAGGATCTGCTCAGGCAGGTTAGTGCACTAAAATGTTACCAAATTTGTGCGAGTACAGAGGATGACATTAGGAAGCCAATGACAATGGTGAACAATTGGCTTAAGCCTCGAGAAACAAACCCTTGATAAACATATTCGGGTATTTTCTTAGATCGCTCAGGTGACCAGCTGCTTCAGATCCACCCAAAACAAAATGCTTCCTTCCCATGCTGACGTAGAATTTTGAGTGATCGAGGCTCTGTAATATAGTGCTCACTTCTACAATCATATTCCCCACAGTTGATATGAGATGCGATGCGACCTGAAAAGAAATAGCCTTATATAAAATTAAAGTGCGTTACAAACGCCGACAGGCCTTGACCATGCGTCCATATGTGACGAGTCAGGGATTGAGAACGGGTTGCAGGGATGCAACACCGGTCAAAACACCGTTTTGGGTTTAAAACAGAAAAACAAAACATATGTCTGTTTTTTGGTTTTTCCGATTTGGGTTTGAAACAAAATAATGAAAGAACAAACCATACACGGAAATTTCCCCATTTGTTCATTTTGTGGTTCAAACGAAAAACTACTATCAGAAAACTATCAGAACGTACACAGACCATAAACACAAAATTGACTTATTACTTCATTATACAATTGCCTATTTACATATCCAGCAGATATGAAGAAACATCAGCATTCAGTCTCAATAACATATCTGTCCAATATTCACTCTTCTTTTCGCTCTGCTTTGGACTCCACCAACTCCTGAGGGAAATATCTGTCTCTTTAGCTGCTAAATGCTCCACTATGAGCATGAGTTTGCTGAGCCTGAAAACGAAGATGAAATGAGCGATGAGACTGAACCAAAACAGTGAAGTTGAATACTGTAAGATCAAAACAATGAGCAGAAAGACTAAAACGCTCTGCAGTGTTGAACAGTAGAGAGATACTTCTCTGTGGGTTCCTTACTACAAGTGACACATTTTACATTACACAGTAATTTCATCCATCATTAATACACAAATATTGATAATGTAGCCTTAAATTTCTAATAAATCCGATATCCTGTGAACCTAAAATTTAATTGTGAGATGAATTGTTCTCAATTCAATGGGGCTTTATCGGCACGAGAAACAGATGTTTTATATATCTTACATTGAAAATATGTCTTGCTTTTTGACAAGCAGTAGCATTTTACCAAGGAACAGTTATTAAAATAAACAATGAAAATAATAATTTGAAAATTTTACCGTACAATTTGTTAGTCTAGTCTGAGTTTCCACTGGTTGTCCTCAGTTCGTGGCAAGAGGAGATACATTATGCAATGATTTGGCATTCTGACATTTCTCCCAGTAAATATAGGAGGTTGTGTGTGTCTGATTTAAATTTGAATTCAGGGTAGTTTTGGGAAATGTTTGGGAAGTATTTTTCTTTTACATTTAGGACATGAGGTGAGAAAGTGCAGCTCTGTCTCTACCTGTCCTCTGTCGCACTGGGAGCAGTCTCTCCTCATCTGGTAGCCAGCTCTGTCTGTGGCGACCCTTTTCTATGGCCAGACTATGTTCACTACTGTATGTAGTCAGTACAACATGTTTCTGCAGAGAGCCTCAGGACCAGCTGGCTGAGGGGACTCTTCTCTGGTTTCAGTTCCTGGCATGTTAGGACTTAGTGATGGTATCTCTGGGGGTTAATTAATTTAAGTGATTGTAAAATTGAATTGATCTTTCTTGTATTTTTAGCACGAGGGGATAGTGGCTGAACTCCATTCTGCACATATTATTTGGTGTTTTTCTCTCTCTCGCTTCTTCTTATTACACCAGTCTTATTGGACCTCCATTGGCTCCCTGTAAAATTCAGGATTGATTTTAAGATTATAGTGCTGACTTTCAGAGCCTTAAATGGTCAGACCCCACATTACATCCTGGACCTTTTGAAGCCGTATTCCCCTGACCGCACTCTTCGGTCCTCTGGCCAGAACCTACCTGCAGTCCCTAAGACCCGAGGGGACATGTCATTTCAGTCTGTTGCTCCCAGACTGTGGAACGCTCTGCCCCTGTCCATGCATCTGGCAGACACTGTTGTCTCTTTTAAAAAGGATCTGAAAACATGTCTATTTAAGAAGGCTTTTGGTTGATGGGTTTTCACTAGTGTCATTTTAATTTTATATATTTATATACATTTTATGTTTTTATTTACTCTTTTGTACAGCACTTGGTGATTTTATCTGAGAAAAGCGCTTTATAAATAAACTTTACTTACTTACTTTCTTCTTAATCAGCCGACTCTGGGCCAGATTTTGCCACAATCTCCATCATTATCAATCCTATACTAATCACTGCTCCACTACCCCCTTAAATATGATGATGTCGCGATGGTGTCTAATAATGAAAATATTATTTGTTCACTCAGAATGAAATAGTGATAGACAGATTAATCGCTTGACGATCGGCATCGGCTGATACCTGCACTCACAAGGCCAATGTCATCCTAAATGACTGCAAATCTAATCTCAAGCCATTAGTGGATAGCGTTAAATATAAATTGTTATACTGTATAAGGTAGTAGTGACATCACTTCTGACAAACTATATCCCACTCTCCCTTAAACACCTGTCACATTCTGAAATCTACAGAATAACCCAACAAACTTTTCTATTTCATTAATTACTTTAAAAAAAAAAACACATTACTCGCTAAAATAACCATGTATTAGATTGTACTCTGCATAGACTAATGGAATTATACATGACTTTTCTTTGTTTTTAATATCGGCATATATCAACCATCAGCCGCCCCGCTCTCTAAATATCAGCATTGGCAATTTAAAAAAACATATTAGTCAAACACTAGAATTAATTAATGAAAATTAATGTGAAAACTGATATCCAAAAACATCAAATTGAGCAGCTGCAGAAAAGCTTTCTGATTTGGTCAAATTTTAAGATATCTACTCAAAAATCATATTAAACATAATCCCATTCTGTTATACAAAAATTAAAGACTCTGTTTTCTATTTAAACTCAGAAAATACACAGGAGGGCCAAACATTTTTATCGTATAATCAAAGTCCTTTTGGAGTCCACTACAATACATGAGATCTTGGTCAAATTTAAAACTGCATGTTCACACCGGACCCAACATCTCAACCTCTATCTTTACCTTAAGCACAGAAATGAGGTGATTAATAATTTACATCGCCTGGTACAGAAGCCCTTACATAGACTAAATCAATATTTAAATCCTAATTTTAGCATGCCGTGTATTTAGGCCAGGGGTGGGCAAACTACAGCCCGCAGGCCACACCTGGCACTTTGGTCTTTTTAATCCGGCCCACCGAAGATTAGTACAGAATTGCTCAAATCAAATCATATCATAATTATCATTTGACCTTGTTCTGTAGTGCCTGGCATTCCACCAGGTGGCGTATTAGGTGCAGTGATACATTGACTTGATTTTGCGGAGCACAGGCTACTCTCTGTTATTACTCGACTACTTTCTTCATCTACTGCTCTGAACGCATCTGTAACAATGAGTGGGATAAAGAAAAGAAAAGTCGACAGTGAGTGCCGAGTGTTTGATAAGGAATGGACAACTAAATGGACTGGACAGCCTTCGACTGGACTAAAAGTCCAGAAAAAGGGTGTATGTCTTATTTGCCAAGAAACCGTAGCAGTTTTAAAGGAATACATCAGCTGTCACCAAGCATGCTAATTACGCTAACAACCAGTCAACGCAAGAACTACCGCTAGCTACCGCTCAGGGGCTGGCAGCTAGTTTGCTAGCTCAGCAAAATACCTTTATCCAAGAATCAAGCACAAAGGCAAGTTAATTACTGGCATTCAAATTAGCAAAGACCAGCAAGCCTTTCCCCGAAGGGGAGCTGCTCAAAGAGTGCATGGTAGAGAAAGCAGGTATTTTGTGTCCTTAGAGCAAGAACAAATTTAAAAAAAAATTGGGCGGGGGTATGTCAACGAGTGTGAGAGCTCAAAACAGGAGATCATCTGATTTTTGGACCTACTTGAGAAAGCTGAAGATTTTCCTGAGGTTCCTGAGTGACACGGATTGGTTTTGTGATTTAGGTTTTGCTGTGGACATACTGATATACATAAATGAGCTGAACAAGAAACTACAAGGGAAAGACCAGTTTGTGCATGAAATGTATATAAACAAACATCAGCGCCTTCAAAACCAAGCTAGCTTTATTCTCAAAGCAAATGTCAAACTAGGGATGTTTTTATCACTTGAATCATACACGAATTAGGACTTCATTTATTTATTTTGTTGAGGAAGAAGGACTTAATTTTACTCATGTATATTTGTTGATAACGATTTTATCATTTTTTGAATGATCTCCCTCAGATTTACTGAAGTGATCCACTGTTTCGCCTCAAGTGTCGACCATAAAGAAAAGTTTAAACCACAATTAACAATCTGGTTTCTTCAACTTTCTCTCAGGAGCAAAAATTTTAACTCGAAAGAAATAATGATTTGATACTTCGTGATAATAATCGATATCAAAAGATATGAAACTTTTTATCGTGCTACCATTTTTGGCCATATGGTCCAGCCCTATGTCAAACAAGTCATTCGCTCATTTCCTCACACTGGCTACGCTGAAAGAGGCCCCTCGACATGTGAATATAGGAAATTACTGGACGACCTGCATGGAGAATTCTGCCATTGGTTCTCTGATTTTGGAAAAAGTCACTTCAGATGTCCCTTCACACAAGACCCTGAAACAACCCCACAGGACTGATTGAACTCCAATGTGATACGATCTTAAACTCTCTTAAACTGGATGAGTTTCATGCTTCATTAAGCACAGCCAAATTTCCAAACATCCAGAAGATGGCACAGAGGATACAGGTGTTGTTTGGCTCTACTTATGTGTGTAAACAGACTTTTAGTGTGATGAACACCAACAAAGCACCCCACAGATCCCAGTTGAGTAATGAACACCTCAGATCTGTTCTGAGAATTGCCACAACAAAATTAACACCAGACTTCAATGCATTGGCAAAAAAGGGTGATCAACAACACTGTTCCCATTAAAAGTGAATGTGGGTATTTACACTGTAATGCCTTTTTTATGTTTATGTTTGATATGTATGCATCTGGTGCTGGCCCGGCCTGTCTGTAAAATTTTAAAAGTCAATGTGGCCCCTGAGCCTAAAAGTTTGCCCACCCCTGATTTAGGACACGGTAGACAGAATTCACTGCACATATTGTAATAAAGCAGGTCATGCACACACATGTGGGCAAAGAGGGAGAAATGATATGAAATGATGGTCTATGATATAGTGAAAAAGAAATCCTTTTGGATATATGACACCTTGCAAAATGTACTTCTGTAAAGTTAGAAATGCTTCTCATTACTCTTGATGAAAGTGACTGTGATAAAATCCTCAAAGAGACTGTCATATTGAAATATAAACTTTTTGATTTTGCTGCAAACCGCTTTGGCAACATTGTTTAACTGAAACATTCATGCCAATAAAGCACACTGAACTTGAAATTGACATGCTGGGCAGTCAGGGCTCAGATGGTCAGTAGAGCCCTGCTGGCCTTCATCTCCACAGTACATAACATGTAACACATCTGATATACACAGACAAACCCAAGTGACCCGATGTCCACCTACAGTACAGCTGAGGGGCCCGCACAAAGGTGAGAGCGGCTGTTTAGAGCCTATAGAGACCAGAAATAACTTAGCCCTTCATGTCTCCCACCTGAGCCCAGTTCACTGAGAATTCCTGCAAGGGCACATTAAATGGTCAGTACACCCACATCACAAAAATATATTTTGAGAGGGGGGTTGCTGTTTTAAGTTAAGGACAATGAAATACAATCCAGGAAGTCCACTCTGAGTGATGGATCCATGAGACTGAAAGCTTATCAGACCCCAAAACACTGCACAGAGGTTCATAATACTATGATACAGGCTGTATTGCTCTATTCACATTATGAAGCAATGTGTGCTTGTGTGTATTTGACTGGCCAATGCAGTGACTTGCCAGATGACGTACTGTGTTGTGATTTTTGCCATCTGAATGTGGTTTTAATGTGTGGGAGGAAAAACCCTCACACCAGGCCAGAGGCCTAATGGTCCCTCAATGTCACACTCTATATTCTTGGATGTAACTTGTAACTCAAACTTAGATAAATTTTGGTCCTTTAGTTGTAATGTCAAAAGGTTCATCTAGTGGAGAGAGTTGCGAATTGCACCCCCCCCCCCATCTAAGCGAGTTTTATAGCTACGGTGCCTGAGACAGGACAAAAGATGTCCTCTGTGAGATAGAAGAGAGTTGTCAGTCAAAAAATCAGGTTTCTTTAGATTGATATATTAAGAATATATAAAAATTATATTTACTTGATTATTCAGTAAAACCATATGTTTTTGTGAATATTATTGTTACTTGTTCTTTAAACAACAGCTACAACAAGAAATTTAGTGTTACATGATGTAATACATTATTTTACTGTGCTGTAATCATACTTTGTTACATCTTGGGAGGGTTAGCTCATCTGGACTAACATACCAAAGTAAATTAAGAACATCATCTAGTGCATCAAGTATGACTACTGACAGATAACAGGAAAATGTAAGCCTCATTGTTTCTGTACCACAGTCCATTATAAACCACATAATACATGAAGTTTACAAAGGCATTGTCAGGTGAGGATCAAGGCTCCTCTCGCTTTGCTTAATTAATTAAGATCTGCAAATCTTACCAAAATATTTTTACATTTTTTAAAAATACAACAGAAACACAAAGTAGTATTGATAGCCACAATTTCAGGTTGTGTTTAATGGGCATTTAGCGTGTTTTTTTGTAATGCAAGTTCGGAAAGTATTCATTATTGGTCACTTGATAGGCACACGGTCATGTTATGTGTCACTATTAGCAGTAAAATAAATACATGTTTTCCACCAGGGTAGTATTCAACAGAAGTTTAGCTGCTGATCTGACCTTACATGCTGTTACCATTTTATTAGCAATAATATTCATCAGCAGTTTGTCTCAGGAAGGTACGGGCACATTTCTGTCCACGTAGCAAAGCCATGACAGAGCGCTGTAGAAGAACTACATTATCTTAAAATCCAACTACATATCTTTTCTACCAGTGCAGTAAAAGTTTAGCTGGCTGATCTGAGCATGCAGGAAGCTACGTTTTATTGCCAATTAGTGATAAGCTGATTGTCTCACCAACATAACCGACAAAGCCAAAACAGAGCGCTTGAGAGAGAGTCACTACATGAAATTAATCCAACTACATACCAGCACAGTGTTGGAGAATAACTACATGAAATGTCAGGGTTTGGTGAGCGCAAAGCAGGAGGGAGCCCAAACGCAAGACACTGGAGCAGAGATGCAGTTCAGGGATTTTAATTCCAACAAACAAGGCAAGACAACAGGCATGAACAAAACTTGCAGGTTGTGGAGACAGGCAAAATACAAAAACTGGCAGCACAGAAATATGCAGAACACTCATCATTCAACAATGACTGGATGGGGACTGAATAGAAAAACCAAACATAAACACATCAGGGACTAACGAGCAGGGCGGGAGCAACACAGGTGACAGGGATCAAGGCTAACGAGGAAGGCAGGCAGACAGCAGGGAAGACAGACAGGCAGGCAGAGAGACAGCAGGGTAAAAACAGAGAGACTGGCAGACAGGCAGATTACTGGGGGAACAGACAGAACACATATTACCAAATACCAGACAAGAATCTAACCCCAGACAATAACAGAAACCCAAACAGACAAACACCGACCAACTATAACACAGGGATCATAACAGACAACACGAGAACACAGAATGCAGGGAGTTGAAAACAACATAACGGGGCAAGGCAGGACTGAAACAAGGATAGACAGAACACCAGACAATTACAGAATAAGACAGGAACTAAGGCAAGCACAGATAATAACCAGATAAATAACCCAGACTAAATAACAGATACCAAACTGATCAATAAGTAAACACATAGTGAACTAAACTCAGATGACATAACTAAAAAGTCGATACGAAACCCAAACCTCAAAATCAAGAACCAAAACCCAGAAACAGAGAAACCAAAATCAAAACACAGAGAAGGCATGGCCAAAATTAAATAACACAGACAACTGTCTGGATCGTGACATGAAATTAATTCCACTACATGTTTTTTCTACCAGAGCAGTAAAAGTTTAGCTGGCTGATGCTTCCATGATGTATGCTAACATTACCTTTTATTGCCAATTACTGATCAGCTGATTGTCTTGCTAATGTAACTGGAAAAGCCAACCCACAGCGCTGGAGAATAACAAGGCTACATGAAATTCATATTTCACACCACTGATAGGGGAAATGTGTCACTTCTCTCGGTGATTATGACCAGCGTCTAATCGCTAAAGTCCGACTAACTTAATTACCTGTCCGGCAGAAAACAGACAACTTCTGCTCCGCTTTGAAAACATCTGTCCCACATCAAAGCCTTCCATCTGGGAAAATCCACACCGATTATGTCCGTCATCTCTCTGTATCTGTCCCGACTCCGTCTGGCTTCATCTTATAAAAGATCCACAGGCTGTCGGCTCTCGTGCTAAATAACACGTGTGCTCCTTCATTTGTCCAAATGTCACTTCTCTTCTTACTTCTAATAAACCAGAAGGGTACTCAGAGACTGTTTGTTATTATTTCCTCTTCTTCTTCTACGGACGCATTTAATGCAGTGACGGGCGTCTACACTACCGGAATTAAACAAACAGAAGAAGAATGCTGTGATGATGAAACGTGCTCTGTAGCGCTGTTTGTCCGTTGCTATGGTAGACACATGACGACATAATACAAACATATAGAAGGGGGTGCCCGCGGTTATGTAGACATCAATATTAAAACAATAGTGTATTATACCCTACAACACTTCTAAAGAAATAAGACAAATGTGACACAAGAAATAAGACATCATCTTGATAATAGCAAAAGATTGTATATGCATAAAACAATCACATAGTTGGTTAACATTAACACAGGCACTCCAGGTTTGTGTGCTGTGTGATGTACTACATGATGACCTTCACAGTCTTCAGAGCTTCTTCTTGCAATCTAGTCTTTTACTCCTATCAGGCTTCTTGCCAGGGCTCCCTATGTTTATAGTCTTAGTCCTTACTCTTATCGAGCCTGGGCAGAGTTGCTATCAACATTATGTTAGAATCTAACAAGGCCCCGTTTTCTTGTTGGGATATCGGCTTAATTTTGAATCATGGTCTTCACCCTAACTTCCCCTATAGCCAATTAGCAACACTGCTTGACTGGCCAGGTGTGTATGTTTTTGCAAAATGTGAAGGCCGCAGCCTGAGCGCAAGAACAAAAGGCTGAGCAAAAAGACTGCACCGTAAAGTTCAGTATATCTTTAAAGTTATCATTGATCAATAAACATCATAAAAATTATCCTAGTATTTTAATAGTTATCAAGCTAAACATTTATCACATTCAAACATCATGGCTAATGACCAACTAAAAAATCTTCAACAAATGATACGTTTTTTGGGGATAATTTGGATGAAATGGACCCTTTAACAGTTCACCCAAATGACACCTTCTTCAGCACAATGAACTGTATACACACACACACACACACACACACACACACACACACAGTAGCTACAGTAAAATTGCAGTTGTGTGGTCCATCAGATCCGCAGATTCAAGCAGCAGTTATTGCTGTACAGTGCTGCAGTTTCCACTGTAGCCAGCAGTGTTCATGTGTGGCATTTTAGTGCTGAGCGAAGTGGGTTGTAGTGGTCTGTTTGGCACCTTTGCAAATCACAAGCATGATTAATGTGGCGCAGTGATTTGTACAGGTAATTTCGCTCTTGCTTTACTTCCCCGCTGTGCATTAACATGCTAATGTGACACTTTATTGATCCCTGTAGGGACATTTTCTTTTCACAGCAAGGTATAAGTGCAGGGTCAGTTATCAGGAGAGCAGTCCTGCAGCTGGTAAAGATTCAGTGTCGTGTTAAAGTATGTTTGCCAACATGGGAGGTTTAAACTGAAGGACGGTCACCAAAGTCAATATGTGTGAACATACATGTTGAAATTCTTCCATTCGCACACATTATATAATTGCCCAATCTGTCCACTATAAATGTTTTATATTCTGCTCCTGTTTTAATTTTGACCTACTGAACTTAGTAGGCAGAGGTATACAGTTTTGCTATGTAATGAGTAATTATACGGTGTATTTCCTGTGCCTTCGCTTTGGGTTTTACATCAGGGGTTCCCAAACCACAGTTGTGTATTATTTCACACAAGTTAGATGTTTCATCTCCCAAACCTCATCTGAAGAAAATCCTTCAAACTCACTTTCATGTGTTGGCTAGCTAGCTGCAACAGTTGCAAGGGCACAGCACAAACAATTGAGAGGTCAAGTGGATGTCAATTCACCTTGCATACTATTGACCTTATTTACTTTATCACCTTGGGCTTTGGGAAATTGTGATGGTGATTAATCAAGAAAAATTAAAAAAAAATTATAACTGAAAGTTTCCCAATAGCAAATGTTGGGAACCACAGGGGCAACATACCTATACCCGAATTTTTGTTTACAGCCTGTGTGATTATCTTGCTGCTCCTGTTCCCTTCTGATCAATGTTAACAGAGCCCTGTTTCAGAAAGCAGGCTTAACAAACTCTGAGCTTATCCCTGAGCTCTGGGTTGGGTGGGAAACTCTGAATTTTTGGTTCCAGAACAGCTGATCAGAATAAGTTCAATCAACTCTGAGTATGTTGAGCCTGATTGAAGCGTGTGCCTGGGGATGAAAAAAAAGCCATCATCAGTGGAGCTCCAATACTATGATTCACCATGGCAACGGGTAAATAAAGGCAGGGCCTCCATTTTAATTGGGTGGAGCTACAAATAAGAATGCGTGCCAATGCGGACCCTGATAGGCTCTAAAACACAGGAGTGGAAGAAGGATCAATGCGTTAACATTATTAGGCAACTACACAGCGTTGCTCATTCATTATTTACCAGACTGGAATTTCCTTATTGAATGATTAAGTGCTACAGCCCATTACATTCGTTCATTATGAAAATAGGTAGACTATAGATCAAATAAAAAACACAGTTTACTCATGAACCTGTGATTGTAAAGTAACACACAGTAACACCCAGCAGGTTAGCCTATTAGCCTAATTATTTTTTGCAGTGGAAAATGTGTCTATAGGTTAAAGTTTTAGACGTCTATTTTACATTAATAAAATCTTGCTCATTTCGTATTTTATTAATGCTGTCAAAACACATAACTACGAATGTTCCAATCAGTGCGACTACAATATGAAAGATTACTGTTCATTGATCAGTTTTATAGGTTAGCCTAAATATTAAACGGTGATTACTGTAGTAATGTAGCCCAAAGTAAGTGTTTTCAGTGCAACTGTCCACAGAGTCGCAGCGTTATACCTAAAGACGGACATAGATTTTATTCTGTGCTGAGGATAAATCCACAATGTGTGAAGATCTGTCCATACATAGATGACAGATTGATCATAAAGCAGTCATGTTCAAGATCATGTTTGGGTAAAAAACTAATAGCCTATCTAACCAGGATTTTAAAGTTTTTAAAGATGTAAATGTGTTCAGATATGTGCTTTGATATCGACAGAATGAATGAGGAAGTGAAACGGTGTGTCAGACAGCCGCCTCAGGCTCCGCAGGAGGGGAGGAGTTAGAGAGAAACTGACAGTTTTCCAACTTATCCTGTGAACCTAACCTCCTCGGGAGGAGGAGCATCAGTCCCTCATCTCAGGCTTAACATACTCAGAATTTTCACTAATCCCGCTTTCTGAAACGGGCCCAGGTCTCTGAAATTAAGTTTGCAGGTAAAATGTCATCAAAAGCGATGGCAATTACGTTCAAAACTAGAAAAATAGGACCAAAGATTTCCTTTAAATTGACAGCGGATTGAAGAGCAGATTGCTCTCATAGAATGATCAGCGGCGAGTGAGCGATGGACAGATTGAGTGCTTAAGTTAAAACTGCTGCAAAAGGCTTTTTTTGTTGTTGTTGTTGTTGTTGTTACAACCACTGATAGATTCCCAATAAATAACAAATAGACTCATAAACACACGAGAGAGAGAAATGGTTGCAACGTGATGGAGCATATAATTCAGCTACTGCACCTAAAGGTTTCACACTTTTTCTTTCACAGAAAATTGAACATGCACATGCCAACATGCACATTTACACACAGTGAGAGAGAAAAGGAGATGTTACACAACAGAGACTACTTGCATTCTCTGCAATTAAGAGCAGCAAAAATTTAAGAGAGGTGAGAGGACTGTAATCAACATGGATTATATCAAAGTGTAAAAAGGATTTGATGGCTCCCCACACCCTGACATGATAGATTAAGCGAAAGAGGCTTTTAAGGCCTCTCAAGGGTCTGCTTGTGAATGCATTATAAACTGTGCTCCTTCAGTGTTGGGATTAGATGGAGAACAGTTGTTCCCCTGAGACTGACCGTGTGGTGTCTCTGTGGTCGAAGAGATTTCTTTTGTGTAATCCTCTTGAGCTACTTTACTTTTCTCTACAACATGTTTACAGATAAAAAGCTGGTGTCTCAATGACAACAGAGGTGCCAAGTGGCATTGGGTCTGAGGTGGAGACCCAAAAAGAAATGAATGAAAATGGTGAAATGTAATGTGTAAAATAAGTGTATTCTTTAGTCTGGTTAGCAAATGTATCTGATTTGTAATATACATCTTAAAAATGTATATTACATGTAGCAAATGTATCTGATTTGTAATATACATCTTAAAACATCTGCCATGGCAGATGGCGCAAATAGTGTCAATCTGTTGATCTTGTTTAATCATTCAGTCTATAAGGCCAGAAGTCAGAAAATAGTTAAAAATGCAATGCCAGTGACATCTTTCTAGAGCCCTGGGTGATGTTTTTGTCAGGCCAACAGTCCAAAACCTAAATTTACACAGTTCACAAAAGGAAAATGGTGAACTAGGAAATGTTTGGTATTTTAGTTTGGAAAATTAACCCTCTGGAGTCTGTCTATTCATCAGCATGTTTCATTTATAGTGACATAACATTATTTATATATCATGTAGAAACAAGCTGAGAAAATCAGTTTTATGTGCTGATGTGGGGCTTTCAGACAATATCTTATTTATATCTGTAAACCATCAAAACATTTACTTATTTTTGAACTAAAGAAAAATTACAAAAAATTGATTTTATTAATTAGTTATGCTGTATTTGTCTGTATACAGAGAAACAATATTTTTAGAACCTTGAACTGTCCTATAATAATATGTGGCATGATTATCACCTTTTGGGTTCCTGGCAGCTTTATACTTTGACAGCTAAATAAAAAGTCTGACTTAAAGCTTGCCTCTGTGCTTAGGTTTAGTATCTTCTTAGTCTTTCAACTGACAAATTTCAGATTTAACCAATTAATTAATTTTAGACTGCAATTTGCTTGTACAGCAGCTTTGAAATATGCCTATACTTCTGTTACCTACCTGCATCACTTTGTAATACATGTCATAATGCTCGCCAAGCGACTAGTCTGGCACGCCCTCAAAAACACTGGTGGAGAAATACATTGACTTGCAGCACACACAGTGACAAGACGTCCGCACGCTGCATACCCTCACTCCCACCCTCCCTACTGAATATTTTCCAGGCAGTCAAGGGACATAAAGTTGTTACTGTGATGTAGAGAGACAGTGCACAGTTTTAACGTAACGTATGAAATATACATTTGTAACAAATGAATAACTTACTACTCTGAAACTCTTGCTCCCGTCTAGTTTACGAAGCAGTGGTTATCGGCTTGTCAGGATCCGCCCTGCTCTGCTTCTGATTGGCTAGTAGTCCTTAACTAGGTAGGTGCTGCACATGTGCAACCACTAACAAACATAAAATAGAAGATAAAACGAAGCGTTCAACACACGGGGTTAAAAGAGGTGCTGCAGCAATGTGCAGTATGACAAAAATATGGCATTTTTTGAAAATTAAACCATTTAAACGATGAAGGAATGAGCTACTAATTGTTCACTTCAAATACTTTCCCAAGATCATATAAGTAGATGTAGGCTTTAATAAAGAGAACCGGACACCCACCCTGATTATTTAATTAATTTTGATATGATATATAAAACACTTTCATTTAACAATTTGAGAAGTGATGTTTGTTTGGTAAGAATTAGAATTAGAAGAGCCTTCACTCACTACAATTACTCTGCAGCTGAAACCTCATAAGTCCATGTAATCAAAATTGTATCTACAAGCTTTTTAAAATCAATGCTAAACCTATTTCATAACTGATTCACGGTCTAGACACTGGGAGCTCAATGATCAAAGTATTTTTATATGGTTGTGTGTGGCTTTTGCTCCACAATAGGTATTCGAGTGCCTCCTCTAAATCTCTGGTTCTACTAAGTGTGGTATGTGTGGACAGTTGGCAGCAAAGGGGTTAAGCCTTTAATTCTGACTAAAACTAAACAGCACATTGATTATATTAGATGGATGAGGCCACTGATGGAGGGAAAAGTTGTGTTTATTGTGGACTAGGTAATAATTGATAGGTAAACAGACAAACAAAACAAAACATTTAATTCTAATTAATTTGCTTGGGTGCATCGTTCCATGTGCCATGTGTCTGTGTGCTGTGAGGCGTTTGAGTATAAATGTCACAATTTGTGTGTTTTCGGCAACAGCGATGAAAGCCAGGATTTTATAAACACATTTGTGCAGTGACTGAATGTCGCCTGTTGCCCCTTAACCTCTGCAGCCTCAACCCACTCTCTGCTTAGAGACCCCTTTCCCCAGACACATCTCTCTGCAGCAGCCTTACAGATAAACGATCACTGTTTCCTAGGCCAGGTCGCTAAGCTGCCTCTCTACGCTCTAATCTTATTATGAGGCCAAGCTGGCTTTAGCAGGGAGGGAGATGGGATAGACAAAAGTCGCACACAAGACGACATCATAACATGACCACTGTCCTTTGACTCAGGAGAAAATCGCATTATAGCAGAGACAAACCTGGTAGTGAGCATGGCCAGTCTGTGTCTGGTTGTTAAAGATTTTCAATCAGACTGTGCTATAGACAGATAATTTCATTTCAAAACCTGTCGCTTTTACTAGGACTTTACTATAGAAACAAGTCTTGCTTTTCTTTTATGTGTGATGGAAATTGGTGGAATCAACCTTTTTACCTGGAATTGATTGTGTTGTACATGAATGACTCTTCCCACTGTCTTCACATGCTAGATAGCGTGCATCATGGGGCCCTGAGATTCATTACAAACTATGGATCTCTTACACACCACTTTGTATTATATTGAAAAGTGAATTGGCCTACAAATCAATTCTTGGCAATATCCCTACTTATTCATCTTCTCTTTTAAACTTGCAATATGGGAAATACAATCTCTATTCTCGTGATATATTAAAATTTATTGTTACCAAAGTCCAACAGAACTGGGAAAGAAAGCTTTTAGGTGGTCTGCACCTATGAATTGAACAACCTACGCACTCATCTCAAACTTCAAAATATAGTAATCTTGAACGATGTCAAAACTATGTGAAATATATTGGGTCCTGATGTCTGTGTGCAAATGTTTAATCTGGTCATTTTATGTTGTCCAATTGTACATGTATGTGGTCCTATGTTACTTTATTGATGAAACTTTGCGTTGCTGCTATTCTTGGTCAGGTCTCCCTTGTAAAAGAGATCTCTGATCTCAATGGGACAAACATGGTTAAATAACTGTTAAATAAAAAAAATAAATAAAAACCTTGACAAATTAACACGTTCATGTGTTATCAATTGTGTTCTTCAATAAGACAGTTGAATTGGCACACAAAAGAATGAAGAGCATAAATGATAAGATACTTTTGGATAGTGCTCCAATACACATTATCAAATGCAGCATCTACTGGTTTAATTTAAAAGTCAATGAGACACTTCTAGGTTGGAGTTGATTTGGCACTCAACCACTACTTTGGCAAGTAAAACTGCTGAGTAGATAGCAGGAAAACACATATGGGTTCAAATGTCAGGTTTTGCACAACGAGTAAAAATGCAGCCCAACAACCCATTTTGAACTCAATTATGTTTTTCTTTCAATTTCAATATGAGGTGTAAAGTAGCCATCCATCTTCGTGAAAACACTAACCTGGTGAAAAGGGCCTATATGACCTTCATTTTAAAGCCAATTCAAAGAAAAAAAACTTCTAGGAAGAGAAGCGTGATCCTGAGGGTAAAAACCATTGTCCAGGCCTTCAGATAAACCAATTAGGTGTAAGTGTTGGTAAACTGCTGCTTTCCCCTTACCCTACCCAACTCTCTCAAAAGAAGTATAAATACACCTGTAACTACATAGAGGTATTCACTTTTAGCATAAAAAATATATATATATATATATCTTATACAGTCTATTTTAAATGGACCATCTACTGTTCAGATATTGCTTTTCAGATAGGGCAACATAAAATGCATTATGTGTATCTCACTTAAAATGACCATTACTTGTGAAACAGATAACCTAATTGGCTGTGATTATCTTGTCCCCTACAATATATAGATCTCTAGAAGTGGAGAGTTATATCCAGGGAACAGTTTCATACATCAGTAAAAAAAAAAATCTTTTACAAAAATTGGGCAACAAACAAATTTGTTTAATGAGTCATAGCTTCTGGTGACTTCTTGGTGTAGCTATTTATGCATTTGCTGGCCACTCAAGCCTTCTGGTATCTATTTATCAAACTTTGTATTTGCCTTTTGTAATATCAGAACCAACACTTAAGCTACTATAAAATCAGCTAGTTCAGTAAGTGCCACAAAATACTGTTGTGTGAAGTGAACTGCTGGATTGGATGGTCTGTTTTCAGTTTTAAAAGTAACATGCAGCAGCATTTGTGATGAACCTGCATAAAGCTGGTTCTCAGCACAACTCAGACATTGCACTGGTCACACTTACACACAAGTAAGCAAAACAGGATATACCCTGGCTCTGAGCGTAATACTTTTATACTCACTGTACTCTATGTTTTATAAAAACATTTTTTACAACATTTCCTTCATGCTTTGGAAGTTTAAAAAAAAATTATATTGCACCGAATGTCCTTTAATATTGCAGCTCTATAATTTCTGTGACAGCAGCAGTTACACTAATTTCCTCATTTCAAATCAGTGGGGACGTACGAGTGCACTGATTAGAAGATCTAAATGCACCACAGTCACTACCACTACAGGATTTTACTGAAAACAGGATCTCTGTCCACACTTTGTTCTTCTTTTGGGTAATTAGTCAGTTTCAGTGTGGAGAAGAGATGAATAATGAAATGCTACAAAACCAGAAGATGTTTTAGTCTGAATCATTGATTAATCACAAACTGCATATGAGCTGCTACAATATGAAAATGGAGCACTGCTAATTTTAAGGGCATAAAGAGCTATTTTTTGCCTTAATGCTGAATAATAATACATCTCTGTGATACAGTTATTTGAAGGAACTGGCAAGTTTTATTCTTTCAAGCTCTTCAAAGCAGCAGTAAATCTCTGCTTTGTTGTTGTCGGTCAATATTGTGACCTTAAAACTGCTTTTGAGGGTGTAAAGAGTCTTTCACTTTTATGTTCTCGTCTACACGCATATTTTTAATTACTTGTAAGAATGACAACAATCACGTCATCTGTATTTACAAAACAACTATTAATTAATATATTAAGGATTATATCTATCATTGTCAAAGTGAACAATTCACAATGTGTCATCAGTAAGCATTATATAATAAATATAAAAAATATATAAATAAATACTTGAAAAAAAAAAATTTATATATATATATATTAATTATAAACCAGCCGCCTCCACCAAATTCCATCCCGCCTTCAGCTCTCGAGTTGTTAAGATGTCATATTTTTTAAAGGGAATTTGCCATCATATTTTACCTGGAGAAAACACCAGGTAACTGTTTAAGTATGAAAATGTTGTCCGTTGTTGACTGTGGTTAGTTAGTTGGTTTGCTTAAAGGTTTACAGTCTAATAATGTGTGCTTGTATTGATTACTGACGATGGCAGATCAGGCTAATTATCAGTAATTGTACTCAGTTTCTAATGGCAGTATGCAGTAACTGGTTAAATTATTATTATAATTTTTTTTAAATCAAGCATTTCATCCTCATCATGCTCAGACAGCATTTTGTGGAAAAGTCAAACATTTAGTGTAAAGTTTTAATAAACTGAGTGGTGTTTTTCAATACACGGACTCCTAATGGTTGATTGTGGACCGTTTTGTCTTAATACAATGTATTTATCATTTATTGTTATTGCACCATTTGTGTTGGCCTTGGTGCCCTACATTTTTGGCCGTGCCACAATAAATTTGTATAAGGCCAAAGTGTGCTTGCCCTAAAAATGATGCAATTCCAGGCCTGGTATCAGCTAATGGATTCATCAATTGCCAACTGACAACATTGTTCATTTATTGTTTTAACATCACTTCACAAATTCCAAAATATTTTAAGGGGCGTCTGATTTAATAAAGTTACATCTTATACATCATGTTTGCAGGTCATCAAGGTCAGTTCCTTCAAACTAGAATCTCACTTTATTTGGTGGAGATTTTATCTTGGATGGCTGATGGCCCTCAAAGATCTAGTACATGTCTGGACTTTAAGATGGCAAATTTAATACACCTCCTGGCCCATTAGCCATTAGTCAGTAGTTTTGCTACTAAGGGAAGTCAGTGTCAACAATAAGTGAATTTTTTTTTAAAAACAGGGAACAGATTTTATCTTCACACCTAAATTAGCAAAAATACAGACCAGACACCCACAATTATTAACCAACAATACCCTCACACGATCCATTGTGTACATTTATGCTGGCCCCACAATACAGGTGCTGGTCATATAATTAGAATATCATCAAAAAGTTGATTTATTTCAGTAATTCCATTCAAAAAGTGAAACTTGATATTATATTCATTCATTACACACAGACGGATACATTTCAAATGTTTATTTCATTTAATTGTGATGATTAAAACTGACAACTAATGAAAATCCCAAATTCAGTATCTCCGAAAATTAGAATATTACTTAAGACCAATACAAAAAAAGGATTTTTTGAAATGTTGGCCAACTGAAAAGTATGAACATGAAAATTATGAGCATGTACAGCACTCAATACTTAGTTGGGGCTCCTTTTGCCTGAATTACTGCAGCAATGCGGTGTGGCATGGAGTCGATCAGTCTGTGGCACTGCTCAGGTGTTATGAGAGCCCAGGTTGCTCTGATAGTGGCCTTCAGCTCTTCTGCATTGTAGG